>NC_034178.2:40362105-40669605 GCF_002021735.2 Oncorhynchus kisutch
ACTGGAAGATGAACTCAGGTCACCTTTAAATCGCTCCCAGGTAATGGGCCTGGACATTTGAATTACTGTGCTCTTTTAAAAGGAACATTAGCCACCAGCTTAGGTTTCTGACTGAAGCAAAATTGATAGGTGGCATAAACATCAGCCATGGAGAGAATGTGTGTGTGTGTGTGTGCAGTTTGATACAGCTCTGTGTTGTATTGATGATAATGACGATATGAGGGGGGCAGGGAGTGTAGATGCCTTTCTCAGGGTTTGTGCCAGGGCCGTGTTAAAGTTTGTGTGTCTGTGTCTGTGGGTGTGTGTATACAGGCAGGCATCACACACATTGAGCACTAAAACAGTGGATCAGGCCATTGCCTGACACCTCAAATAGATAGTCTGTCATAGCATGAATGCCAGAGTCAGTCCCAGGTAAGGACAAAATGAGCATGGTAACATGCATAGAACAATGTGATTATTGTGGATAGTCAGGTTAATATAATAGTTTGTTTAAAACGTTTAAATGTTCTACCACAGTGACCATGTTATTTTTGTGAATAATGAGTTCGGACATATAACGTTTGTATATGAAACTATTTTTAAGATGCATGCTTACAGTTTTTACAAACTCACTTCACTTGCTCATAAGAGGGAAGCTTGCGCTACCGGGTGCTGGCACATGTGTCACTGGTGCTGGCACAAATACATCACTGGAATGCTGATTAAGCTGTTTACATGTCCTAATCATTTGAAAGATTGCTCAGAAAACCAGGTGTTTTAATCTTCATATGCTTACTTCGATTATGACCTTACACTGATTAAGATAAGCAGAGTGAGGGCCTCCTGAGCGGCTCAGCGGTTTAAGCCACTGCATCGCAGTCCTTGAGGCGTCACTACAGACCGGGGTTCGATCCCAGGCTGTGTCACAACTGGCTGTGACCGGGAATCCCATAGTGCGGGCCACAATTTGCCCAGTGTTCTCCGGGTTAGGGGAGGGTTTGGCTGGGGGGGCTTTACATAGCTCATCGAGCTATAGTGACTGGGGCGCCTGCAGGTTGACTTCGGTCGTCAGTTGAACTGTGTTTCCTCCGACACATTGGTGCAGATGGCTTCCGGGTTAGGCAGGCGGTGTTAAGGGGTACCTGACTTGACCATCTTCTCTCCCAACCCGCTGGGGATTTGCAGTGATGAGACAAGATCGTAATTGAAATTGGGCAAAAAAAGGAGGTCAAAACAACAAGACTAATGCCATACTTGGCATTCTGCCATAATCAGTTAAAAATGGAATTATTAGTGTGTATGTAAATGTACTCAATGAATGAGAGCAGTGAAGTTATTTTTTACAGAAGGATACTGCTAATAAAATGTAGTACCAAACTGTGCCCTCCATAAAGAATATCAACAGCAGAACTTCAACCTACTCTATACAATACCCAGGTGTTTTAATATTCGCCCACTGTCGCCCACTGTGGCGACCGAAGAACAGTTGGCTTTCTGGAAACTTAATGCTGGCCAGCACCACGCTCTTAGGCCTCCCTTACTGGCTGTGTGTCGACGAATGCAAATTAGACATTACAGAGCCGAGATAGCAACAGCGGCAGACCCTCAGACTGACTGAAGAGCCCTTTACAGGACGACATGGGTTCCCAGAACCTTACGACCAGGAGCTCTGGGATTTTCTCTAACCCCCATAATCAACAAGATTCTCCTCTCCTCATGCCTCCCTTCAAAGTACAGCATTGGATACTCCAGCTGAATTCGTTCTTTGTACTTTGGGCTTTTCACAGTGTACTTTAGACTGAGCCACCCTAGGCAGGGCTAAGCAAAATGGCAGTCATGATTGTGTGATGGAGCTGAACAAATCCCAGATCAGAGTAGTCCAGCCACATACAGTGTTTTCAGAAAATATTCATACTCCTTGACTTATTCCACATTTGCCCATTGTTCTTTTCGAAATTCTTCAAATTCTTCAGTATAGATTTGGCCTTGTTTTAGGTTATTGTCCTGCTAATTAAAAATTCTAAAGGTACTCGCACATCTGAGCTATCTTTTTTTTGCAGGTGCATGGTAACAGTTTAATAAAATGAGAAAAAAGAAGAAACTTGCACACTGCTCTTGATAGTATCACCGCTCTTTAATAAGCTTTATTTATCCTTAGGCCTTAGTCAGAAGAGCAACTATACTATCAAGAGCAGTGTGCGGGTTTCTTCTTTTAGTCAGGTTATTGTCCTGCTGAAAGGTGAATTCATCACCCAATGTCTGGTGGAAAGTAAACTGAACCAGGTTTTCCTCTAGGATTTTGCCTGTGTTTAGCTCCATTCCATTTCTTTTTAATCCTGAACAATTACAAGCATACCCATAACTAGGGCTGTGGCAGGTCACAAATTTGTCAAGCAAAGAACTGCTGCTCTCATAGTAATTGATCGTTAGTTAACATAAACACATTTAGTATCTCCTAGCTTCCACACTGATGCAGACCTTTGAAACATCTACATTTTAAAAAGTCTAATACATCCATGTAAGATAGCCTACACCTTCACAATAAATCCATGATTTATTTTAGACAGGTCTGAAGAAATATGATATGAAGAAAATGTAATTTATTTCAGAAGAACAGAATAGCATACTCTGAGTTGTGTCACGTTGGTAACAATGATTCGGGAGACAGGTGCAGGAATGTGTAATAGTGTTTTTTATTTCTCGAATACCAAACAAACACGTAACAACAACACAGGTTTGAAACCCAAACAAAAGAGCGAGGAGTACCTTGAATAAATACACACGCGCACAATGATTAACCAACTGGACGAGACCCGTAATCAACTGCGCAATCCACAAGGGCACGAAAGCCCAAAACACACAGCACAGGTACTCACACGCACCAATGGACATTGTAACAGTAATCGACAAGACCATGGAAACCAAAGGGCACATATATACAAATACTAATCAGTGGGAATAGGGGACAGGTGTGCGTGATGAAAGTTCCGGAGGGATCCGTGACAAGTTGTCCTTATGTCAGATCCTCATCTGGCTCTGCATAATAGCTGTGGGCTACACAAGTTAATTTAGCGGACAAGATTGGCTTAGTATATTTTACATGATTTATATTATTATTTATAGTATGAAGAATACAATTGAACAAAGCTGAATAAAATTCAAAGGACATTGTCTCCAAACGATTTGAGGGAGTACGCACATGCGTCTATTCTGTGTTGAGCTGTTAACAAAGAAATAGGTACTCCTATATGCTTAATTTAGAGTTATTAATGTAACTTTAGTTGTTCTACATTTGTTGGGCTATATGTTTTGATTTTAATACATTGTAAGGCTGCATAATGCGACTTTAATGATGATTTGAAAAAGGTTGAATGAAAGGCATGAACTCTGCTTAGTTTTTTTTGCGCAGGCTGTACACGCTTCATCAGTCTCTCATTTACAATTTGGCAAACACTTGATAATGCTTCAAATTTCCCGGCGGCAACCCCTTTGTGTGGCCGTAAGTCAGGGGTGTAAATACTTTGTGAAGGCACTGTGTTACCTTTATTACCAAGGTAGCTAGCTAGGTTATTGAGAACACATTCTGTCTTAACAAGCATCTACATGCAGATCTGCCTTTCGCCAAACCTGCCCCTCCCCTCTAGCTCTATGATCATGGGATTACCAAGAGCAACTAGAAAGCAATGTCCTGAGAGAACGTCTGTGTTTAAGAGGTTACATAATTTGTTGTAATCCCCATAGGCTCCCCATAGAGCCACAGACCCCATGGCGGAGAAGGGGAGGTGTGTGTGTTTGTGTGAGTGTTTGTGATATCTTCACCGTGGGATCCACTCTGATCTGTTGATGACAAAGAGCAGCAGTGGCATACTCATAGAGCTGACATGCAGAGCTCTCTCTCCCTCTCACACACACACACACGCACACGCACAGACAGACGCTAATCAGTCCCCATATTCTTACACATGGGTCTCCACACGACACTATATGTTAAACAGTTCAACTACATGCAATAACTCAGCAGTGGAGCCACCTCTCTGGCTGTGATCTGATTATAAACCGGTTTATATAGGGGTACTGACTCAGTGATGGAGGAACTTGTAAAGGGTGAGTAGAGGAGATGAGCATGGTTTTATAGCAGTTTTTATTGTGTAATGCGTAGTGATATGTTATAAGTAACCCATAAATGTATTAACGTTAACACACCAGCCCCCCTCTCTCTGTCATAAAACAGGTCATGCCATGTCGGTTTGTGATATTCTTGAGTGAATGGCTATGAATATTCATAAGTGATGCTGCCCCTGGCCTGGCCTGTGAACACATTTGCTCAGAGTGTTCTGAGCTGTGGCTTAGTAAGGATACAGATGTAGGATCTTCATTTGACCTATATTGTCATAGCAAAATAATCCTGCAGCAACAGGATTTTAACGTTTAGTCCATAATGTTGCTTGTTCAGTGGTTAGGCTATTAGTTCGCCAAAAGTAAGCTACATGAAAAGTGCAATACTGTTACTATAACCATGCGTTAGTGTGGGTTTTCAGTGAATTTATGTCAATCACAAAACTCATCTGTATTTTCTGCGTACAGGAAAATTCTCAGCAACAAAATCGTGAACAAATTAAGATCCTACATCTGTAGTGGTGATTTAGGCCTGACCTGGTTTGACAGGCCCGGTGGATGTGTGTGTGTGTGTGTGTGTATGTGCGTGTGTCTCTCTCTTTCTCTGCCGGGGGTTGTGTACAGTAGTTGCATGGTGCAGGTGGTGCAGCACTATGGTCTCTCTGCACCGGCTCATTACAGATACTCAGTTTTTGTTTTGACATGGTTGCCTCTTGTCCGTTTGTCAGCCTGGTTGTCCTCTTTTCTCCCTGGCTGAACTGCATGACAACTGCTGCTGCTTGGCTCCCATCATGTGAAGGGGACGCTCTGTAGATGGGTGTCTGTCGAGACAACATCCATATCATAAACCACATACCCAGCCTCGCCATGGCACGGCTGCATTTGATTTACAGTTTACTTGAGGAGAATGTTCATGTTATGTTGGAAATTAATAGTGCCACTCAAACAATGCCTGTAGTACTGGTTATGAGAGGATTATGGAAATGCATTTACTGTCTGTTTGCAAGGTGACATTTGAACAATTAATAAACCTGAAATAACTGTCAATTATAGTTACACGGCTGCTTACATGACACAGCCTTCATTATTCCTTTAGTATCAGTCCATTGTGAATAATCTTATTTGTTGGGCATGTCTAGACCTGTACCGTCCCACCCATGTGAGTCATGGAGTGAGCTTTGTGCCTTTCTCCTGCATTTTAAATGGAAGTGAGAATCAATCAATGGTGTTGCAGTGCTGAGCGATTTGTGCTTTTTGAAGTCGGTTCGGTTTCGGTTCGATTATTAAAAAAAGAATCACGGTTTTCTATTCCAAAAAGATTAGACACTAAATGCACTCTGCACTATGTGGGATGAATGCTGTAACAACATAGAATCTTTAAGAAAAGAAAGTCCAATGGTGGTGACTTCCCATTACTGCTCATCACTTATTAACCATAAGTTATTCACACCAGCCCCCCTCTCTCTGTCATAAAACAGGTCATGCCATGTAATGACCAATTTCAGTTATTGTATATATTGCATATTTTATTTTATTCTAAGTCATCATCTCATCTCTATAGAGTTGCTGCCTATACTCCCAGTCTGTATTAGATAGAACGTTGTGTGGCCCCGTCCGCCTGTGGGGAAAACAACCTGTGGTTACCTAGGTTACCCCACTGGCTCACAGCAAATACTTGACCTTTTTCAAATGCAATCTTCTTGTTATCTGCTTGTTTTAGTCAATTACAAAACTCAATTTTTAAAAAGTACAACACGTCTAAAGATGACTTTTCAGCATTGCCTGCTCGCATGCGCTCTTACTGTAGGGCTTCCCTCATGCCCCTTTTCAAAATGGTGCTAGCAGCCACATGAGCGAGTGCTAGCTAGCTACCGACCTAGCTACCGATCATTAAGCTAGCCAGGACCAACGCAATCAAACCACAAAATGACCAACATTTCTGTTAATCGCTCAGCACTTAAACCCCAACATACACTTTGAAACCAGAGTATAGTCATTCTCCCTGTTGCTCAGGTAGAGAGGAACCATCTCCATCTCCCTGTGGTGGAGACCTTATCCCCATGCTGCTGGAAGGCAGGAGTAAGAGGCATGATGGCATGAGGTGTCTGGAAGGCACACTAGGGTAGTGTATAAATTAAGGCACTATGGACCTTGACAGGACCTTTGCTCTGTGTGACAGCCTAAATGACAGGGCAGGGATCACATGCTGTTGTACGTCTGTGGCATGCAAAGAATCTGATTGTGTGTTGTTGACAAGGGAGAATGGTGTTTGATGGAAACCAGTTGAACCTGAAACAGAAATTGTATAGTACTACTGAACAAGCCTCGTGGTTATAGTGGTATTCATGGTTGAATACTTTTCCATCTACCTGACATGATTCTATTATTGATGCCTGGCATAGACGGCTTCCATTCAGCTATCGCTCTTGATCTACTGCTGATGGTATGTTTGGTCATAACCTGTCCCTCCTAAGTGAGTGATGTCAGGCAGCCTTGACAGCCTTTTCCTCTCTGACTTGAAGGACATATTTCCATGTGTCTGATGGAGGTGTTAAAGCGGCAAAAGGTCACTTTTTGGGCAACCCGACCAAATTCACATTGAAATGCGTGTTATAGATGGGTCATTCTCATTGAAGTCTAAGAGGCAGTACATCTGTTCTATTTCCTTTAGTTTTGGGTTTGTACACCGGCCTCAAACGACTGAAATGTTATATTTTTGGTTATGGAAAATATATTTCACAGCGGTTTAGGTGGTACATTGATTCTCTACACTATACTTGTTTGTTTTGTCACATAAACTGCAATTAGGTGAACTATTGGGATTTTAGCAACCAGGAAATTGCTGAAATTATTTCTGCAATGTGCATCTTTAACAGAACTATATTCATGAGTTAGAGTGCTTCAAATCTTCCCTGTAGACACAAACTCTAACCTGACTCTCTACTGTACACTGCATTCGGAAAGTATTCAGACCCTTTTACTTTTTCCAAATTTTGTTACGTTACAGCCTTAATCTAAAATGTATTAAATAAATATCTTTCCTCCTCAATCTACACACAAAAACCCACAATGACAAAGCTAAAACAGGCCTTTTGCCTGACTCTTTGCTATGAGACTCGAAATTGAGCTCAGGTACATTCTTTTTCCATTGATCATCCTTGAGATATTTCTACAACTTGATTGGAGTCCATCTGTTGTAAATTCAATTGATTGGACATGATTTGGAAAGACACACACCTCTCTATATAAGGTCCCACAGTTGACAGTGCATGTCAGAGCAAAAACCAAGCCATGAGGTCAAAGGATTGTGTCGAGGCACAGATCTGGGGAAGGACACCAAACATTTCTGCAGCATTGAAGGGCCCCAAGAACACAGTGGTCTCCATCATTCTTGAATGGAAGAAGTTTGGAACCACCAAGACTCTTTCTAGAGCTGGCCGCCTTGCCAAACTGAGCAATCGGGGGAGAAGGGCCTTGGTCAGGGAGGTGACAATGAACCCGATGGTCATTCTGAAGGAGCTCTAGAATTCCTCTGTGTAGATGGGAAAATCTTCCAGAAGGACAACCATCTCTGCAGCACTCCACCAATCAGGCCTTTAAGGTTGAGTGGCCAGATGGAAGCCAGTCCTCAGTAAAAGGAACATGACAGCCCGCTTGGAGTTTGCCAAAAGTCACCTAAAGGATTCTCAGAACATGAGAAACAAGATTCTCTGGTCTAATGAAACCAAGATTGAACTCTTCGGCCTGAATCCCAAGTGTCACATCTGGAGGAAACCTGGCACCATCCCTACGGTGAAGCACGGTGGAGGCAGCATCATGCTGTGGCTATTTTTTTCAGCAGCAGGCACTTGGAGACTAGTCAAGATCGAGTGAAAGATGAATGGAGCAAAGTACAGAGAGATCCTTGATGAACAACTGCTCCAGAGCGCTCAGGACCTCAGACTGGGGCGAAGCTTCACCTTCCAACAGGACAATGTCCCTAAGCACACAGCAAACACAACGCAGGAGTGTCTTCGGGACAAGTCTATGAATGTCCTTGAGTGGCCCAGCCGGAGTCCAGATTTGAACCCTTGATGAAACATCTCTAGAGAGCCATGAAAATAGCTGTGCAACGACGCTCCCCATCCAACCTGACAGAGCTTGAGAGGATCTGCAGAGAAGAATGGGAGAAACTCCCCAAAACAGGTGTGCCAAGCTTGTAGCGTCAGGGTCTGAATACTTATGTAAATGTGGTATTTCAGCTTTTTATTTTGAATAACTTTGCAAAAATGTCTAAAAACCTGTTTTTGCTTTGTCATTATGGGGTATTGTGTGTAGATTGATGAGACAAAAAAAACGATTGTATCAATTTTAGAATAAGGCTGTAACGTAACAACATATGAAAAGTCATACGTTTGGACACACCTACTCATTCCAGGGTTTTTCTTTATTTGTACTATTTTCTACATTTTAGAATAATAGTGAAGACATCAAAACTATGAAATTACACATATGGAATAATGTAGTAACCAAAAAAGTGTTAAAGAAATGAGATTCTTCAAAGTAGCTACCCTTTGCCTTGATAACAGCTTTGCACACTCTTGTAGACAGCTCATTGCATTACATTCATAGTCTTCAAATCGCAGTCTGATATCTGTACCCGCTTTCTATATTACCATTTAGATCTCAAAATGTACCTGTGAAAGATCAGAGCGAACACCCTCTTTAATTAGCGGGACAGAGGTGTTGTCTTTTTTTTCCACAAGACTGAATTCCTGAGTGTCTGAACACCAGACGTGTTTGGAACAGAACAAATGTTTTCAGAACAAATGTTTTACTCAATGTGGCTGTCACCTGAGTTTAAACACCACCTCCCTGTTAGGCAGCCAGGGATGAGCATTCACAGTGCACCGCTTGGGTTGATGATCCTGTTTCCTAGCTCATGATTAAAGCCATTGGTATTCAGATCCACCCAGCGTGATAGAAAACATTCTGTAGCCTTCTCTGAACTCTTATGCCCTGTCTATACCAAATCCATCCACAACTGCTTTTCCAAATATTCTCCCTGTTGTAAAGTCTTACTCTATGACAACTATGAACATAAAATGTCGCCCCCAAAATTATCTTGGTGCCAGTAGAGAGTTCAATTATTTTCTGTAATGCTTATGTTTTTGTCATATTCCTGTATTGGATTTCACAGTGTGTCATGGATGTCTCTGAAAAGGCATTGGAGGTGTGATAAAGCTGGATTGATTTTCTTCCCAGCTCTGGGTTTTGCTCTCTTATCACTCCTTTCACTCTGACTGTTATTATAGAGTTTTATTGAGACATGGGAGACCTCCCAGCAGCCTTATTATACTCCACCTGAGTTTAATTTCTATTAGCTCAACATGAAAACCTCCACACCACACAGTTTTTATTCATAGTCTCATGGCAGAATGGCAAAATATTGTGTGTGGAGGTGGCCACACATCAACCTTAAGTGACAATGACAGATAGTAGTCTAAACCAAACTCTATCCTCGGGCGACATTTTAGATGTGAATGAAGGGTGGGGGTTAGTGGAAATGAAGGGAATAGCGAGCAGATGAGCAGGTCACATGGTGTTAGTACTGCTCTGTGAGCCTCCATGGACCCGTTGCCGCAGGAGACGGAGAGGATGGGAGAGGAGGTCGGAGGGAGGAGAAAGGGAGGCTAAGAGAATGTAAACCATATGCCATTGTGGGGTTTTCCTTTGTATAGTGTATGGACTCTTAGGAATGTGAAGGAATGTTCTCTCTTTCCCCCAAACCCCAGTGCTGTTCGTAGATGTGTCTGTGCTCCTTTCCTATCCAGGGGTTTATTCCTGGCCAAACGGTTTCTATTATTGGTCCGCTCCTGCATTCATCTGTCAACCTCTGCTCTGTGATGCGAGGTGGCAGGCCGCAGAGGCAGTGAAGCATTTCTGCTCCAAGTGCCCTTTCTCCCCATTTCCCCTTCTACCTCTCCTTTCCCTTTCTCTCACTTTCTTTCTTTAGTATATTCTCCTCCCAGTACCACACACACACATGTATTTTCTCCTCCTGTTCAGGCCCTGGGGGGAACGTACCAAGATATGTGTCTGTGTCTTAACCACAAATCCTTGAGTTAAAAGGTTGATCATTCAAGTGTTGCCTGTAAAAAAGAAAACTGTATTTCTTCTTTTATAATATGTGCACAGTGTCATTCGCACTGATTAAATGGAATATTCTATGTGTGCGTGCATGTGTGCGTGTGTGTGTGTGTGTGTGTATGTGTGCGCGTCCGTGCGTGCGTGTGTGCATGTTGGGGTGGCAGTAGGGCAGGCTAATGACGGAGTCTATATAGCTGGCGGAGAAAGCAATGGCTAGATAAATAGGCCATTATGTACTGTAGAGCCGGACTGATTCAGAGGGCTGAGGAGAACTGTCTATGCTCGTCCCTTTGTGTTGATTTAGTGGGAAGGAGGCTCTAACCTGTCTGGTTTCTGCTATAAGCCTGTCTTTCCAGATTGTAGGTGTGTCGTGGCCCAGGACATGTACATTCCTGTATCCATACCTGTGGGAGGACAGGAGAAATTGGACAGCCATTCTGGTACACATGGACTCCAGGAAAGGGCTAGGTGACAGGTCATGGAGATACAGTAGTATAGATAGATCATGTAGGTTATGCTAAAGTCTCAGGGGAATTGTCATGGTCGTTGTAACACCACAGAAGAGACAGATACATCAATACTCAAACATAGTACATGTAGGCCAAATGGCAGGAACGCAGACACACATGCACACACTCAAACCACAAATACCTGTTTTCCAACTAAAGATAGCTCTGTCAGCTGAGTTACTTTTCAGAACAATCTCAGAAAGGTTTTAGAGAGAAATCTGATATGTAACCTCGTGTTAAAGAGCTTATATCCAGCTGCTTCTGACTGCTGAGATCCTACTGTAGATTTCATGTCACGTAAGATCAGTTCTCTTTGCGCTACCGGCTCACATTTCTACTTTGAAGTTGTCTGCTTTTCGCTGCTCCCTTTTCCCATGCTATTACTTTGCTCCACTCAAAGCTGTGTTCCCATATTCCTCCCTGAATATACCTGGTGCATGGCTGCCATTGTTGCACAGCTTTATACCGAATTGGTATGTATGGGTTTTATGATAGTAAAAGGATATGCATCTCTTATGTATTTTGGAATCTCTGTGTTGCCTATGCTGTCTGCACACACGCACTGCCGCAAGAAGCCGTTTGTAGAGAACGCGAGTGATGTTCTCCATTTGCACAGTGAGCTTGACTCGGTTGGAGTGTGTGGAGAACAACGTGATTTGTGTTGCAATCTCAAGAGGGCTTTCCCTGCTGAAGTGCTTGAATGCAGAATTGATCTGTTTACTTCTCTATCGACAACATCAAGGTGCTGGTTCAATTCAGTCGATGTCCATGGGGAGACCTGGAAGCCAATTTAACCAAACTGGAAATCACTACCGCTTTACAAATGGATGGTAGTCTACCTGCAGTCAAAATGCTTTTTATATGTACCCTGATGAGGATTTTTGTTTGCAGACCATTAACCATTAAAGATGTTATTGATGGTAAAAAACAAAAAATGTATTCTTATTTGGGCAACCAAACGTAGGGAATTCAATATGGTATTTGTCATTCTATAAAGCCAAAGGTGTATTTGTGTACTTGTTTTTATTCTTTTAATATGTGCTACCAATTACCAGTGTCGGTTTTACCAATTAGCAGTGTCTGATCTATTTCAGACCAGAGTAGCTGTTGGACCCCTGGGACCTTGGTTATATCTTAGGGGGTTCTGCTGTGTGTGTGTTCTGACTTGCATTGGAAATGTGTTAAATTGATTTGCAGGGAATTATTTCCAGCTCAAAGTGAAATAATTAAGTTGACATTCTCTCCCCAATGCAATTAACAATGAGTGCAGTACAATCTTTGACCTGTTAGCAGTTTGATTTCATGGGCTGTGTTTCTTATTAATTTTCCATGATGCATAGCAGTTTTAATGCAGCGGGGCAGCAGCATCTCACACTCACCAGGGATATGTTTAGTTTAGTCTAATCTGCCCATGAGACATATCTGGTTCACTAATCAATTTTTTTTCAGGTGTTGTATGCTCGGAGTGCTTGTGTACAAATTATCGTACTGTCATACTGTTTGTGAGCCGCTCTGAATTGCATTAGCTTGTCTATTCGTGTGTGTGTGGGAGAAAATATGTTTGGGCGTATTTCTAGGTGTTTTCTCATAGATATGTATGCTTATGATTTGCTTGATAGCTACCTATGGTGTACCATAGATCTAGCTACTCTCTACACATCAGACTAAAGAATGAGCAGGATGCTGCCTGCTTGCCTTCCTGCCTGCCTGTGAGATCCAGATGCATCATGTGCTGCTAGGGAGCTGCCTCTGATGTATTTTTAGCTGGTCTAAATAATGAATGTCTGAAAGGCCTGCTAGCTAAGACCCCAGCAGTCAGTGTAACTTACCCCCCTTCCCCTGCTCCACTGGAGTGGATTCACATAGATCTACAGTACTATGGTGATGTTGTCACTGGCTTGTTGTCTGACATAAAATCCCTGCGCCATGCTTAGGGACCAAGCACAGGGAGATGGGTGAGGGGTTTGGAGAGCTGTTCTTGGCCCAGGGGCCTGGAGTGGAAAGGGGAAAGGGGAGAGTGACACATATGGAGGCATTGTTGCTGGGCATAGGGCTCTGCAGGAGAGGCCAGGCAACGTGTGCCACAGATGCCATGAGCAGCAGAACAGTGCTCACATCGATGGAACCCAGCTGAGCTCCTCCACACTTTACACCAACCCACCACTCAGCCAGTGGGCATGGTAAAGGCTAAGTAAACAGCGACAGAGAGGGGGGGGTGTACTTTCATGGGTGAAAATGATACTTTAAGTAACAATTTTAGGGAGGAGAATATTGAACCACCTGGGTACTTACTGATCTACACTCTTAGAAAAAAAGGGCTTTTTGGCTGTCCCCATGGGAGAACCCTTTTTGGTTCCAGGTAAAACCCTTTCAACAGAATATTCTACATGAAACCCAAAAGGGTTCTACCTGGAACCAAAAATGGTTCTCCTATGGGAGCAGCCGAAGAACCGTTTTGGATCCCATCTTTCTAAGAGTGTAGTATTAAAGCCAGTGGAGTACAGGCAGTATGAGCAGGGCTTGGTTTGGAAATATCGCTAATAGTTTTGCTAATCGTGTTTTCTACAGAGAGCTTTGGTAAGGGGCCAGAATGCAGATTTTTTTAAAGCCTCAAAGGCAGTGTGAATGTGACTACTAAGCCCAGGCTCAGACTCACAGTATGGGTTCCACTCTGCTTTTCTATTTCCCATTGAGAACCATGAATCTTGTAAACCAGTCATTAGAAGCTCATGATTAGTAGCCATACAGCGGAAGGGATCGTAGATGGCTGGTAACTGAGCGCTGTAGGAGATACAGGAGGTGCAGGTGGGAGGTACTGTACTACGTCTGGCTCAGCCTGCCTGTAATGTTTTTGTCTAGATGGGGCTTCACTGGCCCGTCCTCTACCTGTCCTGAGGTCTCTGTCCATCCCCAGAGCCTCAGCAGTCACAGCTAAACACCTGTCACATCTGCTCATGTCACCGGCGGCAGGGGGGCTTTTGAGAGGCCACGTCCTATCAAGTTAAAATCAGAGTGTCTGGAACAGGAGCACATGTGGGAGAGAACCAACCCTCCGTTCCCTGGCTGACGGAAGGAGGAAGAGGAATCACCAGTCTGGAGAGTTAAGCGCAGAAGATAAGAGCTGGACTTAAGGACTAGGTCTGATTAATGCTGGGGGTTTAGGAAGTATGTTTTGAAAATAAGCACCCTCATGCTTGTTGTGCAGCTTTAAGGGAATAAGGATATTTAAGGGTATAATCTTGTAAGCCCTCAATAGCCTGATACCACCCCAGAGTGGCTAGTAAGTTACTGCCAAAATGTCACTGGAGGAGAATTGGAAGTTCTCGTTTCAGTGTACTGCTTTAAGTGGAAGCGATTGCTCTGCCAGTGTTTCTTACAAGGGGAAAGCAAAATAGTGTGTTGTTAAATAATCTAGCTCTTCAGAGAAGAGCTGCAGAATGTTTGCGACAAAGTATCCAGTGCTTAAAGCCAAGTATGAAGGGAGGAAACAGTGGGAGAAATGGAAAGGAAAGGGTCTACCACATTATTAATGTCCAAGGATGGGGTGTGTGTAAACCACCGAAGAGCAGATAAACATTAGTCATTTTCCTGTGTGAGGACTGAGAATGTTCCGTTTCTTGTCTCTTCTGCAGCCATTCTTTACAGGAGTAATTATAAGTGCAGAATTGTAAGCAAGGTCTCTTTGATTTCTTTGTAGGGAATAACTACTTGCATAGCGTCCGTGGTAATTGATCTAACCAGCCTCTCTTGTGCTGGTACAATGTGGTTGCCATAGAGCCCTGTGCAACCTACAGTGTATCTAGGGCTGGGCGATATGACAATATTCTGTTGAAGTCGGAAGTTTACATACACTTAGGTTGGAGTCATTAAAACTCGTTTTTCAACCATTCCACACATTTCTTGTTAACAAACTATAGTTTTGGCAAGTCGGTTAGGACATCTACTTTGTGCATGACACAAGTAATTTTTCCAACAATTGTTTACAGACAGATTATTTCACTTATAATTCACTGTATCACAATTCCAGTGGGTCAGAAGTTTACATACACTAAGTTGACTGTACCTTTAAACAGCTTGGAAAATTCCAGAACATGATGTCATGGCTTTAGAAGCTTCTGATAGGCTAATTGACATCATTTGAGTTCATTGGAGGTGTAACTGTGGATGTACTTCAAGGCCTACCTTCAAACTCAGTGCCTCTTTGCTTGAGATCATACTGCTGTCATACCGCTCAGGAAGGAGACGCGTTCTGTCTCCTAGAGATGAACGTACTTTGGTGCGAAATGTGCAAATCAATCCCAGAACAACAGCAAAGGACCTTGTGAAGATTCTGGAGGAAACAGGTACACAATTATTTATTTCCACAGTAAAACGAGTCCTATATCGACATAACCTGAAAGGCCCGAAGAAGAAGCCACTGCTCCAAAACCGCCATAAAAAGCCAGACTACGGTTTACAACTGCACATGGGGACAAATATTGTATTTTTTGGAGAAATGTCCTCTGGTGTGATGAAACAAAAATAGAACTGTTTGGCCATAATGACCATCATTATTCTTGGAGGAAAAAGGGGGAGGCTTGCAAGCCGAAGAACACCATACTAACCATGAAGCACAGGGCTGGCAGCATCATGTTGCGGGGGTGCTTTGCTACAGGAGGGACTGGTGCACTTCACAAAATAGATGGCAACATGATAAAGGAAAATTATGTGGATATATTGAAGCAACATCTCAAGACATTAGTCAGGAAGCTAAAGCTTGGTCGCAAATGGGTCTTCCAAATGGACAATGACCCCAAGCATGCTTCCAATGTTGTGTCAAAATGGCTTATGGACAACAAAGTCAAGGTATTGGAGTGGCCATCATAAGCCCTGACCTCAATCCTATAGAAAATTTGTGGGCAGAACTGAAAAAGCATGTGTGAGCAAGGAGGCCTACAAACCTGACTGAGTTACACCAGCTCTGTCAGGATGAATGGGCCAAAATTCACCCAGCTTATTGTGGCAAGCTTGTGGAAGGCTACCCGAAACGTTTGACCCAAGTTAAACAACTGAAAGGCAATGCTACCAAATACTAAGTGAGTGTATGTAAACTTTTGACCCACTGGGAATATGATGAAAGAAATAAAAGCTGAAATAAATCATTCTCTCTACTATTATTCACATTCTTGAAATAAAGTGGTGATCCTAACTGACCTAAGACAGGGAATTTTTACTAGAATTAAATGTCAGGAATTGTGAAAAACTGAGTTTAAATGTATTTGGCTAAGGTGTATGTAAACTTACGATTTCAACTGTATATTGTGTTTTTTATTTTACCTTTATTTAACTAGGCAAGTCACTTATTTTCAATGACGGCCTAGGAACAGTGGGTTAACTGCCTGTTCAGGGGCAGAACGACAGATTTGTACCCTGTTAGCTCGGGGGTTTGAACTTGCAACCTTCCGGTTACTTGTCCAACGCTCTAACCACTAGGCTACCCTGCCGCCCCGTGAAAATTGTCTATTGTCTCATATTATGCTCTATCGTTTATTTCGTTGTGTCGCAAATCACAATCTTTACGGCAATAAAGATTGGACAAAGCTTTGCATTCTTGGAAGGAAATTTGCTACACAAACAAACATGGAGAAGAGTGAACGTGACACAGAGCACGGAGACACAGAGCTTGTACCTTAAAGAGGGGCTACTTCGGTCGCATGGATGTGGTTTGGGTATGAAAAGTCTGACACCGACCAGAATATGCCGCAGGCCGGTCCCGACAACAGGGTTAAACACCATTTACCTCTTTTACCACCTACGCAACAATCATGTGAAACAGTAAGGAGAGAGTCTACGGATGAGACCCCAAAAAGTACAGTCGTGTTAAAAACAAACCCCCGACTCAGACGTTGCAAGAGGCTTTTGCCCGCGGCACACCATATGGCAAACAATCACGAAGATGGAAGGAGAACAGCTGCCGTTACAACTTACATCTGCAAAGACATGGCCCCAATTTACATGGTTGAGAAACGGGGGTTTCGTGAGTTGGTGTTAATACTCAACCCAAGGTACCAAATGCAAATTGATATGTGACACGTATTAATGCCAAAATAACATGCAAAACAGGCAAGACCCCCCCCCCCCCCCCCCTGCAAAAAATATATATTTTAGGCCTATATTTATTTTGTTTGTAACTATAGTTGAAGCGTTTTCTATTTACCTTTTAAGATTTTATACATAAATATTTTGTTACATGCTTAATTGAACATTTGCACAAAGGTTCTAAATAAAAGGAGAAATAATCAAATATGAGTAAGTACCTTTTATTTGTTGAGTATAATTCAACATGTAATAAGAAATAGGCCTTTACATGTGGACATTTTATATAAACTATTTATTCATTGAATTTACAGAAAATGTGCTATATTGTGATTGTGTATCGTTATCGGGATATGGAATGACCTATATCGGGATATGAGATTTTGGCCATATCACCCAGCCTTAGTGTATACATGTACATATATACATAGTGATATGAGACAAACACAATTGCAGAGGAGAGTCCCAGCTATCACATAACGTTCCGAGAACTATATGTTTCTTAGAGCTTGGTGAGAGTATGGTTGTCCTATGGTTATTTTGCATTCAACCTTCCCACAACGTTCTGGGAATGGTGCAGGATAGTTGCTTGCCTTTGAAACATTCTCAGCACATTTAAGGAACTTGACAAAATAATGAAGTTTTTTTGGTATTTCATTATTTTAACAGAACATTTCCTAAAAGTTCAAATATGCTTACATTTATTAAACATTTTGGTAATGTTCTAGGAACATTCTCCAACTGGTTTGACATTAGGAATGTTCTCAAAATGTTCCAAGGAACATTGAGAAACAATGTTTCTTCTGTTGGAATCTCAGTACTTCAGCATAAACATTTCCTACAGGTTTCCTAAAGGTTTTATTTAAGGTCATGTTCTCAGAACATTAAGAAAACTTTCCATAAAAACCACAAGAAAACATTAGTAACATTCAAAGAAGGTTCTAAGACTCTTAAGTGTGTTCAGGTATGTTGGCTGTGCCCAATAATTGGCCGCACCTGATCTTAATGAGTGTGTATTTCCTTTTAAATAAGGTCTGTTTGAATAGACTAAAATGAACAGCTTTGTTTGAGTAAAAAAAACATAACGCTAACTCCATCCTGGTGGCGCAATGGACTAATTCCATGGATAGACAACAGAAGATTATAGGTTTGAATCTCACTGATGCTTTGCCACAATAAAAATATGTTTTTACATGATTAATGCCTAGGCAAATTAATTTCCATGTGTCCTATCTGTGCTTGGAGTTCAAAACAGTTAACATAAGCTAGCCATGTTATTAAAAGTCTGAAAACATTCAGTAAAAGTTTTAAGGACGTTTTTTAAAACCTCCAAATAACCTATAATTTCTGTTCACAGAATGTTAATTGAACCTCCAGGAAAACTTTCAAGGAACCATAGTAAAACTTTCTCAGAACCTCCCTGCATCCTAAAAATGTGCATTACCAGAAGAGGCAAAAATTTTGCTTCCGTTCTCAGAGCGTTTAAAAAGATGTATGCCTTGTTCCCAGAACCAATGGGAAACCCAAAACTTTTGATCCCACAACTTCCAAGGAACCAAATGTGCTAGCTGGAGTGACTTTACGCTGTCTAGGAGTTAATTGGCCATATCGGCAAGGCACCAAAACCAAAGCTTGCATTCCCATGTTCCTTCATCTATCTAACCTCTGCAGTGCCACACATCCCAGCAGCAGTCTGTGTAATCTACTAATTTCTCATGCAGGTCACACGGCAGCACCCAGTCAGCCTGCCTGCTTGTCTGTCCGGCCCAGCCCCCCACTCCGCTCTCAAGTAGCTAGAGCAAGCATGGCTAAGAGTAGGATAGCCTCTCGTCTCTCTGGAACAGTAAGTGCTGTCTGTGTGTGCAGGGGAGGAAGTGACATAGCCCACTCTGCACTGTGAAGTGTGAGTGAGATACAACCCTGCTGTGATACGTTATCACACAGACACCCAGTAAACCCAGAGCTGTTAACACGGGAGTGGAAGGCATTAAATAGACAGATAGTGATGAGGCACAGAGATTCAGAGCAGAAAACTGACTGCCCAGTCAGTGGGATGCTCTCTCTCCCTCACATACACACACCAAAACAATCTTTCCACCCCCCTGGCTGCGGTTCTTAATTCCAGCACCAGGGCATCATTTCTTCTTGGAGGCAGGGGGCTTTGGAACATAGGCAATGCTTGTTACCAGGCCCTGCTGGAGTTTACTGCATAACAACTGTGGAGCAATGGACTGCAGATGTCCTGGGGATTGGGTAGATTGATTGATCAATTAGGGGAATAAGTAATCCCCTACTAACTCTACGGTTGTTCACTCTACGATCGATTCTCACCATGATACCCAATACAATGGACGTCTGGTTATTTGAAGAACTACAGCCCCCTTTGTGGTTCATGTGTCTTTTGAGGCTGCTAGAGCAATAAGAATGTATTACAACTGGAGATATCGATCATGATTCTGTAATTTGGTTACCCAGCTAACAATTCTAGGGAGAGAACATTTTTGTAATGTTCCCCTAATGTTTACGGGTGTGAGGATCAATGCTGGAGACAGGAAGTGAGTACAGGGAGAACATTTAATAAATAACGGACATGAAAACAGGACAGGACGACGTCAATGCTGACACAGGGATGGAACAGAAGAAACAGACCAATAAAGGGGAGGCAATCAAATAATGATGGAGTTCAGGTGGGTCCAATGGGCCGCAGGTGCGCGTAATGAAGGGGACAGGTGTGCGTAATGATAGACAAGCGCCATAGGGAAAGCGGGAGCAGGCATGACAAAGGGTCCAGTTTTCCGTTAGTTAGGGGAACAGTCAATCTATATTTTCCAAAAACTTCTGAGAACCCTTTTAGCATGTTTTGGTGTTAAAGTTAGGAGAACATTCCCTTCATGTCAAACAGAACTTGGTTATAATATTCTCAGAATAAACAACAATATTCTAGACACGTTTTATGAGACGTTGCAAGAACATTCATGTGTCCAGTTTTCTGAGGATTAGCCCCCTAAAGTCACTGTCCATAGAAATCGAATTAGCATAATAATAATAATAATAAAGTGCTGTTTGTCAGACCTTGAAACATCCTAATCGGTCTTCTCACGAAAACGTCTGTAGTGTCCGAATGGTTTGGCCTACAAATTAATATGACCCCTCTATGGAAAGGTGAGACTCTCATGAGCATGTCAGTGTTTTGCTCTAGGACGCCCACAAGCCTCACAAAACTCATCTGAATGTAGCCCTTTGGAAGTATATTAAGGAAGTATACAGCGTCAAAGGACTTGTCTGATGTCAGTACCACGGATCTGGAAACGTCTGTCTATAGCGTCCGAACAGTTTGGGCTAGGGCTGGGCTATATGGCCAAAATCTCATATCCCGATATAGGTCATTTCATATCCGGATAACGATACATATCACGATATAGCAAATTTTCTGTAAATTCAGTGAATAAATAGTTTTTATAAAATTACCACATGTTAAATTATACTCAACAAATAAAAGGTACTCATATTTAATTAGTTCTACTTTTATTTAGAACCTTTGTGCAAATGTTCAATTAAGCATGTAACAAAATATTAAATATTAATTATAAAATCTTAAAAGGTAAATAGAAAACACTTCAACTATAGTTACAAACAAAATAAATATAGGCCTAAAATATACATATTTTTTCTTTTTTTCCCTTCGTTTTGGGGGGGGGGGGGCTTGCCTGTTTTGCATGTTATTTTGGCATTAATACGTGTCACATATACATTTGCATTTGGTACCTTGGGTTGAGTGTTAACACCACCTCACCAAACCCCCAGCGGGCAACGTCTGAGTTGGTGTCACGCCCTGGTCTAAGTATTTTGTGTTTTTCTTCATGTATTGGGTCAGGCCAGGGTGTGGCATGGGGTTTTTGTATTGTGGTGTGTTTTGTCTTGGGGTTTTGGTGTGTATGTATTGGGATTGTAGCTAGTGGGGTTATCTAGCAAAGTCTATGGCTGTCTGGAGTGGTTCTCAATCAGAGGCAGGTGTTTATCGTTGTCTCTGATTGGGAACCATATTTAGGCAGCCATATTCTTTGAGTTTGTCGTGGGTGATTGTCCTTAGTGTCCTTGTTCCTGTCTATGCGATAGTTTTCACTAGTATAGGCTGTTTCGGTTTTCGTTACGTTCTTTGTTTTGTAGTGTTTGTATTATTTCGTGTTTCGTTTTTTGTTCATTAAACATGGATCGCAATCTACACGCTGCATTTTGGTCCGACTCTCCTTCACACCTAGAAAACCGTTGGGGGGTTTGTTTTTAGCACAAATGTATTTTTGGGGTCTCATCCGTAGTAGAGGTCGACCGATTATGATTTTTCAACGCCGATACCGATTATTTGAGGACCAAAAAAAGTCGATACTGATTTTTATTTATTTATTTGTAAAAATTCTAACAATACTGAATGAACACTTATTTTAACTTAATATAATACATCAATAAAAATCTATTTGGCCTCAAATAAATAATGAAACATGTTCAATTTGGTTTAAATAATGCAAAAAAAAAGTGTTGGAGAAGTAAAAGTGCAATATGTGCCATGTAAAAAAGGTAATGTTTGAGTTCCTTGCTCAGAACATGAGAACATATGAAAGTTGGTGGTCCCTTTTAACATGAGACTTCAATATTCCAAGGTGAGAGGTTTTAGGTTGTAGTTAATATAGTATTTATATGACTATTTCTCTCTATACCATTTGTATTTCATATACCTTTGACTATTGGATGTTCTTATAGGCACTATAGTATTGCCAGTGTAACAGTATAGCTTCAGTCCCTCTCCTCGCTCCTACCTGGGCTCGAACCAGAAACACATCGGCAACAGCCACACTCAAAGCAGCGTTACCCATCGCTCTACAAAAGCCAAGGGAATACCTACTCCAAGTCTCAGAGCGAGTGACATTTGAAACGCTATTAGCGCGCACCCCGCTAACTAGCTAGCCATTTCACATCGGTTACACTAGCCATTAGGCTGATAGGCTTGAAGTCATAAACAGCGCTGTGCTTGCGAAGAGCTGCTGGCAAAACGCACGAAAGTGCTGTTTGAATGAATGCTTACGAGCCTGCAGCTGCCTACCATCGCTCAGTCAGACTGCTCTATCAAATCATAGACTTAATTATAACATAACACACAGAAATACGAGCCTTTGGTCATTAATATGGTCGAATCCGGAAACTATCATTTCGAAAACAAAACGTTTATTATTTCAGTGAAATACGGAACCGTTCGGTATTTTATCTAACGGGTGGCATCCCTAAGTCTAAATAGTCTTGTTACATTGCACAACCTTCAATGTTATGTCATAATTACATAAAATTCTGGCAAATTAGTTCACAATGAGCCAGGCTGCCCAAACTGTTGCATATACCCTGACTCTGCGTGCAATGAACGCAAGAGAAGTGACACAATTTCACCTGGTTAATATTGCCTGCTAACCTGGATTTCTTTTAGCTAAATATGCAGGTTTAAAAATATATACTTCTGTGTATTGATTTTAAGAAAGGCATTGGTGTTTATGGTTAGGTACACTTTTCCAACGATTGTGCTTTTTTTCGCAAATGTGCTTTTGTTAAATCATCCCCCAGCGTTGCATTGATTATATGCAACGCAGGACACGCTAGATAAACTAGTAATATCATCAACCATGTGTAGTTATTACTTAGGAATATGATTGATTGATTGATTGTTTGTTTTTTCTAAGATAAGTTTAATGCTAGCTAGCAACTTAGCTTGGTTTCTACTGCTTTCGCGTAACAGGCAGTCTCCTTGTGGAGTGCAACGAGAGGCAGGTGGTTATAGCGTTGGACTAGTTAACTGTAAGGTTGCAAGATCCCCCAAGCTGACAAGGTGAAAATCTGTCGTTCTGCCCCTGAACAAGGCAGTTAACCCACCGTTCCTAGGCCGTCATTGAAAATAAGAATGTGTTCTTAACTGACTTGCCTAGTTAAATAAAGGTATTTAAAAATAAAAACATTTAAAAAAGTAAATCTGCAAAATCGGCGCCCAAAAATGCAGATTTCTGATTGTTATGAAAACTTGAAATAGGCCCGAATTAATCAGCCATTCCGAAGTAGCCCATCTTTTAGGTACGATCACCGTGCTCTGTGTCACGTTCACTCTCCTCCATGTTTGTTTGTGTTGCAAATTTCCTTCCAAGAATGAAGCGTCGTCCAATTGACAAAAAATATTGCCGTAAAGAGTGCGATTTGCGACACAACAAAATAAACGATAGTGCATAATATGAAACGATAGACGTTTTTCTATCGTCACACTATATATCGTCATATCGCCCAGCCCTAATTTGGGCTGCACACTAATATGACCCCTCTATAGACAGATGAGACTCCCACGAACACGTACATGTCAGTGTTTTGCTCTAGGACGGCCACAAGCCTCACAAGACTCGTCTGAATGTGGCCCGTTGGAAGTATATTATGAAAGTTTTCAGTTCTTTCGGAGAGTATTCAGACCCCTTGATTTTTTCCACATTTTGTTAGGTTACAGCCTTATTTTAAAATGTATTAATACAACTGACATATCACATTTACAAAAGTATTCAGACCCTTTACTCAGTAATTTGTTGAAGCACCTTTGGCTGCTATTACAGCATTGAGTCTTCTTTGGTATGACGCTACAAGCTTGGCACACCTGTATTGGTTGGATGGGGAGCGTTGCTGCACAACTATTTTCTGGCCTCTCCAGAGATGTTCGATAGGGTTCAAGTCTGGACTCTGGCTGGGCCACTGAAGGACATTCAGAGACTTGTCCCGAAGAAACTCCTGCATTGTCTTGGCTGTATGCTTAGGATTGTTGTCCTGTTGGAAGGTGAACCTGCACCCCAGTCTGAGGTCCTGAGCGCTCTGGAGAAGGTTTTCATCAAGGATCTCTCTGTACTAAATGGCTTACAGAATCAAAATAACAAAATGTAGACCTATCTTTGCTAAACTTGAACCCATTTGCAGTCCACATTGTTAAGTAATTGCATGGCTTTAATAGCATTTACACTGATAGAGGGTCTAGGCCTACTGTAAATTGCATTATGGCTGAGGATGGGCATGCCAAACATTGCCAGTAAGCAAGATTCAATTAATTATTTTTAGGCCTGAAAAGAGAATTAATAATCCTAATCAAATCAACAACTTTGTGACGGAGAAGTCAGTCACTGGCAGTGTTTGGTGCACTACCACACACACACATGTGCGCACACACACACACACGCACACACTTCCCCCTCCTTGCTCCATTATCAACTACGATAGCAATGTGTGTCGACACACAAGTTAACTTCGCTATCTTAGTACATACATTACACACTTTATTCTTAGTAACAGTTTATGGTATAAATAATATACAGACAAGCGTTCATGTTTAATTTTAAGCTATGTTTATTGTACTTATCAATGTTATGGATGAGCGCGCTGTTTGTTTCTGTTTCTCTCTCCGTCTCTGTAGCTTCTGGGTATGCTGAGATAAGGACCAGAGCTATGGCAATCGGTCTGGCTTTGTAGTGCCTGTCCCGAGTGGGTCGTTTATGTGAATGGGCGTATTGGAAGACACCATGTCGTAGTGATGGGATTTTGTAAATGTGTTATATCGTTATATCGTATCATGAGAAACGGATTGCAAAGGTGTAATGTTCATGATATGATATCATGATATCATGATATCAAAGGTGTAATTCATGATATGTTTATCTGAGTGAAAAAAGTAGACTTGGATGTTGGTAATTTTTGTATTAATGAAAGTGTTTTGTATGTTCTGATGGGAGGGGCTTCCCCCACAAAAAGAGCCTCTCTTTCAGTTAAAAGAGAGGGGGGACCATTTTGATTGAGTTGTTGAGTGGGCAGCATTGTTTTTAGCTGTCCCATAATGTATACTTTTGGTGGCAGTACTGTTGTTTTTCTTCTGGAATCACTATGTAAATTAATACCCTTGCACCGAAGTGCTTTTGCAGCTCTGCCATTGTTTTATTTAATAGAGGTTAGGTTTTTCAGTTTAGCCTTCTGACCTACTCTATGCGAAAAACTTGTTTGAAATAGGTTATGTCACACTTACAGGCACTTACATTTCTCTATAATATACCTAAACTTTTCACAGTAGTTGGACAAAGATCCAATATAAATAGAAAGGGAAAAAGCCTACTCACCGTTATACGGCTCCCAAATAGGCCTATGTTTTATGAACATAATCTCCAGAAGTTGTATTACAAGCACGCCACGGATGTTGTCACCATAATATAATAAGTAGGTGAATCATTCTAATCAGTTTGGTTGTACTAAAATTAAACGAAGAACAAGCAATCAGGTTTTTTTAACAACAACCATAAATGAATAAATATATCATAAAATAACGAGGATAAGAAAGACCGGCACTGCTGTTGAACCAGCCGTCGTTCTAGTAGGCCTAAGGGAGGGCTTGGGTTTTCAACATATGAAACAGAAAACAAGCAATTTGACAAGTTACATATAATGAAGGTTACTTATGTAACCACGGTTATGTGAGATATATGGATACATCAGAGGTGAAGATTTACAGATTTACTCCCGTAAACACCTCCGTCACGGTTGGGGTCCGCCCCTATATATAGACTCCGTGGCCGCAACGCACATTCTCTACATCATTTTTGAGGTGCCTCTAGCGCCGTAGAGGATTTGAGTGATCCATATAGCTCACATAACCGTGGTGACATACTTAACCTTCATTATGTTTCACTACATTGGATCACTCCAATATATTGGTATACCTGTACCAGGTGCTTGAGGGACCTGGCCAGCCAGCGGCGAAGTCCCAGGACAGAGAGGAATGAAGGGTTGGGGCGGAGAGATATACTCCTCCCACCAAGGTCCATCCGGTAGCACTCAGAATGTACCGAAAGAATATGGAGCTCACCCACTCTCTTCATGGAAATAATCGCTACCAAGAAAGCCACCTTTATAGAGGGGTGTTTCAGGGAGGCAGACTCCAACGGTTTGAAAGGCGGCTGTGCCAAAGCTGCCAAGACCACATCCAGATCCCAGCTCGCCATTGAGCGGGTCCTACCTGGATGCAGGTGACAAACCCCCTTCATAAACCTGGAGACCATGGGATGGCGCCCCACTGGCCTGTCCATCCACCCCACATGGCAGGCGGATATAGCTGCCAAATACCCTCTCAGTGTAGAGGCTGCCAAGCCCTCATCCATGTGAGACTGCAGGTATTGGAGGACATACAGCACCCCGCATGACTCAGGCACAACCTCAATACAAATACCAAGAGCAGAACAACCGCCAGCGCAACTGGTATGCCGCGGTTGTAGCCAGTGCCCTTGTGCTTTGCATGGTGTACATTATGCCAGGAGGCATACGTTCAGCAGATGCCACACAGTTCCCCCCAGCCTGAGTCAGCAGGTCGGGTCTCAGGGGCAGTTGTCAAGGTGTCCCAGACAACAGGGACAGGAGAAGGCTGAACCAGGGTCGTCTGGGCCAGCATGGGGCCACCAGCAGCAAATGATGCCACCCTGATCCTGTCCATCAAATCCTGGATCAGGGGAAAAGGGGAGAATGGGTGGCTCCGACATGGAGTACCACAGGGGGCATTGGGCATTGTCCAGGGAGGCAAACAGGTCCACCTGCACCCTCCCAAACTTGTCCCACAGGTACTGCCCCACCTGGGGATGTGGGCTCCAGTCCCAAGGTGCTGGGCCCTCCCTCGAGAGCATATCCGCTGCCACATTCAGGATGCCAGGTACATGCGCTATGCGTAGAGATGCTAGACGTCCCTGAGCCCAGAGAAGGAGCTCCCATGACATAAGATGGAGGTAGTGGGACTTCAGTCCACCCCGATGGTTGATGTAAGCCACCACTGTGGTGTTGTCCGTTCTCACAAACCCAACAGGCGTTGGCAGGTCAGAGCCGATATCACCTGCCCCTGTCGAATGTGGTCGAGGCAAGATAAGATCGTCTGAACCCTTCTGGTGGGCATGCGTGCTCTCATGAGTACTGAGTCCAGTTCCATGCCAATGAAGGCCACCCTCGGGGTGGGCGTCAGACGACTCTTCATGTCATTTACAGTAATGGCCAACCCATCATTGTGGGTCAGGAGCATGTCTCTGTCTAACAGGGTCCTGGTCGGTTCACAAATCAGCCAATCGTCCAGGTTATTGAGAATCAGTCCATCCACTTTGTGAAAATGCGGGGTGCCAAGGAGAGGCCGAAGGGAAGAACCATGAATTCGTAAGCTGTCCCTTCGAAGGCAAATCGGAGGTACAGTCAATGAGCTGGCGTAAACAGGAACATGGAAGTATGCATCCCTCAGGTCCAGTGTCACAAACCACTGGACACAACCTGCAACCCGCAGGCTGGGGACAGCATGTGGGACCTCAGTACCTTCAAGTACCCATTGAGTTTGCGGAGGTCCAGAATCAGTCGAAACCCTCTGTCTCTTTTTGGGACCACAAAATAAGTGGAGTAGAACCCACCTAGCCATTCTGATGTCTCGTATCTGCAGATGGCTCCCTTGTCCAGGAGTGAAGACATCTCCAGTTGCAGGGTTTTCTTCAGGAGGTCGGCCACCTTGGTGACACGAAGGCCCCTGCAGGACGGTGGCCGGCACCGGAACTGGAGTCGGTACCCCTTGAGCATTGTGGACAACACCCAGGGGGACTCCACTCCGTCCTCCCACCTTGCCCTTTGAGACCAGGAGAAGTCCTGCCGGAGCCCGCCTCGCCTCTGGCACCCAGAGTGGCTGGGTCCCCCAGGCACATCCCTATGCCGGTGACGATTGACAGGTTATTGCTCCACCACACGCTGTGCTCCTCCCCGCTGTCGTCCCTCAGCACGAGGTGATAGGGCAGGAGAGGGACTCCACCGTCGTACGGGTGCAGGTGGGTGAGGACAGTAAGTCTGCCTTAGACCCGGGGCCTGAGGAAGCGGCCTGAACCGTCTCAAGGTCTCCTGGCCCATACGAACCTTATCGGTCTGCTCCAGAACTTCATCAACCCCTGGGCCAAACGTCAGCCCTGGGATGATGGGAAGAGTGGAAAATGTGCTCTGGAGAGCATCTGGCAGACGGGATTGGGCCAGCCAGAGATTTAGCCAGGAGGTAACCACCTGCACCATGGCCCGTCCGTTTCCAAGGGCCACATTTCTTTGGAGCAGGAGACACGGCCATCGCTTCCCGGAGTAGCTCCTCTGTGCCCTCCTGCAGCTGGGGCAACAAGAGTCTGCAGGTAGGCCTGCAGCAGCATGGCCGCATTGGTAAGGCAGCCAAGAGAGCAGAGGGACCCATATGTGGCTTTCAAGTCCGCATCAAAGACTCTGGGGGTTCATGGCTTCAGTCGTGGGTTCCGCCCTATAATCTCCCGGTCCAGGAGGACCATGGCAGCTATCATGGCAGCTATCATGGTGTCCATGTTTGGGTACTCCCTGAGGCCTCGTGGAACTCAGCAGAGTTGGGGGCAGATGGAGAGTCAACACTCCAGTTTGATGTCCAGTGCAGTGGCTGCCCGAGTGAGTAGGCTCCTCATAGCCTCTCAAGCCGCTGGGGGCGATGAAACCCCGAAGGCCGGCTTCTGATGGTCTGTCAGCATGGTAGCCCCACTCACGGTGGGGAACAGTGCCAGCATCTTTACCCATTAACAGCCTATCACTGGCCAACATGGTAGGTAATCACTGTAGCTAGTATTAACATTATAATTAAATCACAATGGATTAGCTAGTTTCCATGAAACACCTGCCTGTGTTAACTGCCAAGTTAGTGCAGTGTCCTTAGCTACCTATGTTGTGCTAGCTAGAGAATATGCTAACGTTAGCTAGTTAGCTAAACATTTGCCAATGGGCTGGCACTGGCAGTATGGGATTATGGATGAAATTAAATTGTTTCTTCAGCTTGCTAAGTAGTTATCTAGCTGTGGTCATTTGGATAGTATCAACAAGGGCTTTCTACAAAATAGAAACATCAGCATTGTCTAGAGTTTCCAGAGAAAGGTGCAACAAACAAAAAACATTCTGACACCGGGTTCCAATCCTAGAAGAAGAAATGGCTCCAGTGGGCAAGCGATCACCATCACTGGATAATTGAGGAGTGGAAAAACATCACCTGGTCCGACGAATCACGGTTCCTGTTGCGTCATGCTGATAGATTGTTCTCTCTGCTGCCGCACGGCAAGCAGTACCAAATGCACCTTGTCTGGAACCAACAGGACCCTGAAAAGCGTCTACCCCCAAGCTATAAGATTGCTATATAGTTAGTTAAATCGTTAATAGTAAATATCTGCATTGACCCTTTTTGCACTAATCACTTTTTATTCATCACATACACTGCTGTTACTGTTTATTATCTATCCCATTGCTTAGTCACTTTATCCCTTCCTACTGTATATGTGAATGTCTACCTCAATTACCTTGTACCCCTGCACATCAACTGAGTACTGGTACCACGTGTATATCGTCAAGTTATCGTTACTCATTGTGTATTTATTGCTTGTGTTATTATTTTTCTATTTATTTCTTGTGTTATTATTTTCAATTTTTTTCTGCTACGGGAAGGGCCCGTAAGTAAGTGTTTCACTGTTAGTCTACACCTCTTGTTTATGAAGCATGTGACAAATACAATTGTATTTTATTTGAGTCAGGATTTGGTGTAAGCAGCATGAGTCCATGGACCCTTCCTGACTGGTGTCAGCTGTACAGGCTGGTGGTGGTTGTAGCCTAGCAGTTAAGAGCATTGGGCCAGTAACCAAAATGTTGCTGGTTCCAACCCCTGAGCTGACTGGGTGAAAACTCTGTCAATGTGCCCTTGAGCAAGGCACTTAACCCTAATTGCTCCTGTAAGTCACTGTGGATAAGAGTGTGTGCTAAATTATTAAAATGAAGAGATTTAAAAAAAAAATGTACCGCTGTCCAATCTGCAGAAACTGTTTGATGCCATCCCTGTGGAATGTTTCTGACTTAGGATCTATGCCCCTAGGAATTCAGGCAGTTCTGGAGGCAAAGGGGGGTTCGACCCAGTACTATAAGGGTGTACCTAATAAACTGGCTGGCTTATACACTGACTATATCACACATTAGCAACAACTTCCTAATATTGAGTTGCACCCCCTCTCCCCCTCATTATTGATACACACAGGAAACTGTTGAGTGTGAAAACCCCAGCAGTGTTGCTGTTCTTGACAAAAACTGGTGGGTACTACCATACCCCGTTCAAAGGCACTTAAATCTTTTGTTTTGCCCGTTCGCCCTCTTAATGGCACACACACATACAATCTGTGTTTCAATTGTGTCAAGGCTTAAAATCCTTCTTTAACCAGTCTCCTCCCCTTCATCTACACTGATTTGAAGTGGATTTGACAAGTGACATTAATAAGGGATTATAGCTTTCACCTGGATTCACCTGGTCAGTCTATGTCATGGAAGAGCAGCTGTTAATGTTTTGTATACTGATCATTTTGATTGAATAGACCCCTACTTTGTCCAGTGTGACCTCATTCACATCTGCCTATCTTTGGAAAACGAAAAATAGCATATAGTTGTGTCTGTAACCTTGACCACAGTATTAAGCTTTCCCATCTAATTAACACATAAACAAGCACTCTCTTTATTTGGGGACTTTTCTTATTGGGTGTGTAGACTGTACTCTCTCAAGTAATCACTTGAGAGCAGCAGCCGCAGTCTCTCTTTGGGACAGACAACAGACTAATTGGTCTCATCTCCTCCAGAGTAGATTTGCCAGGAGCTGGCCATAATCGCATTACACACAGGCGAGGAGCGATGGCTGGCTGCAGGGGGACCGAGGGACTCCCCTAGTCCCTGTTGTAATAGCTGGTAAGAGGGATTCCATTGGCCTGGAAGAGACAAAGTCAAGTAAGGAAATGTCATGCATACTGAAGGTGTTGATCAGTTTTCATTGTCTGCACTGTACTGTATTTGAACCCAACGCAATCTGAGCTAATTGTTTTTGAAGGCCAATGTTTTGCTAAATAACTAAAGTCATTGCCCTTCATTCATTCAAGCTGCAAGCTTTGCCATTGGACACAACTTTGTTCTGAGTGTGGCAGATATGCAATGCAGATTCTGGGAAATTAGTTGAGAGAAGAGAAGGCCACCCAAAGGTTACTCCTAGTTTTTGCCTCACATACTGTATATCAGTTTTTAATTTATTCTTAAGGTTAAAAGCCCCCAGGGGTCAATTTATTCCAAAATCTTTTTAGAGGAACTTTTCATCAGGGTTTCATTAGATTTTTTTGTTTGGTGGATAAGATGTGTGGAGTGATGACACTGATAGACATGGCCATCTCCTAAGCAACATTGCAGTATTTCTTTTTTTAAAAGTTATTTCTCATATTATTAGCCCAGAACGTTCTTTTAATTATTTCATACAGCCGGTATTAACTTTTGGCTTTCAGATAGGCAATAACTCATTTCGACCAGGAATACGACTTTCCTGAATTGGATCCTTTGTCCGCACCTTCCAAGGCTATTGAATTTTTCCTAGAGGCTGTTCCAAGACGGCGCCGGCATCAGGAGGTGTGCACACCATCCACTGCTTCCAAGTATATTACTCGCTAATGTTCAGTCCCTGGACATTAAAGTTGACGAGCTCAATGTGAGGATCCCCTTCCAGAGAGACATCAGGGACTGTAACATACTCTGTTTTTACTCCCAAATGGTGCAGCGGTCTGAGGTGCTGCATCGCCGTGCTAAAGGCATCCCTACAGACCCTGGTTCGATTCCAGGCTGTATTACAACCAGCCATGATTGGGAGTCCCATAGAGGGGGTGCACAATTGGCCCAGTGTCGTCCAAGTTCCAGTTTGGCCGGGGTAGGCCGTCATCTTAACTGACTTGCCTTGTTAAATAAAATAAAAGCCCAATGTATTTAAAAACGTTCTTTTTTGTGTTTTATATTCTGTATATTTCACAGCGTGACGTTGGAATAATACTGTTAAATTGTGAAAATTAGTATAATGCCCCTTTAGCGTACGAGCTATTTGAGAAGACCGCATGACATTTCAGCTTGTTTTGGTGGGATGGAGTTTTGGCCTTCCATGGTGACATCACCAGGCGCTAAATTTGTTAATTGAACAAAAAGGACAATAACAGATAGATTTCTATTTCCCCCTCCCCACTCAGATCACACTGCAGACAGTCCGAACAAAATTTTTGCTTGGGAAATTGCTCTCTGATAAGAAGCTCTTTAAAAAATATATATTTTAATTGAAAACAATTATAGGAAGGTACTTAATTGTTACCTCGAAATTATTTTATATTGAGATGAAAATGGATGCATTGGACCTTTAAAGCCAATATCCTGCAGTTCTACTTAAAGTGAATCTGTTTGTTTTTTTAAAGCATTTTGGGGGTATTGAGTTGAAACTGTATAATTAGTGGAGTACTGTGAATACCTGTGAGCCCATGTTGCCCAGGGTTAAGAACATAAATTGTATATAATATTACGTTGTGTTGTATTGTATTGTATTACACCCTCTAAACTTATTCCAAACATCCAATGGCCAACATTTGTTTTATCTGTTGTTGTTAGTAATATATAGACTTGTGTACAAACCATTTAGAACACCTTCCTAATATGAGTTGCCCTTACACAGCTGGAGATGTGTTGGGTCATTGTCCTGTTGAAAAACAAATTTGAGTCCCACTAAGAGCAAATCAGATGGGATGGTCTATCGCTGTAGAATACTGTGGTAGCCATACTTGTTAAGTGGTCTAAAGTGGTCTAATGTTAAGTGGTCCACTGGTCTAATGTCCATTGCTTGTGTTTCTTGGCCCAAGCAAGCCTCTTCTTATTATTGGTGTCCTTTAGTAGTGGTTTGTTTACAGCAATTCGACCATGAAGGCCTGATTCACGCAGTTGATGTTGAGATGTGTCTGTTAGTTGAAGTCTGTGAAGCATTTATTTGGGCTGCAATTTCTGAGGCTGGTAACGCTTATGAACTTATCCTCTGCAGCAGAGGTAACTCTGGGTTGCTCTTTCCTGTGGCAGTCCTCATGAGAGCCAGTTTCATCATAGAGCTTGATGGTTTTTGCGACTGCACTTGAAGAAACTTTCAATTGACTGACCTTCATGTCTTAAAGTATTGATGGACTTTCTCTTTGCTTTTTTGAGCTGTTCTTGCCATAATATGGACTTGGTCTTATACCAAATAGGCCTATCTTATGTATACCACCCCTAACTTGTCACAACACAACTGATTGGCTCAAACGCATTAAGAAGGAAAGAAATTGAGAGAATGCCAAGAGTGTTCAAAGCTGTCACCAAGGCAAAGGTTGGCTAATTTGAAGAATCTCAAAAACACTTTTTTGGTTACTACATAGTTCCATGTGTTATTTCATAGTTTTGATGTCTTCACTAGTATTCTACAATGTAGAAAATATGAAAAAATAAGAAAACCCCTGGAATGAATAGGTGTATCCAAACTTTTGACTGGTACTGTATATATATACTTTTTTAATTGATTTTATCTGGCCGCGGACCCCCTGCAGTATTGCCAGCGGACACCACATTGAGAACCCCCTGTCATAGAAAACAAAAATTAATCATCCTCTCAGCCAGCAGGTCTCACAAAGCAGTGATGAAGCTATTTCGATATCTGTCAACACCACTTCCCCAGTGAGATGCCTTTGGCTCCTGATCTAATCGCCTTGATAAAGGCTGGGAGACATCTCTCAAAATGAAGCCCCCTCTCACCCCTGCCTCATCATAACAGGGCATTAACCAAACATCTCTGTTTATCATCGCCTAACTCCTTCGCCTAACACCTTATAAGGATAAGTATCAGTGGAGTTTGTGAGAGGGAAGGTGCTATGAGACAAGTGCCACCTCGCAGGATCAGTGTGATTATTGTGATGGTGGACCTAAAGCCGTGTGAGTCCTCTATAGTCAGCATGCAAGGCACGCCAACACTGAGGCGCTTCATTAACCTTCCATCCATCTGTCGTTCGTGGGAGACTTCGGAGACGTGACCCTCGTCTACCTCATCTGAGATGAAGAGGGAGACAGTGTCAGATCAAAGATAAGATCCCCCTATTCCTTTTATTAACCCATGTCTCATCCTCCTATCCCTCGTTAACAACCCCCACGCCATCACCATGGAAACCCCCCATTGGGCACAGCTCAACGTCTAGTTTTTATTTAAATTTGGTTGAGTTGTCAACTAATGTGAATTCAAAGTTAAATCAATATAACATTTCACCATGTCATTGGATTTAGGGTAACATTTGCGGGAAAATAACTCCCTTACGTTTATGACTTTTTGCAAATCCAATCATTTTACCACATTGATACAACGTCATCCCATATCATTTTTTGTTGTTCAAATTATGTGGAAACAATGTTGAATCAACTATCAAAATGCAAATGTGAAACAAAGCCAATGATAGAGGCTCAATGTTTTAGCTCTCTGGGGTAACACTTTTCTGTTTGAGACAGAGGTAGATACAGATAGAGAGACTTTCCCACTGGGCACACCATGTCATTTCAACACGGATAATTGGGTAATATTTGGTTGAGACCTTGATCAATGAGGTTACAACCTGCAGGTAACTGCCAAAATAATGGCAGAGAGACAAAGTTTATTGAAGGCAGGTGCTTCCACACAGGTGTGGTTCCAGAGATAATTAAGGATTTACCATCTCATCATGCTAAGGGTCATGTATAGAAATGCTGTGCAAGCCATTATTTTGGCTACCATGGCTATGGCCCCATTGGATGACAATGCCCCCATCCATAGGGCACGAGTGGTCACTGAATAGTTTGATGAGCATGAAAATGATGTAAACCATATGCCATGGCTGTCTCAGTCACCAGATCTCAACCCAGTTGAACACTTATGGGAGATTCTGGAGCGGTGCCTGAGACAGCATTTTCCACCACCATCAACAAAACACCAAAGGATGGAATATGTCAGGAAGAATGGTGTTGCTTCCCTCCAATAGCATTCCAGACACTTGTAGAATCTATGCCAAGGTGCCTTGAAGCTGTTCTGGCTCGTGGTGGCCCAACTCTTATTAAGATACTTTATGTTGGTGTTTCCTTTATTTTGTCAGTTACCTGTATATTCACCCACTCAAAAATACATCCAAATGTTAGTTGAATTTCCAATGTGTTATCACTATGCTTTGAACCATCTAAAAGCACAACCACATTCCAATGTCTGACAATGTCTGATTTTTGGTTTAGTTGTCACCCAAATGTCTATCACTATCTATCTATTTAAACCATTTAAAAGCACAGCAAGTACAAATGTCAGATATTTATTTTATGTATAGAACAGATTAATGTGTTACTTATCACTGCTTCATCTAAAAGCAGAACCAAATGAACTGGATTGCAGTTGAGATGACATAAAAAATACATGGTACATGTGATGTACCGTTCGAGATTGACGTTTGAGATTCAATGCGGGATATTACAGTACTTTTTATTCTGATAGTGGATATAATGTTGAAGATCTGACGTTGTTTTAAAAGGTACAAACTCCACATATTTCATTCAAGGTTTGTCTATGTTGACATTTGGTTACCATGCTGACATACTCCTGTGGTTTGAGTTTTTACCCTCAAAATAAGTTTGATGGCTTTTTTTCAAATCCAATGTATTTTCCATGTAGATTCCATGCCACTATCCCTTGACAAATTACATTGAAACAAAGTTGATTCACCCAGTTGGTGCCCAGTGGGTTAAGACTTTGGGAAAATTTCTCTCCCAGCTCTCTGGCAGTTCCATCCGTTTTGTCTTTCTTTCACCCCGCTTCTCCTTCATTTCTGTGATTACGTTATCTTGTCTCTCTTGATCACAGCAATTATCCTGTTATTGCCAGATTCTGAAATTGAATATTTTATTGGGAGGTGCTATGTTAATCACTGTGGAGGTAGGAGCGGAGACTGTGATGAATGCAGTCTTAGTGACAATAATGAAACAATGTTGGCCAACATTCATGAATATGAGATGGATCAAATTAACCCAGTGCGGAATTGAATGATGCCAGTGGTAATTGGCATAGAACAGCCTAAGCAGTGTAGGGAAGAAATGTAAGACAAATCTCCCAGTCTTTTTTCTTTCTCCAGCAGTTAGACAGACGTTAGTACTCTTGTGTTCCATGTCAAGCATTATATAAACATACATAAATGCACATTTTCTCTCCTTTTATATGTATGTCTCCAAGTATTTATTTTATGAATATGAAGTAGCAAAACATCACTTTGAGTGTTATTATGTAGTATCATGTAAGTCATTCGAATGAATGTTTATTTAAGGACCGGTCAGAGACCACATCTACACTCAATGACTCGTATTGAAATTCAAAGGAAGATTAAATATTTGATGGACTTGTGGGATCAAAGGAAGGGAAGCCCTTCATCAGCCCTTCACATGAGTGTGAAGGCCAAAGTCCTGTCTGCTTCAGTGGTCCAAGAGTCACACACCGGACCAGTTATAGGAGCTTGGGCTTCTCTGTGAGATGGTCTCTCTGAGCATGCATCATACCTTAACTATGCAATTTACCTGCTTGGTTGCGGGGCTGGCTCACTCAGGGCTGTATGAGCGCACCGTCAGGCATTCGTTTTAGCCGCTTGTTAGACCAATTTGAAGCCTGCATTAGGGTTTCATTACAGGCCTCCCAGCACACACACACGCCTTGTAATATACGACTTAATTAAGTTTATGTTTTTCTTGGCAGATCCAGTGGCCACATGGTTTCTGCTGCTAAATGTTGATTTATGTAGAGTCCTCAAGGACAATCTGCTTCCCCTACCATGGAGCAGAGCAGAAAACGAACTATGATTATGGAGCCAGCCAGCTGTTAGTTAACGTTTCACACCCTAAATATTCTCCAGCTTCTGCTTCTTGTGTTAAAAAAAGTATTATACCCAAATAAACAAACAGTGTTTAATCCAATGGTTGGCATTTAGCAATGTAATTGCTTGTAATGTATTTTTAGTTCTGTGTTGGACCCAAGGAAGATCAGGATCCTAATATATATCTTGTTCAAGTGTTTTTCCAGCATTCGACAAACAATATTCAACAACTTCCCAAGGTCCTGGTTCACAGGTATTTACTGAATTCAGGTGAAGCGACCCACCATAACATTGTTTACACAGTGTCTTTGTTTACAACTACTGCCTGTACACACACACACACACACACTTCTTATTCTGAACACTGGAAGCTTCTCCAGTACCTGTGAGAGGAGTCTACCTGGTAGTAGGTTTTTCATAGTATTTCACCATGGGACAAAGAGCACCCCTGTAAATAACACAAAGTGAACCCTCTGTGAGAGCCTGTGTAAGTATGCTTCATAACTACTAAACCCTCAAAGAGTGTTGATGTCCCATGAAACCAGTAGCCTGCAGGCCCTCTGCTTTAGACCACATCTTGTATTGTTTGGAGTAGTGGGGTTAATATCTGGTCCTATGCAGAGAGTTATTCTGACTCATTGTGGGTTTGTTGTTCCATGAAGCCCCAGACAAATTACATGTTTGGCAGAGATAAAGCAGTGGTTCAGTTTCTATGGCTGAAGAATATTTCCCAGCTGTGTCGTCATATTAGCATCATATGCAGAGGAGAGAAATGAAACTGTACCACAGATCTTTTTTGATCCTGTCATGTGGCCTGAGAGGTACTGTAGCTTGGGTGGAGCAACAGGTGTTATTGTTAGGTTAGATGTGACTTAAGGCCTTTAGAAAATGCCAAACTAGGAAGTACACAGCTGCTTGCTTACACAGATGTAACATCCACATGTTGCCTGGAGCTTTCATTCCTCACCACCTATGAAATTTCAATAGCTGGAGGTGCACAGACCTTTTGCTCAGATGAAGAGGACAGCCTCAGTCTATGCAGACCTTTTGCTCAGATGAAGAGGACAGCCTCAGTCTATGCAGACCTTTTGCTCAGATGAAGCAGACAGCCACGGTCTATGCAGACCTCTTGCTCAGATGAAGAGGACAGCCTCAGTCTATGCAGACCTTTTGCTCAGATGAAGCAGACAGCCACGGTCTATGCAGACCTCTTGCTCAGATGAAGCAGACAGCCTCGGTCTATGCAGACCTTTTGCTCAGATGAAGAGGACAGCCTCGGTCTATGCAGACCTTTTGCTCAGATGAAGTAGACAGCCTTTTCAACTAAAGTAACGTCACCTTAACAGCTACATTTGTATGAATTGTAGAGTGCAGTCTACATCAGACAAATAATTATGATCGGGTGTACGACCAGCTGGAGCAACCAATCTCCATTCAATTTTATCTACACATGATTCAACTATATAATTTCCTGGTATTGATGTAATTGATTTCTCTGCTATCAACAGATCAAGGTGTACTGCCCTTTGAAAAAATGAGATTTCTCTGTCCCCCATCCCACTTCCTAATCCTGCTTTTAGTGCATCCTCCCAGGATAATGGGATGTCTTTGTGTATGTCGTCCGTTTGCCCTGTTCCCTGGGAGAGACATGCTATCACTGTTTGGTTTCCTGAGGGTAACCTGCCTCTCATTCATTATAAAAGGAAAATACATTTGTCTGTGTGTGACTCGTCTTTGATGTGCTCGTCCCTAGCTGTCAGCCACAATAAATTAGATTAATCTCAGCCGCTGAGCAAGACAAATAAATTCAATAAGGTTTTGTCACTCACTCTGTGTGTCCTTAGCGACATCTATTCTCTCTCTCGCTCTTTCCTCTCTCTCGCTCTCTCTCCTCCCTCTTCTACTTCTTCACTATCGCTCTGTCTCTCTGCTGCTCCCATGTGATGAAGCATAACAATTGTTTACTTCCCCCCTCCATCCCCCCATGGAGGCTTATAGAAAGCCCCACTGCTTAGCATACTGTCAGTTTGGTGAGATAGCTATCTGTAGGAGCCGAGCAGAGTGACAGTGGAGCAGTATGTAAGGAGTGCCTGAGAGAGACAGCATGGCTGAAACAACAGCACATCAGTCAACTGGCTGGCATGCCAAGGTTTCACTTTGCAGGGCCTGCCTGGCAGGCTGCTAGTACCGGCAGGATGTTAATGTGCCACATGACACTGGTACGGAGGACGGCCCCTGGCTCAGGGTAACTGCATCAGACTCAGCTCCAAGATGCTCACACTGTGTTCAAACACAAGCTTCCTTGGAATCAACCCAAGGAGCACAGGAACATGTAAACACGTATAAACAAATGCCGCAACATGGAGAGAGTTCTTGGATCTCTGCCTAGCATATCTGATCCTATGTTCATGCCATTGTTTGACCACTGGCAGTGGCGGTACATGTGGCGGTCCACACACCGGAGAGGGCCCCGTTTGGCGGCCAATCAGAGTAATGGTGTGTATAATTCAGGCCCATCTATAATTAAACACCATTTTAACACAAATTAGATGCGCTGCTGATAACATGGCCAGCCAAGAGTAGAGTACAGCGTGGTGTCTCCCGCTGTTTATCTAGCCTAGTGGAGTGGATGAATAAGTAAGTAGTGGCAGTTCTTCTTCTCCCATCTAGCTACAGCTAGTAGAACCTAAACAGTGTCTCCGGGGAACTGGCTCTCCTCTAAGCCCCTCATCAGAGAGAGCTGGGGCTGGGGGCCGGTGCTGTGCCTAATGCAGTACTAACCCTGGGCTGGGTGACCTGCCTCTTCTGCCCTTTCTGCTGTTAGTCCCCTGGAGACAGTTTTAGTACAGTGAGGATGTGGATGCTTTCCTTATGAAGGGAAACAGAGAATGTAGAAATAGTTTTAACATGATCACTCCTCTCCCTTATCCAGTAAGGCCTGCAACAGATCCACATTACAGCTGCTCAGCCTAGTCACAGATTACGACTAGATAGCCATAGGAACATGTCAGACAGACGACTGCTATGAAGTTATAATCCATTAATCAGTCAGTACCAGCTCAGTGGCCTTGTGGTTAGAGTGTTCGTCCTGAGATTGGAAGGTTGTGAGTTTGATCCCTGGCCGAGTCATATCAAAGACAAAAAATGGGACCTGATGCATCTCTGCTTGTCACTAATCATTAAGGAAATAGATTAGGGGGTAGGGCACTTTGATAGATAGACTAGTGTCCTGTCCAGGGGGTGTACTTATACATCACTAACCCATGCCACAGAAACGGGAGATGGGCTCCTGCCCTATGAGCCGGTCCAGCTCGCACAAGGCTACTTACTTCACTAATCAGTTACTAAGAATATTCAGCAGGGCCATTAAGATGTTGCTGCTGTCTGCATCCTAACTAGACATCCAGCAGCGTTGTTTTAAAATAGAGATCTATCTGTTGCAATGGAGCAGGGGTCGGAAAACCAGGGTTCTCGCTTTGCCTCTTTCTTTTTCGCTCCCTCACTCTCTGTCACTGGGCCGCTCTCTCTCTCATTCACTCTCCCTTGGCCTTGCTCACTCGGTCTCTTTCGCTCACACACTATCTGCCTCTCTCTGCATTTCTCTCTCCATGCCTCCCGCTAGATCCTCATCAGTGGTGCGAGAGGCGAACGTCAGTGTTTAAGAGCTTTAACATCCTGCTCTGCTCTGTGCTGCGGACGGACAGGGAGTGGAGGCCTTGAGTTGTGCTTTGAACGATTAGCAGTGAGGGATTGAGCCAGGGTGTTCTCTTCTCTTCAAGAACCCACTCGTCAAGAACCCACTTCAAGAACCCACTCCCCAACCCCCTTTATGAGCCCCTCTGTCACTCAGAAGAAGCCTATGATGTAACTGATCAGATCTAATTAAGGCATGAATAGACATTGAATGTAGTTGCAACCAGAGCCATGTCTAAATATGTGTCAATATACATGTCTAAATACATGGCTCTGGTTGCAACAGATGAGCAGCTCTGATCAGATCTCCAGCACGGAGCACTTCAAGGTGCTAGATGATGTCATTAAGGATCCTTTGCTGTGGTCATGGTGGTCAAAGGTAAAATTTAGTCAGCTGGACTTATTAAAAGACATTCCCCATCAACCACAGCCAATGCAGTTCTACCAAAGCACAGTACAGCTGCCTACAGGCAGCAGAGGGAGATCGCTACTCCCTTGTAAATGTTAGATACCGTTTTAATTGCCACAATCTGTCATGATGAAATGAGCCAGGTTAAGGGGAAAAACACCTTAAGGCTGTGTGGGGGCTTCCCTGTACCTCAGCCAATAACGTCTCAGTCCCCAGGGAGTGCTCAGACTAAGCCTGAAGGCCCTTTATGATTTGAGAACTCCGAACCTGTGTTAGTGAAGAAAGATCTTATCTTGTCTGGCTCATGCTGTCCCGGGAGATTGTTGAGTCATTCACACACACTCATGCTTGGCGTTTCCATCCAAACCTCTGGCGATTCAATGTGAAGTGACATAGAGGGAAGTTGACGATCAATATGCCTGTGTTGCTCCCAGCATGGCTTCATAAGTTCAACGTTTCAGTCTTTCTTCACAAACCTGACCTACTTTAAGTTTAGCTACTCAGAATGTTCTCTGATTAGAGACATCAGGGTTGGGAGAAACTACAGTCTTCGTTCATTTATGTTTCATAAATAATCAGAAACTGGTAACTGGCACAATTTTGTTTTGTTTGTTCAGCACTAGCCTACGATGTTCCCGCTTTTTCTCAAATGACGCAAACTGATCCTGATAAGAAATAAAGCTTGTTTTCTGAATGCACCCTTACTTTCACTGCAAGGGATCCAGGTTTTCAGCTAACATCTCAGTGAAAGTACTCTGAGGAGCTTAACAAAACTGGAGTCTATCGCAGAGGCTCCTGTGACAATACTGATGTGATTTTATATCTATAGTCTGAGCCAAGGGCATTTGAATCCACACGTTCCTGATGTCTAAAGTCTCTCCAGATCACCAGGATTAGTCTTGATAGACAACCTGGAGGAGAGCGGCATCGACACATAGAGATGGAAACCATCAAAGCCACCAGGAGTTAAGATTTAGATTTTTGATTTATTAGGATCCCCATTAGCGACAGCTAGTCTTACTGGGGTTCGACACATAATGAAAAAATAAATTACAGACAAAATACTTGACAATTTACATACATTTCTAAACATTAACATGCAGGTCACATGGGGGAATGGCGTTGTGCCGTGAGGTGTTGCTTTATTTGTTTTTTGAAACCAGGTTTGCTGTTCACTTGCACTATATAAGATGTATAAGGTGTTCCATGCACTCATGGCTCTGTATAATACTGTACATTTCCTTAAATTTGTCTGGACATGGGGACTGGTGGCATGTCTGGTGGGGTAAGTGTGTGTGTCAGTGCTATATAGATCATGCTAAATGAGGTTGGAATGTTGTTATATAAAACCAACAAAAAACAATAATTTGTTAATTTGACAAACATTTGTTGAAATCACACTGGATTTATTATACTTTAGAATTGAATTGGGGGCATACCAATATGTACCTGGATTGATGGATTGTGGATCCATATGTACCTGGATTGATGGATTGTGGATCAATGACATGGGGTATCAGTCTACTCAGTGACACCCAGAGAACATTAGCGTCGCAGCTCGTATTGCGGGACTCTGAAACAACTGTGAATTGAGACACATTTATTGTCAACCTATGTGTTATGAACACTATTCCCGAGGAAAAACAATACTGAGTGGATATTTTGGAGTCTGATAACTCTGAGGAGGGCGTTGGGAAAATATATCTTATTGATATTGAGTAGACTGATAACCCATTTCATTGATCCCCAATCCTTAGGTAAAGCTGTACAGTGCAATTTGAATGTCAATACACACACTAGGCTGGGGAGGTGATTTCACACAGTCACAGTCCCGCGATAAGAGCTACAATGCTAATATTTGCATAAACTCTTCACAGTTGTGTTCTGTGGGTGTCACTGAGTAGACTAATACCCCATTTCATTGCTTCACATTCCAAACTTGTTTAACATGATAAAGGTCTAAATATGGCATGATTCCATCAATTGTAACCTTCTGTGTAACTTTCAAATAGGTATTTTTATTTTGAAGGCAAACTGCAAATTCCACTATTGTGCCTAATCCTTATTGTGGCTAGCTTCACAACACATAACCCGGTCCGGTCGAGCCTCTAACGTTAGCTTTGGGCAACAAGGTTAAGTAGCTGGCTAGCTATTTATTTTCATGAACTGAAGTTCAATTTCAATAGGTGAACAACAAGTGGCTAGGATTCTAGGATTCCAAAATCATTGCTAAGAATAATGAAAATGACTGCAGTTTCTACTGGTCATTGTTTTCAGGCTGGTTGTATTGGTGCTAGCTAGGTACCAAGCTAAAGCTAGCTACCCCAGAAGTTGTGGTCAAACAAATAATGCCTTATTACCAATTAGCGCTATTGTAAACACACACTTACCTATGGAATGTTATTTGACGTGTATCTTTTTTGACATGCAAAGAACCAAACGGCGTTCCATAGGTAAGTGTGTGTGTCAGAGCTGTGTGTAGGTTGACTGTGCAAACAATTTGGAATTTTCAACGCATTGTTTCTTATAAAAAGAAGTACCAGTCAGTATCTCCTCAACTATTAGCCAAGAGAGATTTGCATGCATAGTATTTATATTAGCCCTCTGATTACAATGAAGAGCAAGCCGCTCTGTGCTAGGCTAGCTGCAACTTAACTAGTTCTCTCCTTGCTGCACTCAACCACACGACTGGACAATTTTCAAGATAAGACAAAACTAGAGCCTGCATGACTTGTATTTTTGAGTGTGGTGTCAAAAAAGCAGAGCATCTCTTTATTACAGACAGACCTCTCCCCATCTTTACAGCTATTGCATCTATATGTTTTTACCATGTCAGTTTACAATCAAAGGCTAACACCAAGTAATTTAGTCTCCTCAACTTGTTCAACAGTCACACCATTCATTACCAGATTCATCTGAGGTCTAAAACTTAGGAAATGATTTGTACCAAATACAATGCTCTTAGTTTTAGAGATGTTCAGGACCAGTTTATTACTGGTCACTCGTTCCAAAACAGACTTCAATTATTTGTTAAGGATTTCAGTGACTTCATTAGCTGTGATTGCTGATGAGTATATCATTGAATCAAATCAAAGTTTATTTGTCACGTGCGCCAAGTTCAACAGGTGTAGTAGACCTTACAGTAAAATGCTTACTTACAGGCTCTAACCAATAGCACAAAAAGGTGTTAGGTGAACAATAGGTAAGTAAAGAAAACAGTAAAAAGACAGGCTATATAAAGTAGTGAGGCTACATACAGACACTGGTTAGTCAGGCTGATTGAGGTAGTATGTACATGTAGATATGGTGAAAGTGACTATGCGTATATGATGAACAGAGAGTAGCAGTAGCGTAAAAGAGTTGGCGGGTGGTGGGACACAATGCAGATAGCCCGGTTAGCCAATGTGCGGGAGCACTGGTTGGTCAGCCCAATTGAGGTAGTACGTACATTAATATATAGTTAAAGTGACTATGCATAAACAGAGAGTAGCAGCAGCAGCGTAAAGTCGCAAAATCATCAGCATACATGGACACACATGCTTTGTTTAATGCCAGTTATTTTTTTATTTTACCAGGCAAGTCAGTTAAGAACAAATTCTTATTTTCAATGACGGCCTAGGAACAGTGTGTTAACTGCCTGTTCAGGGGCAGAACGACAGATTTGTACCTTGTCAACTCGGGGGTTTGAACTTGAAACCTTAGATTGCTCTAACCACTAGGCTACCCTGCCGCCCAGTGGCAGCTCATTGGTAAAAATAGAAAAGAGTCGAGGGCCCAGAGAGCTGCCCTGCGGTACACCACACTTTGACATGAACCTTTTCACATATACTGTAACAACAAAATGGTGTGATCATTCTACAGTGGTCCCTGCATCGTATGCTTAAACCGATGTGATTAGAATGCTTATTTAGAACGTCCAGTTTCGATTGAGGCAACAGTCAGCATTTGAGCTAGCCACACTGTTTTTTTCACAGAAACATTTTGCACTACCACAGGTCCTTACAAAGTGTTATTGTCACGCTTGTCATTGGAAGGAGTAGACCAAGGTGCAGCGTGGTAGGCATACATCTTTCTTTTATTGATGACACCGGGGGGAAAAAACGGGGGTAAAAATTAAATGCACAGTTCTGTAGGGCTGGAAAGCAACAGTACACAAACAAGATCCCACAAACAACAGGTGGGAAAAGGCTGCCTAAGTATGATCCCCAATCCGAGGCAACGATAGACAGTTTTAGGCTGGGTTTCTGTACAGCACTTTGAGATATCAGCTGATGTACGAAGGGCTATATAAATAAATTTGATTTGATTTAGACAGCTGCCTCTGATTGGGAACCATACCAGGCCAACAAAGAAATATAAAACATAGACTGCCCACCCTAGTCACACCCTGACCTAACCAAAATAGAGAATAAAACGGATCTCTAAGGTCAGGGCGTGACATTTATGTCCTGAATGTGACCAGTTTATTTTGGGATGCAATGTTCAGATATTCACAGAAGTAGCGACAGTATACACAATCATCTAAACCGGAAAATGTAGACTACATTAGTCCTAGCGCTAACTGAGGAAAGATTGACGTAACACAAGCGGTCTTATTTAGATAACTCTTGGCAGTCAGAAACCACAATGTGAATTAGCTAATAGCAATTACTATTTATAGTTAATCACATCACGGGTGAGCTCACCATTGATCAAAATAGTTGACTAAAACACTTTCTAGAAATGGAACGTAATCAGACGATGGGAAGTTTGTGTGCGCCACCATTTGTTTTTTCACGTCAACCAAAGATAATTAGAGGAGACAATATGAGTTTTGTCTGTTTGCAGTATGCATGTTCAAGGGGGTGTGTTGTCTACGATCATTCACTTCCCTTCATTCACTTAGAGAAGTTTACCCATCTCCTCATTATAACATCTTTGGTCTGACAGACATTTACGTGACACCCAGAATGCATTGTATAATGTCAACAAACATGGTACCACACATAGCTGGCAAATAGCTTAGCATTAGCTCATTATATTCAGTAGAACCTTCCAAAAAGTATTTTACACTTGTCATAGGTGTCCATTACAATATATGCAATAATCGGAATGCATTATTTGTCACCAGTACTTTTCAAACGTGAATAAAACTCTAAATACATTATACTCCATACATACAAAACAAACATACTTTATACTACAGTAGAAACAACAACACGATATACAGAAAATAAGGCACTTACTTTGATAGGAACGCACACATGTCCAAAGTTATTATTTGTAAGGAAAACCACAAGGAACGCAACGCGAGCACCAGCCAGAAAATGTTCCAATTCGTGCTAGACTGCGCAAATGTCTGCATACTTGATCTGTGGAAACATTGGTGAAGTGCTTGGGCTCTCCTTGAAGAGAGAGTAAAGCTCAGTAAAGCCTCAAACATAAATTGTCTGCAACACTGAAATGGGCTACTTCTATGTGAATTAATGAGGAGGCTGAACACATCTCAATTAAAACAGTTGTTAGAAAATGGTTAGAAAATCATTTGAAATTGACAAGTTGAAACATAGCCTATAGATAATTAGCAGGCGGCTCGTGTTAACTGTCCTGTTGTGTAACAATCACATTTTCGAACAGTGAGTGCATTCTGACATCATAAAACAACTTCCATCATAAAACAACTTCCATTAAAGAAAACCCAATGAGTTATTTTCGATAGATAGCTCTGAATCATGATATGGCAGAGGATGGAAAGCCAAAACACATACGTTTTCTCAACAACAGGATATGATAAATACTATCAAAGGCTGCACTGAAAACAGTACAGCGCCCACAATCGTCTTTTTATCAATTTCTTTCAACCAATCATCAGTCATTTGTGTCAGTGTAGTGCCTGTAAAGTGCCCTTCTCCTTAAGCATGCTGAAAGTCTGTTATTCATTTGTTTACCGAGAAATAGCTTTTTATTTGGTCGAACACATTTTTGTCCAACAGTTTGCTAAGCATTGGCAACAAGCTTATAGGTCTGCTGTTAGAACCAGTAAAGGCTGCTTTACCACTCTTGGGTAGCGAAAATACTTTGTCTTCCCTCCATGCTTGAGGACAAAGACTTTCCTTTAGGCTCAGATTAAAGATATGACAGATAGGAGTGGCTATGGAGTCAGTTGCCATCCTCAGTAGCTTTCCATCTAAGTTGTCAATGCCAGGAGGTTTGTCATTATTTATCGATAACAATAATTTTTACACCTCTTGCACACTAACTTTACAAAATTAAAACTTCCAATGCTTTCTTTCATTATTAGTTTTTTATGCATGAGTGTGATGGCTCACTGCCTAAATTTGCCCACTTTGCCAATGAAGTAATCATTAAAATAATTGGCAACATCAAATGGTTTTGTGATGAATAAGCCATCTGATTCGATGAACGAGTTTGTCTTTCTGCCCATAATTTAAAGCACTCCACATTTATTTTCCTTCATTCTTTATATCATTGATCTTGCCATGATAAAACAGTTTCTTATTTTTGGTGAGTTTAGTCTATAATTTCTCCATTTGGAGTAAGTCAGCGTGTCAGATGTACAGCCAGACTTATTGGCCACTTATTTTCCCCCATATCTTTCAACCATACAGTTTTTCAATTCCTCATCAATCCATGGAGCCTTAACAATTCTAAAAGTCAATTTCTTAACAGGTGCATGTTTATAAATAATTGGTAGAAGCAATTTCATAAATTCATCAAGTGCAGCATCTGGATGCTCCTTATTAATCACATCAGACCAACAAATATTTATAACATCATTCACATAGGAGTCACAGCAAAATATTTTGTATGATCTCTTATACACTATTTTAGGCCTAGCTTCTGGAACTTTGGCTTTCCTGGATGTAGCAACTATATTGTGATCACTGCATTCAATGGGTACAGCTTTAGAACAAAGTTCTACAGTATAAGTAAAAATGTGATCAATACATGTGGATGATCTTGTTCCTGTAGTGTTTGTAAACACTCTGGTAGGTTGGTTAATAACCTGAACCAGATTACAGGCACTGGTTACAGTGAGAAGCTTCCTCTTGAACGGACAGCTTGATGAAAACCAGTCAATTTTCAGGTCCCCAAGAAAGTTGACCTCTCTATTTACACCACATACACTATCAAGCATTTCACACATATGATTTAGATACTGACTATTGGCACTTGGTGGCCTATAGCAACACCCCAAAAGAAAAGGCTTTAAATGTGCCAAGCGAACCTGCAACCCCAACACTTCAATTACAATTGGCATAAGATATTCTCTAGGCATTACAGAGATATGGCTCTGAATTTATACAGCAACACATCCCCCATAATAAGCATTCCTGTCCCTTCTATATATGTTTGATGATACAGTATCGCTACTACTGTATCATCAAATTAATTATCTAAGTGAGTCTCAAAAATGGCTAACATATGAATGTTATCTGATGTTAGCAAGTTATTGATTTCATGAACCTCATTTCTAAGGCTACATACAGTATATTAATATGGGCTATTTTCAGCCCTTTCCTGGGTAGTTTATCAGAGAGACATAATATGGAACAGAGCAAACAAAGCAAGAGAAAAAATATACATTCAGCAGTCCATTAATCAGTGTGTGTGTGCACTGCGGGGTTGAAGCTACGGACCCATAGGCTTGGCTATCTCATCCCTTCCAGGCTTTTGGAAGGGACAGTGGAGAATGAGCCTGTCATAACGGATGTAAGCAATGTCCCCACACGTTCTGGCAGCTTTCATGGCTGGGATAAGTTCTTTCCTCTTCTGGCGCACAGCTTCAGGATAGAACTCATTGAGGAAGATATACATTCCTCTCAAGATCTTGTCTCTTTCCAGAACAGCTACCTTGTCCTTGAACCTCAGGAACTTGACCACTATCGGCCGGGACCTGTCACCTGGGCCGGTGATGGGTTTTCCAGCCCTGTAGGCACGCTCCACCTGAATCTTCCTGTGATCCATCTTCAGTTTCTCCGAGATCATTTCCCACACTTTGTCCTTTGACTCCGTCCAGGTCTCATGTGGTGATTCTGAAATTCTGCCCACAACCATGTTGTTCTGCCTTGATTCACCCTCGAGATAATCAGATTTCTCTGTCATTGTTATCATGGATTCACATACAGAACTGATTTACTCTCTCAATGACTTACAGGTTGCTGTCATCTTGCCGTTCTCCTGTTAAAACTCATTGAGCTGACCCTGGGAGAACTGCAAACTGTTCTTCAGGTCCTTGACTCTCTGGTCAGGTCGACCATTCTTTTATTAGTTGACTCCATCAGTATTTGGACAAAATACCTGAAGCTATTTTCTTGTTGTTGTAACAACTGCTTGTAGGACTATTTTTGTTAGTTTGAAAGATCCTTCACCTGTGATAGAGAGACACCACTGTCCTCAAACAGTACTCCCGCTGGCTTTGGTCTTTGTCATGATAGCAACATAGGTTACACTGTTACTCCTAAATTTTTCAGACAGGGCAGGTCGCAGGGAAGATGGAAAACAACAACAACAAACAGCAGGGATCTAGACAGCCACAAGCCCGGGACAATCCGCAGTCCCAGCCACAATGGCTAACTGCGTCGTGGGCTGCGTTCAAGCCCTCAAGAAAACCCTGCTAGCTTGATAGGCAGCTAGCTTCCAGCTAGGCTAGCTGCTATGGTTAGCAGGATCACTGGACAGATAGTAGCGGTCCCAGAAATTGATGCCAACCGCGTCACAGGATCCAAACTCAAAAACTAGCTAGCTCGTAACCAAACTTTTTTAATAGACTTTCAAAACTTTCCAATACAACAAACTTTCCAAAATAACAAACCAATGGTGGTGAGGTGGCAGGCAGAACTGTCATATGGCTCTGTGATTGTGACAGCAGACAGCATGGCAACAACATAGTTCTGTTTGAGCTACAGTCCCCAGGGACAGGTAGAGAAGGGGCCTGTGACTGTCATGGGGCTGAATAGAGGGGTGGAGAAAGACAATCTAAGTAGTATGGTTGAGGAGTGCACACAGAAACACACTCTCTTGGTACGGTACACACACTGCACACATGCACACACACGCACACACACACACACACACACACACACACACACACACACACACACACACACACACACACTTGGCACACATGCACACACTGCACACATACTGTGCACGCACACACATACACATAACCAATGTATGCTTACTGTTTTCCAGTCAATGCAATATGGAATTCAAAGGCATCTGCCAAAAAGCTTTGTGATGCTTGAAATTTAACACGTACCTTATAGCAATGTTGAATCATACCATCAGACCATTTTAATGCACTGGTCACACCTAAGACAACAGACTCTGACCCTACACTGGAGCGCTATCACAGAGTGGACACAGGGGTGAGAGCTACGGCATAGTCACTGTCACCCGATGCGCTCTACATTGGAGATTTGACCAACACTGCTCATCTGTCACAACTACACACCAATTCTATTTATGCTCAGCCATTGGATAACATTATCATAGTGTTGGAATGAGGAGTATTCAATGGGAATTGCCCCCAAAGCAGATGTTTGCTGACCTTCACCTTGTGTACCTCCTCCCAGTGCTATACAAAGTAAATACATTAGGGCACCATGTTGAAGTTATGGAATCTGCTTTTTTTGTGAGCCTCTGCAATGCTCATATTTACTTTCCCAATCGTCACTTATTGCCCGTCATTTTACCCCTGTCATTCCCTCAGCATGGGAGACATTTGGGTAAATGACCGTTGCATGAAATGGAAGAACGGGTAATGGAGTCCACCGTTCAGAAATGGAGAGGAGAGCGAAGTAGTGGGGGAGAAGAGAGAGGAGAGAAGAGCATATTTCAGTCTCTTCCACACAGACTTGTGCATGTGCACATGCTCACTCACACACCCTCCCGTTGCTAAGCCCAGTGCTCAGGTGTATGTGAACAGTCAATTTCCATAACATTCACACCAACGTGGCTCTCAACTTGCCTCTGCTCCAATCAACACTTAAAAATAGACCCTTTGATTTAGAGCAATAACCAAGGCATTTCAGACCTAATTTGAGAATTCACTTATTGAAAATGGCTGCACTAACACTGGGTTTTGAGGAGATGCTATCCCACTGAACGCGAACGGGAAAACATTAATCATGACATGTTGCAGCATTATTTTCAGGTTTTTGAAATTGTACTCAGGGAACATTTGTAAGTTGGTTGCTGTTGAGGAGAGTGGGTAGTACACAGATGAGGAGTGTTTCATGGCTGAGAAGAGTGTGCCTATGGCAGCCCAGTGTGAATGTGTCCCAGGAGAGCTCTCTCACAGCCCTCTCTCGGGTACTACGGGGAAACCATGCCACACTGTAGTTTCAGTCGGGTGTGTGTGCGTCCGTGTATGGCATAAGTAGGTCATGCATCCAGTGTGTGAAATAACAGATTCACATTCAACTTACATCACATAAAATGAGTTTGGATTTTATCCTCACATCAGGAAATTTGTTTTTCAATAACTACTAAGAGCACAATGCATTCATGGCTTGGTGAGACAGCTTTTAGAGAGAACAATATGTGTGTGTGCTGGTAAAAGTATTTGGTGTTTTGGGACTGTGTATGATGTGTGTTCAGTTAACCAGAGAGTGGTGCAGATTAATTTAGGGGGCGTTTGGCTATATGGTGCATATTCCACCTGGGCATTTGGCTATATGGTAATGAAGCTCTGTTTGACATGGACTATATTCACAGAAAAATATTAGATAGAGATCTGAGAGATACAGGGTTGTTTGTGTGGAGGTATCACAGGGAGAGAGTGTGTAGTTGGGCAGTAATGGGCAGTAATGAGGAACACAGTATAGTGAAGTCTGCAGTCTCCAAAGTGGCTGCCCTCCAATGTGTGTGTGTGTGTGTGTGTGTGTGTGTGTGTGTGTGTGTGTGTGTGTGTGTGTGTGTGTGTGTGTGTGTGTGTGTGTGTGTGTGTGTGTGTGTGTGTGTGTGTGTGTGTGTGTGCTCGCGTTTATGTGAAAATCAATGGATATGAGGACTTCCCGTCTAATGGATAAAATGGCTGACAACAATATATAGATTTTTTCCATCTGACCCATCTGACACAAAAATGTCTAGTCCTGTAGTTTGAGCCTAACAGAGACAGACAGCTGTTAAGTACCTGTCACTGATTGAGCTGCACAGGGAGCTTGACTGACATCATAGGGAGATTTAGGTCTGCTGCAATTACAGCCTGGTCTTCTGTTGAGTCCAGGGTAGCATAGGCCTTTGTGTTTCTGTATGCTAGACACAATGTGGGTTTTATAAATGTAGTATTCTTTTTAGAACAGTTAGAAAACACTCTGGAATATCTGCCCTTCTCTGTTACTTTTAATGAGAATTTCTGTCAATATTTGTGGCTTAAATCTGTACTGAACTATTTACCGCAGTTCATGGCATTTCCCTCTGACATATGAAACATGGAACAGAATGTAATTTGCTGGTTAAAGTATTGCTTTTTCCTCCATCATCAGAAAACACCCTGCTGGGAATAAGGTGTGATGTGGAAGAGGTGGAAATCAAATTCCACTCATAACTCTGGCTATTCCATAAGTTAAAACGTTCAGCATCAAGCATTCTGACCCCCCTTCTACCAGTGGTTGTGGTATGTTCCATTCACAGCATGGTGATATATTTAGACCGAGACTTAAGGCAGTTTCAGAGCTGTGTTGAAGATACATATTGTGCAGTCTGGTGGTGAAACACATCCTTGGCTCCATGGCTCCTTCTAATGAGATGCTTCTCAAGCATGCAGCTGGACCTTTCTCAGCTAATACGAGGTATTGCTTGATCCTCCACCGTGGCACAATTTGACCAAGGTGTCATATGTGAAAAGGGATCTCTTCTCAGAATATACCATAACATCTATTCAGTGTTCCGAAGAAGTACACAAGTGTAATTGAGTATACAGTAAGCGAATGTTCTGGGGAGAAATCACATGCACTCTGAGAAACAATGCTAGCTTTAAAATGAAATGATGATTGGCTGGTCTAGTCACACCCTCAACTTACATTATTTAGTTTCCCACGTCCCATAATATAATTCACTCTTTGCTTATTTCACTTCCTGAAAATGTGAGTAATGAAATAAGCCATTTTTTCAGAGATGTATCCATTTGATGAATTTCATGCATTTCATATGTTCTGTGATTAGAAGAGGACAATATGTGGATCATCTCACTCCTATCACTCATCCAGTGATCCCCCACAGCCAGCAGCATTTTAAAAGTCACCTCCCTTTACAAATTTCCTCATCCTCACATTCTCTTCAAGTCTTTCTGCTGAGCGAGGGCTTACGCTTTCTCCCCCACCTATCTCCTAAGTTGGAGAAATTTAAGCCTCGGTTCATATCGTCTGTCTTCAGGGATCAGTGGTCTACCAGCTTTAAAGCAGCTGGGCTGCCTGCCTGGTGGTGCAGCATGAAGTCTACAGTTGAAGTCGGAAGTTTACATACACCTTAGCCAAATACATTTAAACTCAGTTTTTCACAACTCCTGACATTTAATTATAGTAAAAATGTGCTGCCTTAGGTCCGTTAGGCTCATTACTTTATTTTAAAAATGTGAAATGTCAGAATAATAGTAGAGAGAATGATTTATTTCAGCTTTTATTTATTTCATCACCTTCCCAGTGGGTCAGAAGTTTACATACACTCAATTAGTATTGGATAGCATTGCCTTTAAATTGTTTAACTTGGGTCAAACGTTTCGGGTAGCATTCCACAAGCTTCCCACAATAAGCTGGGTGAATTTTGGCCCATTCCTCCTGACAGAGCTGGTGTTACTGAGTCAGGTCTGTAGGCCTCCTTGCTCACACACGCTTTTTCAGTTCTGCCGACACATTTTCTATGGGATTTGAGGTCAGGGCTTTGTGATGGCCACTCCAATACCTTGACTTTGTTGATCTTAAGCCATTTTGGTACAACTTTGGAAGTATGCTTGGGGTCATTGTCCATTTGGAAGACCCATTTGCGACCAAGCTTTAACTTCCTGATTGATGTCTTGAGATGTTGCTTCAATATATCCACATAATTTTCCTTTATCATGAAGCCATCTATTTTGTGAAGTGCACCCGGCACTCCTGCAGCAAAGCACTCCCACAACATGATGCTGCCACCCCCGTGCTTCACAGTTGGGATGGTGTTCTTTGGCTTGCAAGCCTCCCTCTTTCTACTCCAAACATAAGAATGGTCATTATGGCCAAACTGTTCTGTTTTTGCTTCATCAGACCAGAGGACATTTCTCCAAAAAGTATGCTCTTTGTCCCCATGTGCAGTTGCAAACCGTAGTCTGGCTTTTTTATGGCGGTTTTGGAGCAGTGGCTTCTTCCTTGCTGAGTGGCCTTACAGGTTATGTCAATATAGGACTCGTTTTACTGTGGATAAAAATACTTTTGTACCTGTTTCCTCCAGCATCTTCACAAGGTCCTTTACTGCTGTTCTTGGATTGATTTGCACTTTTCGAAACCTAAATATATTCATCTCTAGGAGACAGAACGCGTCTCCTTCCTGAGCAGTATGACGGCTGCGTGGTCCCATGGTGTTTATACTTGCGGACTATTGTTTGTACAGATGAACGTGGTACCTTCAGGCATTTTGAAATTGCTCAAGGATGAACCAGACTTGTGGAGGTCTACCCTTTTTTTCTGAGGTCTTGGCAGATTTCTTTTGATTTTCTCATGATGTCAAGCAAAGAGGCACTGAATTTGAAGGTAGGCCTTGAAATACATTCACAGGTACACCTCTTGACTCAAATGATGTCAATTAGCCAGAAGCTTCTAAAGCCATAATTTTCTGGAATTTTCCATGCTGTTTAAAGGCACAGTCAACTTAGCGTATGTAAACTTCTGACCCACTGGAATTGTGATACAGTGAATTGTAAGTGAAATAATGTGTCTGTAAACAAATGTTGGAAAAATGAGTTGTGTCATGCACAAAGTAGATGTGCCAAAACTATAGTTTGTTAACAAGAAATTTGTTGAGTGGTTGGTAAACGAGTTCCAACCTAAGTGTATGTAAACTTCCGACTTCAACTGTAGGTGTTGGCAGAGCAGCTGGCCTGCCTACCTGATGGTGCAGCATGAAATCTATGTGTTGGCAGAGCAGTGTGCTGGCTAATTGCTCTACAGTGGCTAATTGGCCTAAACAGTTAATCAAATGGCTACCCGGACTGTTTGACCTCATTTTTTTTACCCTACTGCTACTCGCTTATTTTCTATGCACGCTCACTTTATGATCTACCTTCCCTCTCTGCCCCAACCATTACTTTAACTCTGCAAACTATCCTCTAATTAGCAACCTATTAATTATGAGTGTAAACCTAATGGATCCAATACTTACTGTACTACACACAGTGGTGTGTGGATGTCTCTGGGCGTATATGCATGTTTATGTGTGCGGGAGTGTGTACACTGAATGTGTCTGTGTGTGTAGCAACCACTCAAAATTGAACTAACTTACTGTGTGTGTGTGTGTGTGCATGCCCGTGTGTGTGTATACGCACATGCTGTTGGACTGGGCTGCAGCCTCCTACTCATTAAAATAGGCAAGCTCCACTACATCCACAGGCGAGGAACAGAACAGTGCTGTTGAGAAGCTCATGAAAAATTTACGGAGCAGCCTTATCTCGAGAGCCTTGCAGGGTGGTTTGTATGCAGCTCCAGCCTTTGATGTGGTCCATTGATCTCCCCTCTCTGACATGTTCTCCCAGGCCCAGGGCTGCACCAGCCCGAGGGGTGATTAGCCTTATTAGTGTAATAGAGGGGAGGTAAGGGCTTTAGAGATGGAAGGGGATGGTGAGGTGGTGGTGGTTGTGGTGCGATTGTGGGGAAAAGATGGGGTGATTGCTGTCGTTTTTTCTGTCTGGGATCAACGTGAAGAGGAGAGACGGTGCACGTGAACAGCTGTTTTGCAATGGTTTCGTGCAGTGCATTGCATTGCTGCAGTACAGTCCTCTATGTTTGGGTTAGCTGCATGGTGTTTAGACATGATGGATGTTGTGTTATTTCCTCTAATGCTGATTAGGGTGTCATATCAAGTCCAGATGATCCAGTATATCGCTTGGTGAAGCTCCACCAGCCTCTGTGAAACAACACAACGTCCACATCTGCATGTGACAGACCAGCAGACAGACCAAAGAGGTTTTATTGGGGAGGGTGGTGGCTTGCAGAAAGGGTGGGGTGATGGAGCCTGATGTGTGTCTGACAGCAGCTGATGAGTGCTGGCATCCCCTCTCCACAGCTTCCCTTCGTAAAATGCCATGTTTTTTGTCAGATGCTAGAGGGGTGTGTACCTGTGCGTGTGTGACTGTGTGCGTGTGTGTGTGTGTGCCTGTGTATGTTTGTGTGCCTTTGTGTGTGCGTGTACCTGTGTGCTGCTCTCTTTCTTTTTTTCAGATTTAAAATCTTAACTCTCTGATTATTTTCTCTTTCATGAGATACAGTGCATTTGGGAAGTATTCAGTCCCCTTGACTTTTTCCAAATTATTTTTACGTTACAGCTTTATTCTAAAATTTATTGAATAAAAATATTTTCTCATCAATATACACACAATACCCCATAATGACAAAGCTAAAACAGGTTTTTATAAATATTTGCAAATGTGTTCAAAATCAAAAGCAGAAATACCTTATAAGTATTCAGACCCTTTGCTATTCAGACCTGAGACTCGAAATCGAGCTCAGGTGCATCCTGTTTCCATTGATCAACCTTGAGATGTTTCTACAACTTGATTGGAGTCCACCTGTGGTAAATACAATTGACTGGACATGATTTGGAAAGGCATACAGCTCTCTATATAACCTCTCTATATAAGGTCCCATAGCAAAAACCAAGCCATGAGGTCGAAGGAATTGTCCGTAGAGCTCCAAGACAGGATTGTATTAAGGCACAGGTTGTCGGAAGGGTTCCCAGAACATTTCTACAGCATTGAAGGTCACCAATAACATAGTGGCCTCCATCATTCTTAAATGGAAGAAGTTTGGAACCACCAAGACTCTTTCTAGAGCTGGCTACTCAGCCAAACTGAGCAATTTGGGGAGAAGGAACTTGGTCAGGGAGGTGACCAAGAACCTGATGGTCACTCTGACAGAGCTCCAGAGTTCCTCTGTGAAGATGGGAGAAACTTCCAGACGGACAACCATCTCTACAGCACTCCACCAATCAGGCCTTTATGGTAGAGTGGCCAGACGGAAGCCACTCCTCAGTAAAAGGCACACGACAGCCCGCTTGGAGTTTGTCAAAAGGCACATTTATCTCATTCCATGAGAAACAAGATTGGCTGTGTGGATGAAATATCCCCATTCTCAAACCTTCACCCCCTCCCAGCTCATTCCAGCTCAGCTGTCCAAACATTTAAAGTGGTGCAATGATGCGTAAACCCCCAGGCAGGCAGGCAGGCAAGCACAGACATATGACTACCCCATATCTTTCTAACCTAGGATGTTTTTCTTATAGGTTACACTAATAACACTAATAATTACACTAATAACCATCTAAATTAAACTGATTAATCAGTGGCGGGTGGTGCTCATTTCAAAGCACAGGTGTGAGGGGGGCTCACACCTGAATGCAGCTGTCTGGCAAAGACTCCATGGTTCAGAGCTAGAGAGCCATAGAGATGCATGCTGCTGTCAGAGATGATAATAAAAAAGGGTTGTTTGAGCTTGCTGTTTGTCTCAGAGTAGGGATGCTGGATGCTGTGTCTTGGAACTGTAAAGAATTACACTAATCCTGAGAAGATACATACATGGATGTATCACATACAGTATTGATATGTATTCTCTCTCTCGCTCTCTTGCTTTCCCCCCTCACCCTGTCTGTCTATTATATTTTGACCCTGCCTCTCATTGTCTTATTGACCAGACAGATCTTTTAAATGAGCTCAGTAAACAATGCCAGAAGGACATTCTCACTGGGCCTTGTTTTTCTCCAGACTGGAGGGTCAAGAGTGTATCGCATCTCAATTATCATAGGCCAATTGGTTTGACCGCTGCACCTGTCCCCCGGCCAGAGACATTTCTCTTATCATTTCACTAAATCTTCTATCCCAATACACTTTAATTAGAATTCACTTCTGACATGATGCCAGGCTGAATGTCATCCTCTTTAAACGTTGAAACCGAACAGATAAGCATGGAGTACCAATGAAAGCTCTAATGTTTTATTCAAATAGGATTGGTGATAGGGCAGCAGGGTGGGTAAATATTTGCTAATCCATGAAATGGTTAATTCCCCGAAGGTTGTTTTTCCCAGGGCACTAGGTCCTTGTTCAGACAGGATGTGACAGCCCTTTCCTCTTGCAGGCCATGACTCCCCCAGGTGGACACACACGCACAAATGTACACACACACACATAATGTACACACAAACGCTCACACACTCCACCATGTCTCCGTGTGACTGGTATACCCCTCGGCCCCAGACTGGCGTCACATTGGTGCCCACAGGCGTTAACAGCAGACGTGAATGGCACCCCATCTGTCTGCCAGTATCACCAACGCAGAGCTGACACGCGCATGCCCACTCAACACTCAATCTACCACTGACCCTCTGTTTGTTTTTTATTTTTCTCGACACACATGTTGCCAGTTGATTTCTTACTTTTTCTTGTTGCCATAAACTGTTGCTCAATGTGTACACATTTCCCTTTGTTTAAAGAGCACTGTTTTGTCTCAAAGCCTGCTGGGGAACATGCGTCGGCGGCCAATTTTCCCTTTTATTTATACTTCTGACAAATACACAGGAGGGGTCTGGGATATTTGTTTTAAGCTTTACTTCCTTTGTGTTGAATAATTGCCACCACTTTCCTTCTTATGTTTATATCTGGGACCAGTGGAAGTTTTCTTACAGTGAAATCAATGGTAAGGCAGCCATTGAAAGACTGAGACCCTGTTTAGTTGAGTCGAGTGGAGTTGAGTCAAGTGTAGACGATGGGTTATTCCAAGGAAAGTCGTTTCCGCAGCCAGCCAGTTACAGTATAGTGAAGGGTTAGTGTACTATAATGCCAACAGCTACTCCTCTAGCAGAGCATTGTCAGACTAAATACTGGAAGATGGGTTGCAGAGGAACATAATTCCACAAGTTAAAAAGCTTCCAAGCCCAGCAGAGTTTCAGCCAGTACTGCACGAGGAATGGATTGTGTCTCTGTAGTTATTTTTTGTTTGTGCTTAATTGTGTTTTGACACTCTACAGACATGTGTTGTCATGTGTCCATAACTTGGAGAAATTGGTCACATCATCGGTATCATGCATGCTCAGTACAAACAGTTTTTTTTGGGGGGGGGGGGGGGGGGGGGCTTTATGATCAGCTTTATTATTGTAGATTCCATCAATGTAATTGTCTGCATAACTTCCAATCCCCCATATATTTTTTGCAAATATATACATACATACACATACAGTTGTAGTCAGACGTTTACAGAGCAGAGAAACATTAGTCATTTTCCTGTGTGAGGACTGAGAATGTTCCGTTTCTTGTCTGTTCTGCTGCTCTATGAATGCAGCCATTCTTTACAGGAGTAATTATAAGTGCAGAACTGTAAGCAAGGTCTCTTTGATTTGTTTGTAGGGAATAACTACTTGCATAGCGTCCGTGGTAATTGATCTAACCAGCCTCTCTTGTGCTGGTACAATGTGGTTGCCATAGAGCCCTGTGCAACCTACAGTGTATCTAGGGCTGGGCGATATGACGATATTCAGTTGAAGTCGGAAGTTTACATACACTTAGGTTGGAGTCATTAAAACTTGTTTTTAAACCACTGCACAAATTTCTTGTTAACAAACTATAGTTTTGGCAAGTCGGTTAGGACATCTACTTTGTGCATGACACAAGTAATTTTTCCAACAATTGTTTACAGACACACTTTTTCAGTTATAATTCACTGTATCACAATTCCAGTGGGTCAGAAGTTTACATACACTAAGTTGAATGTGCCTTTAAACAGATTGGAAAGTTCCAGAAAATTATGTCATGGCTTTAGAAGCTTCTGATAGACTTCTGATAGACATAATTTGAGTCAATCAGAGCTGTACCTGTGGATGTATTTCAAGGCCTACCTTCAAACTCAGTGCCTCTTTGCTTGACATCATGGGAAAATCAAAAGAAATCAGCCAAGACCTCAGAAAAAAATTGTAGACCTCCACAAGTCTGGTTCATCCTTGAGCAATTTAAAAACGCCTGACGGTACCACGTTCATCTGTACAAACAATAATACGCAAGTATAAACACCATGGGACCACGCAGCCGTCATACCGCTCAAGAAGGAGACACGTTCTGTCTCCTAGAGATGAACGTACTTTGGTGTGAAAAGTGCAAATCAATCCCAGAACAACAGCAAAGGACCTTGTGAAGATGCTGGAGGAAACAGGTACAGAAGTATCTATATCCATAGGAAAACGAGTCCTATATCGACATAACCTGAATGGCCGCTCAGGATGAAGCCACTGCTCCAAAACCACCATAAAAAAGACAGACTATGGTTTACAACTGCACATGGGGACAAAGATCATACGTTTTGGAGAAATGTCCTCTGGTCTGATGAAACATAAATAGAACTGTGAAGCACAGGGGTGGCAGCATCATGTCGTGGGGGTGATTTGCTGCAGAAGGGACTGCTACACTTCACAAAATAGATGGCATCATGAGGTAGGAAAACTATGTGGATATATTGAAGCAACATCTCAAGACATCAGTTAAAGTTAAAGTTAAAGCTCAGTCACAAGTGGGTCTTCCCAATGGACCATGACCCCAAGCATACTTCCAAAGTTGTGGCAAAATGGCTTAAGGACAACAAAGTCAAGGTATTGGCGTGATCATCACAAAGCCCTGACCTCAAATCCCATAGAAAATGTGAGGGTCGACTAAAAAAGCGTGTGCGAGCAAGGAGGCCTACAAACCTGACTCAGTTACACCAGCTCTGTCAGGATGAATGGGCCAAAAAGTCACCCAGCTTATTGTGGGAAGCTTGTGGAAGGCTACCTGAAACATTTGACCCAAGTTAAACAATTTAAAGGCAATGCTACCAAATACTAATCGAGTGTAAGTGAACTTCTGACCCACTGGGAATGTGATGAAATAAATAAAAGCTGAAATAAATAATTATCTCTATTATTATCCTGACATTTCACATTCTTAAAATAAAGTGGTGATCCTAACTGACCTAAGACAGGGAATTTTTACTCGGATTAAATATCAGGAATTGTGAAAAACGGAGTTTAAATGTATTTGGCTAAGGTGTATGTAAACTTCAGATTTCAACTGTACATACACATACACACATATAAATACATATACATACATATATACATATCTTTTAGAAAAATATACATCTAATTTATTACCCTCCAACCCTACCACCCCTCCCCAAATAGGCACAAGCTTATACAGACTATATGTACTACTGGTCAAAAGTTTTAGAACACCTACTCAATCAAGGGTATTTTTTACTATTTTCTACATTGTAGAATAATAGTGAAGACATCAAAAGTATGAAATATCACATGTAGTAATCAAAAAAGTGTTAAACAAATGAAAAAATATTTTATGTTTGAGATTCTTCAAATAGCCACCCTTTGCCTTTATGACAACTTTGCACACTCTTGGCATTCTATCAACCAGCTTCATGATGTAGTAACCTGGAATGCATTTCAATGAACAAGCAATGGACATTAGGCCGGTGGAAATTTGTCCTTTGGTCTGGAGTCCAAATTGGCGATTTTTGGTTCCAACCGCCGTCTCTTTGTGATATGTGAATGGATGATCTCCGCATGTGTTTTTCCCACTGTAAAGCATTGCGGAGGAGGTGTGATGGTGTGGGGGTGCTTTGCTGGTGACACTGTTTGTGATTTATTTAGAATTCAAGGCACACTTAACTAGCATGGCTACCACAGCATTCTTCAGCAATACACCATCCCATTTGGTTTTCGCCTAGTGGGACTATCATTTATTTTTCAACAGAACAATGACACAACACACCTCCAGGCTGTGTAAGGGCTATTTGAAGGAGAGGGATGGATTGCTGCGTCAGATGACCTGGCCTCCACAGTCCCCGACCAAAACCAAATTGAGATGGTTTGGGATGAGTCGACCACAGACCGAAGGAAACACAGCAAAAAAGTGCTCAGGATATGTGGGAACTTCATCAAGACTGTTGGAAAAGCATTCCAGGTGAAGCTGGTTGAGAGAATGTCAAGAGTGTGCAATGCTGTCATCAAGGCAAAGGGTGGTGTAATAACAGAGCTGTATGTCGGGAAGCAGGTGCAGGTGAAACGTTTAATAAAACAATATAACCAGTAACGAGACAATTCCATAAGGCTACACGCTGGTAAACAAGAACAATACCAACTGGTGAGAAAACATAAGGGATTGACATATAAAGGGGAGGAAATGATGAAGGTAATGAAGTCCAGGTGTGAATCATAATCAATAACAGGTGTGTGTAATGATGAATCCCAGGACCGGTGGTTAGTATTCTGTTGACGTCGTACGCTGGAGGGGAGGAGCAGGAGAAGATGTTACAGGTTGTTATTTTAAGAATCTCAAATATATAGTATATTTGGATTTGTTTAAAGCTTTTTTGCTTACTACATGATTCCATATGTGTTTTTCATAGTTTTGATGTCTTCACTATTATTCTACAATTAATAAAATAGTAAAAATAAAGAAAATGGACACAGTCTATTTAACAATAGTTATATTTTGTTAGTTTTTACTCCTGTCCTTCCTCTACCCTCAACCTCTCCCATCTATTTCTGAGGTCCATCCTGTTTGTTTTCTATTAGCCATGTCTTTTAAACTGTGCTTTTCCGCAAAATGTCTTAACCTATATATGTTTTACAGGCACAGTATGTTTTAAATGAGTTATCTTGATGTTATTAGTCCCAACCTTCAGCTCCATTCAACCCCTTCCATCTATCTCTTAAAACCATCCATAATGGATTTCTATTTGCCATATATTTATTTGACCTTTATTTACCTAGGCCAGTCCGTTAAGAAAAAAATCGTATTTTCTTTGACGGCCTTGGAACAGTGGGTCAACTGCTTTGTTCAGGGGCAGAATGACAGATTCTTACCTTGTCAGCTTGGGGATTTGATCTTGCAATAGTCCAACGCACTAACCAATAGGCTACCTGCCTGTTTCAACTGTGCTGTGATGTTTCAAAAAAGTTCTGAACCTTTCTATTCTCATTGTTTCTACAGATTGTAAATAGTTTTTTTTGTTTTGCTAAAAGTATTATTGATTGATTGACTATGACTTTTCAGATCACCCAGTAGTGCCATCTGCAGGGTTAACTCCTGGTAAATATTGTAATTATTCAGCCATTCCTGGACCTGTGACCAAAAACATGCTACATATGGACAGTACCAAAATAAATGATCTAATGATTCTGCCTCTTCGCAACAAAATCTGCAGAGCTGGGAAGGATGTATCCCCCATATAAATAGCATTCAATTGGTTGCAAGAATTTTGTATAATAATTTAAATTGAAAAAATTTCTGTTTTGAATCCTGCGTTGTTTTGCATATCAGTTCACAAACCATGTTCCATGGAATCGGCACTTCAAAAATCTCTTCCTGGCTATTTTGCAATCTACATGGCACAGCTGTCAATTTTTTGGTCCTTAAATGAAACTGGTATACTTGATTATTTTTACTTTAAAATAAATTGTACTTTTATTGAACTAGGCAAGTCAGTTAAGAACAAATTCTTAATTACAATGACGGTCTACCGAAAGGCAAAAGGATTAATAATAAAAAATAGAATACAAATGTAGGAAAAAACACATCATGACAACAACATGGCAACAACACTACATAAAGAGAGACCTAAAACAACAACATAGCATGGCAGCAACACATGAAAACACAGCATGGCAGCAACACAACATGACAACAACATGGCAGCAACACATGAAAACACGGCATGGTAGCAACACAACATGACAACAACATGGCAGCAACACAACATGGCAGCGGCACAACATGGTAGCAGCACAAAACATGGCACAAACATTATTGGGCACAAACAACAGCACAAAGGGCAAGAAGGTAGAGACAACAAAGCAGACACAACTGTCAGTAAGAGTGTCCATGATTGAGTCTTTGAATGAAGAGATGTAGATTAAACAGTCCAATTTGAGTGTTTTTTGCAGCTCGTTCCAATTGTTAGCTGCAGCGAACTGAAAAGAGGAGCGACCCAGGGATGTGTGTGCTTTGGGGACCTTTAACAGAATGTGACTGGCAGAACGGGTGTTGTACTGTATGTGGAGGATGAGGGCTGCAGTAGGTATGTCGGATAGGGGGGAATGAGATCTAAGGGTTTTATAAGGGTTTTATAAATAAGCATAAACCAGTGGATCTTGCGCCGGGTATACAGAGATGACCAGTAGTATAGAGTGCAGTGATGTGTCCTATAAGGACCATTGGTCCTATAAGGAGCACTCACTTTCTATGGCTTGTTTTGTAAATAGCTATATTTTGGAGATGATTTCCTTTTCTAATAAATGATAGTGAGAGATTGTAATCTGAATAAAGGGAAAAAGTCCTTTCTTGAACATAGGGTGAGACATTCTTACTAATTTGGTAGAGAACCAGTTCGGATTTAAGTATAACTTTTGTATGACTGAAGCCTTTATTGAGAGGTCTAATGCTTTCATATTTAATCAAATTTCTGCCCTCCGAATTCATATTCATTATATAAATAGGCCCATTTAATTATGTCTGGCTTGCCGTTCCAAATAAAATTGAATACTTTTTTTCCATATCATTTTAAAAAACTGTTCGCTAGGTGTAGGCAAGACCATAAGCAAATAAGGATACTGTAATATGACTAAAGTTAATCAGGGTGATTTTTCCACAAATAGAAAGGTATTTACCTTTCCATGGTAGCAAGATCTTATCTATTTTTGCTAACTTTCTATAACAGTGTATTGGAATGACATCATTGATTTATTTCAGGATATGAATACTGAGTGTATCCACATGACCATCTGACCTTTATTGGTAAACTACATGGTAATGTAAAGGTTGTATTTGTTAGTGATCCAATATGTAATATAGTGCAATTATCATAATTTGGTTGTTATCCAAAGAGGTTAGAAAAGGTATCTAGATCCTCTATGAGGCTGTGGAGGCATCCAAGTTGTGGATTTGAAAGAAAACATGAAGCCCTGGATTTCTAATCCCTTGATATTATTGTTGGATCTGATTTTAATAGCCAACATATCGATGGCCATAATAAATAGATATGCAGATAGTGGACAACCTTGTTTTAGTCCTCTTGACAGTTTAAACTTTCTGAGAAGTAGCCATTATTTACTATTTTACACCTAGGGTTACTATACATAACTTTAACCCATTTTATAAGAGATTCCCCTAAATATAAATGGTCCAGGCATTTATATATAAACTCCAGTCGTACTTTATCAAAAGCCTTTTCAAAGTCAGCTATGAATAGCAGGCCTGGTTTCCCAGATTTTTCCTAGTGTTCTATTGTTTCCAGTACTTGCCCTATATTATCTCCAATGTTTGATTAGAATAAATCATGTCCAAAAAAGGTATTTGTGTTTTTCATTTTGAATACTTTTGCCCCTAAAAATGTACCTGTTTTTCACTTTGTCATTATGGGGTATTGTGTGTAGATTGATGAGGATAAAAAATATATATATTTTAGAATAAGGCTGTAATGTAACAAAATGTGGAAAAAGCGAAGGGGTCTGAATACTTTCCAAATGCACTGTACATTGCCCTTTCCAAACCATGTCTTAATATCTGCGTACGGTCAGTATTTCACTGTTCTTTGTGATGTTGTTGGTGATTGTTGTTGGTTTTTCGTGATTTCACTAACAGCTTTCCCTGGCACAGCATATAACACATCTAGGCTTGGAACATCCACCTCCTACATACTGTAGACCCCTCAGGCCCTGCATTCACAGCAACACTGCTTGCCGTCTCTCTGGCACCCCGCCAGACTAAATTATTTGCTGATGGAGCTGTTCTCCTGGCCGCATAGTGATTGGGAGATGTAATGCTCTCCCACCAATTCCATATACCTGTCCAATGCCCTTAGACGTGTCTATGTTTAGTAGTCCTCTAACCTACAGTAATGCCAGTGAAGTCTACACAGAGAGTGTGAATTAGACTGTGGGAAAGGAAGCCACTGTTGGGCTACACTGTGAGGTGAAAAATGAGTTTGTGTGACAGAGTCCTCAGACGGCTCATTTCCTTGATGGGGGGTGAAACAGCGAAGCATGCTGCCCACTGAGATGAGAGTAGTGGATTACTGTAGCCTACGCATGCTATATGGTGAAGAAACTGCTTTGGCCCTGTGCATTTACAGATAGTGGTCATGAGGAAGGCGAGGAGGCAGAGGAAGAAAAACAATGCTGATTTTGACGAGTAGCTGTCCAATGATGTTGCTTTTTAAGCTGTTTGAGGGAGGGAGGGGTGGAGGGAGAGGTGGCTGGAGGGAGATCGGGTGCAACATGGGAAGCCAATGTTTTGGCGACATTGCCGTTGAGCTCTCCTGATCCCTGCTCCCATGGCGGGCGGCGGTCCTGGGATCCCATCCATTATGCATGGCTGAGCTTTATTGCATTATGTTTTTAGGCTAACACACTTAGCAGGCGTGTAGCATGCAGTACACACCCCAGCCCACTCCACAAAGCCAGTGAATAATTCAGGGGAAGGCAGGAAAGGCATTAGGCTGGGGATGGAGGCCTTTAATCAAAGACTCCAGCACCCAACCCAGCCCAGCCAGCCCAACACACCCCTATTGCCAGCGTCAGACCCCTATTGGCAGTGTCACACTTCTGCCTACCTTGACCCTTGTAGGATGGCCCAAATTAAGGTGACTAGTATTGATTCTGAGACGTGTAGTATTTTCAGATGTTAGGGTACGCTTTTTATATTAATTCAAATTTCCTACTCTTTTTCAAAGATTTCTCACAAAAACAGTCTGTGAAATGTCAACGGAGCACAGAGTGTATGCCAAGCTTTTTATTTTCACAGCCTTTTACATTTCATTCAGCTCGTGTGATGCTAATTTAGCTTTTTGCGACCCGTGGAAACAACTTTGAAGGCGGCGACAAAATTTCAAATCCTCAAAAGTTGTTACGAGAAGCCTGCACCTTAGTTTGAGTTTATTTGTATTTTTCAGGGACAATGCACATTAATCAATGTTTCAGTAAATGTGCCGTTTTAGCCAGCCGGCTAATTTTCATCCACAGTCCCTGGGAAGGTTATTAAAAACAATTACAACAATAATAATATAAACAAACAATGAGCAGTGAGCACATGCAGAGCAACATAGAAGAACGCTTGTCTGTCGAAACATTGGATATTTCTAAGGGCACAGGGCGAGACCCAGATGCAGACACGGGAGGCAGATGTTTTGAGTCTCTGATATTTATTAGTATCCAAGGGGCAGGCAAGAGAATGGTCGAGGACAAGCAAAAAGATCATAACAAGGTCAGAGTCCAGGAAGTACAGAGTGGCAGGCAGGCTCGAGGTCAGGGCAGACAGTATAGTCAGGCAGACAGGTTCAGAGTCAGGGCAGGCAAGGGTCAAAACTGGGAGGACTAGCAAAAGCGAGATAAGGAAAAGCAGGCATGCGGGGAAAAACACACTGGTTGACTTGACAAGACAAACTGGCACAGAGAGACAGGAAACACAGGGATAAATACACCGGTGAAAATAAGCAACACCTGGAGCAGGTGGAGACAATCACAAGGACAGGTGAAACAGATCAGGGCGTGACAATATTAGGTTATTCAATTATTGCATCTGAGCTCCTAGAGTGTGCGGCTCTCTTTTTCTTTTCAGCGTAGAACAAGCAACATGTAGCACGCAGACAGAGCAATAGCACAGAAAGCAACAAAACAAAATCCAGAAAAGCAACCTCTATGTCAACAGAGCCTGTGCTTATTATCGGATGTATTAAGTTACAAAAACCGCCATTTTGAATATTGTGTTTATGGAGTGTTAGAGACCCCACTGAACAATTTGGAACATGAATAGTCATATTTGTCTTGGTAAAATATATCATCACCACAGTGTGTTTTCACCCACTATGGGCAACACAAAGTCTCTAATCCAGATACATAGTATGCTTTATCCTGTATTTGATAAATTTTGTGTGACTCATTTATTCAAGCCTGCAAGTCACCAATGTGAATGTTTTGTAAACATTACACAGTGATTTGTATCTCTTTTATCTCCTCTTATCTCCTCTCTTCTTGTCTCTTCTCCTATCATATAGTTAGTGCCATGACAGAACAGCCCTCCTTTTCCTTATACTCTCCTCCGACCACTTCCCCACCCAGCACCCATACCATCTCTACCTCCCTTCCACTGCATTCCCTTTCTATCTCCCTCTCTGCATCCATCCCTCTTCTCTTTTTACAGCCAGGCTCCCTCGGGTGCTAATCCTGTGTGAAATGTTTCAGGAAAAGAGGATTATGTTGTGGAGCTGCATGGTTTTGGGGAAAGTTCACTCACACTTGATTAAATTAATCATTGTCCTCCAAAACCCCTCCTGGTCAGTCCTTTGGATATTTGTTCAGATAAATACCAGTTCCTAATAGGCTAATACAGCTTTAATTGATTCTGCTTATTGAAGGGTATTGTATGTATGCTCCCCGTGCACACCAGGGGAATACCAAGCTACTTAGAGTGACAGTGTTGTCTATAGTGACAACTGATTTGTAGTTGTAATAATAAAAGCTGTTGCATGTGTTTGAGGTTCTGGGACACTGACTGACTGCTGTGTTCCATACTCTCATCAGTATTGATCTATGGATGTGTCGAACTGTCTTTCACAGGCTGCTTAGCACGGTGAGGTGTCAGGTAGGGGAGGAGGATGGACGGACTGGGTGTGCTGTAGTGGATGCATTGTGTGGAGAGTGGGGGGTTTATGGGGCTTGAAGAGTAGCCCGTGAAGAGCGGACATGCCAGCTTTGCAGATTGGATACTTAACCTTGAGATGATAAAGATAAACATTGTCCCTCCTCCTTCTCATCCTCCTGCTCTTTCCCTTTCTCTGTCTCTGTCTCTCTCTCTCTCTCCCTCCTCATCTCTTGCTCTCTCTCTCCCTCCTCTCTCTCTCTCTCTCTCTCTCTCTCTTTCTCTCGCTCTCTTCTCTCCCTCCTCTCTCTCTCTCTCTTCTCTCCATCCTCCTCTCCCATCTCTCTCTCTCTCTGTGTCATGGCGGAGTATATGGCTGCAGAGACTGTATTAAATAGTTAATTTAATTACAGCTGGTGGTTCTTCTGGGGGCCAAGCATAGCCTGACAACTCACAATAAATGTTCTGCTGCTCTGTCGTTCGCTACATACTTTAGTCTGAGACTGCCATCATTGAAGTCGTTTGTGGTTATGAGGGGCACGAGGGGCAAAGTAATCAGCGATTTGATCATCTCTTACCAACCAGAGTATCAACACCAATGATGAATTATCAAACCGCCGCTTTACCCACATGTGTTCTGGCTCTGGCCTAACCCAATCGGTGAAGGGTCTGGGAAGTACTCAAATCCAGACTCATTTGGCGTAGCATTTGGCCGGAGAAAGGAGTCTGGGTATCCAGGCAAGGCCAAGCAGCCAGCAGTCTATGCATTATAATTACTATGGCGGACCAATTACTCCTTAGCAACAATTGGTACACCACATGAGTATTAGGATTATGGCTGCCAACACTCCTAGTGTCATCCACTGTGTATGGTATTATAAGGTTGTATGCCCTTGTAGTGAGGGAGTGACGAGAGAGAGAGAGACATGTCCTCTGCATCATGCAGAAGACAGAGGAGCCTAAGAGGGATATGTGTACAGAGTCGCTGCAGTGCAGGTTTAGCATTTTGACAAATGGCCGACTCTCCATCTCATCTCTCACGTCTCCATGGATTCATCACGTTACATCATGAACTTCTTGCTCAGCAGACATTCTGACTGAGATGCCTTTCAAGTCAGACTGATCTAAGAATACCAGAGCAGAGGTCTATTAGATAATGTGTTGACAGAAAGAGCTTGTGTCATGTCCCCTCAATGGCCCGCACCTGAATATGTCTCCATGCATCTATGCATCCATCATTGATTTCCCCTCTGAATAGAAAATGCATTGGGGCCACAGAGAATTAGCAGGCTCTATGAATTTGGCCATGTGAAAAGGGGAGACAGAGTGTATCTTTGTATCTGTGTGTGTGTATATATGCATGTGTGAGAGAGAAAGAGTATATGCATGCGTGTTGTGCATGTGTGTGCATGTGTGTGCATGTGTGCGTGCGTATCTGTGTGTGCCATAGCCCATGTGGAAAGATTTTTAGGCGGGAGGGACTTTTCCATCCCCTGTCTCCCTGGTTACATCTCTCTTTCTCTGTCTCGTTTCCCATTATCATACAACACATCCACTCTTTACTCAGCACCTTTACAGATGTCATGGCAAACACCTGGCCTTCTATTTGAGCCCGTAGAGAAAGATATTTGAGCACATAGGAAAAGATATTTGAGCCCATAGAGAAAGATATTTGAGCCCATAGGAAAATATATTTAAGCCCATAGAGAAAAGATATTTGAGCCCTTAGAGAAAGATATTTGAGCCCATAGGAAAATATATTTGAGCCCATCGGAAAAGATATTTGAGCCCATAGGAAAATATATTTAAGCCCATAGAGAAAATATATTTGAGCCCTTAGAGAAAGATATTTGAGCCCATAGGAAAATATATTTGAGCCCATAGGAAAAGATATTTGAGCCCATAGAGAAAGTGGGCTGGGCTGCAGGCAAACCCACGTCCCCGGACTTCAGAGCACGTGATTGATTTTCTTCAGCTACTCATTGCAAACATGACATATCTCTATTATCACGTGTTGAGTATCAGTTGAGTGACTCTGAGTCTAACCGAGTGCGGACATGATTACCGCCTTACATTGTACTACGCCTCAATGTTAAGGGGCTGCCTGGAGAATCTGCAGGTCTTCGGTACATCTCTGAGCTAGGTGGTGTTGGAGAGAAGTGGCTTAGCGGAGCATTTCTCTCATCAAGGGATATCCCAAGTCATGTACCACTGCCTTTTTCTGTCTGCCTGCCTGCCAAGCCACACAACCTGTAGGGCAGCCATTTTGGGATTGAGCACTGCACTAATTTGCTGTGCTGTAGTTAGTGAATCAAGTGCAGCTACGATACAGTTCAATTTTGACTCTATTTACATGCCAAGGTGCTTTGCTGTGTGACTTCCTGTGGTTCACAGAGCTCGTTATCCTACTCCTGCCGAGCTAAGATGTCTGCAGCATTGGTGGCTGACCCAGCCAATTAGAGATGAGCACACTCTGTTTCTGGTCCAAGTGTTTCCCTATGGGCTTAGCTAACCAGCTTAGTTACTCACAATAAGACCTTATGATGGGGATGAGCAGGTAAGAGCCAGGCTGCCACACACATCCCTGGGCTAATCTTCTGCTGTCTTCTTAACCTGGCACACAATGCCAGCCTTGGAGGGAATGAGCCAGCAACTGGAGGGTTGCTGGCACCAATATCTCAGGTGCAACCTACCACCGATGTTCCCTTGAGCAAGGAACTTAACCCCCTAAACTGCTCATTGGGCGCTGCACTGTGGCTGCCCTCTGCTCCAGCCTCTCCAACCTAATGTGTGTGTTGTGTGTATGTGTGTGTGTGTGTGTATCGCGGGGTTGGATAACAGCAGAAGACAACTTTCCATCTCATGCGGACTAATAAAGTATATGTTATTCAATCTTTCTGCTTCCCTTCAGTAACCCCCCACACACAATGCTGAATCCTTCCCCAGCACAGCAGGGTAGGTCGGCTCATATGCCTAATGAATTTTGAAGGATACATTAAAGTCCTGTAAAGTCCTAAACTACTTGATTCATCTAGATTATAATTGTAAAACATATTTTTGATTAATCTCAGGTAATAGGATTTAGAGAGGGATTAAGATGAGAAGAGCATTAGGAGTGTCCACAGCCAGAGAGGAGACATTTTAAGAATGGCCTCATCTGAGGCTTTGGATGACTCAGATTTAATTTCTCACCTCAGTGTTACATCCAAACAAACAAGCAAAGTCTGAAGGAGCACCAAGCAACACAACATTATGTTGTGAAGAGACTGTGTGTGTAGGGGTGGGGGTTGAGCTCTCACCACAATCCCTCACTCTCCTGAAGATGTCCGCTGTACACATACCCTCGGGACGCTTTTTGCTCACTCAACAATTAAATGCATTGGGGGACGATGGACTGCCATTTTAGAATGCTCGCAAAGGATTGCCTTCTCCTGCAACAAGACATAGAAGAGAGAGGAGCAGTGGCCTGTGGTCAAAGAGAGTAGCAGAGTACATTTTTGGTTGCTGTACAGATTATTTTCTCTTGTTTGTCTCATCTAAATGATGAGAAGCACGCAGCCATATTCATTTAGAAATGAGCTCTTTCAGTCCAAACCTAAAGATAGATCAGTAGACCGGGAAGGGACGTGTTTAGGAACGATCAACACACTGACGCTCACAATGGAAAAGCGTAAGTGAGTGAGTGACGCACATACTCCTTCACTCCTTGTGAAATCTCCAAAGGCTGCCTGCCACAAAACAATGACTGGAGCAGATATGGTCATCACAACAACGGCTAACCCTATTTCAGGCACTGCAGCTACAACGGTAATTGGAGTTTCCTCTGTCAGTTAGTCAGCCAGTCTGTCAGTTAGTCAGTCAGGCAGTTAGTCAGTCAGTCAGTCAGTTAGTCAGTCAGTCATGCCTAAGAGAGGCTCCAGGATCTGTCTACTCTGATTTGCTGTCTTTAGTTCCCCCTTCACAATGGCGCTCGGCTAACGAGCAGGTTGTAGTCAGGCTCATATCTTAGGCCATTGAAGATGATGACGGTGATATAATACCACATTTCCCTCATTATTAACGAGCGGATGACAGCACTAGAGCTGCGGAATGAATCCAGCCAGCCAGCAGGAGATGGTACTGATTGATTGACTCAACCACATTATTCTTATTATTATCCTAGGCTGTTTTGGTCAATCTGTGCCAAAGCTAATGAGATAAGAGATGCATTTGAAATGATTGCAAATAAAGACCTTTTAGTGTTTTGATTAAGGCTGACTGCGGAATGAACAGCGCTGTAAATGCTCTCTAATTCCATCATTTTCTCTTCATGCAGCTGCCTGCTAGGTTGCTAACATCCTGATGTGAGTGTTAGGTCATGTTCTCTCTGTTGTGATATGTTTATGTGTTGTGGTTGGACGCTGAAAGGGGCATGCTTGGAGGGGGAGCGACTCTGTCACTCTGTCTGAAGACGTGTCTCCTGAGGTCAGGGAAAGTGCCAGGGTTTGTGCATCACTGTGGTTCTCTCTCCCCATGTTCCTCACAGCATCTATGCTGGTATGCTTTCCTTTGTTTCTTTTCTCTTTTTTCCCCTTTTCAGTTACTGAGCACATGACAGTGCTCTTGCAACACACAAACATGACTTCACTTTTACGGCGACATGAGTTGACAACAGGCCTGGGATTAGGAGCCCCTCCCCAAACCATACTGAACAACACAGTCTACTTAAGTCACACTTGTTTTTGGATAGAACTATAAAACAGATCTGTCTCTCGCCAGCAGAGTACTGCGGTAGTATATGTGTGTGTGCGCACCTGTTTGTCTGTGTGTGAGGAGAGATGGGCCAGTTTTGTTATCAGTATGTTACACTGTAGTGGATTGGGTGGATAAATGTGCTTCATTCATGTGTGAGTGTAATCATACTGAATCCGTTTGTTGATCTGAGCCAGATGCTAAGCAAGGCTCCTCACTGGGATGGGGTCGGTGTGTGTTTTACTCTCCAGCTGTATATGACTCCACTGACCCACGAATGACATAACAGAAGGATGGACCGCCTACAGCAGAGAGACACAGAGATGGAGAATGAACAGAGGCAGAATGAGTGATAGAAAGAAGGAGAAGAGCAAACTAGAACAGATGTTGGAGTTGGAGGGATATAAGTGAGAGATAAGGAGAGAGATAAGTGAGAGAGAGAGAGAGAGAGAGAGAGAGCGACACCATGAGTCAGCATCCTGAGGGTAACCCTCTCCTCCCTCTCGCCCCTTCACAGATACTGGGATCCTCTGTTCTTTTCTCTCCTCATGTTATCATGTTTGTGGAGCCGTTAAGCCTGTCACTCTTCTGCTGACTGCTGCTAATCATGAAGCTGAGAGGAGCAAGGTCGTCCCTCCTTTGCAACTCTCCTGGGCTCTGTGGCACAGCAGGGAGGAGGGATGGGCGTAGCTTATGGTTGGTTAACTTTAATATGGATGCAGCTGTGACCGTGTGAGCCCACTGGCCCTTGACAGCTTTTAAATCAGCAGGCTCTGCAGATACTCCTATAGGTTGAGGCTCTGGCCTATCCAAGGGCCTTGCACTCGATTAGATAATGTTGCTGTTGCTGTAGCCTACACCCTGTGCTGATGATATAAGTGCAGATAATTAATTTACAGGACTGGGGATGTGTGAAGTCCATAGCCTTTCCTACTCCTACACAGGCTCAATTCAGACACCATTTACTATCTGAGTTGCAGCTTGACCCGCATCACACCTACAGTACCACTGTCTGAGAGAGAGAGAGACACCAGGAGCCCAAGGTGCCCTGAGCCAATTTCTCCAGAAAAAATAGACATCCAGAGCTGTGAGGTTAGAAGCAGTGGATGGATGACACCTTGGGGGCAGCCTGACACCTCAGTGGAGTGATGGTGGGTGCAGAGGTCATTCAGGTGAATGTGTCCCAGCAGGCCTGGGGAGACAGAGGCCCCAGGCGTTTGACTGAGCACATGGGATCTGAAGCACTGACACCAACAGCCCGCCATTAATTACATGATGGAGTGCTGTGTTTGTGATTGGGCCTCACTGTGGCATGGAGCTAGCATCTGCCTCACAGGGATGAGCACCACAGTGTTAGAGCCTGTTTCACAACACACACTGCTAGGTTAGTAAATGCCTTGATTCCAGAAGCATTACACATAGGGTTGCAAAATTCCGATTGCTTTCCCAAAGCATAAATCCAGGTTAGAAAATTCCCTGTATTGGGAGGGAATAAGCAGGAAATCTGGAATTCTTCATTCAGGATTTCTGGAACACTTGGGAATTTTGGGAAAGTTAGCGGAATTTTGCAACCCTAATTACACACATTTGAGACCACATTTTAATCTATTGAACAGTAAAGATTTTCACAGATTCCTATGGAACATTCATCACGCACACTTGTCCCCTGTTCCCACTGATTAGTACTTGTATAAGTGTGCCCTTTGGTTTCTGTTGTCTGTTGATTATTGTTACTATGTCCGTTGGTTCGTGTGAGTACCTGTGCTGTGTGTTTTGGCTTTTGTGCCATTGTGGATTGCACAGATGATTACGGGTCTCGTCCCGTGCGATAATCATTGTGCGCTTGCATTATTTATTTGAGGTAATCCTCGCTCTTTTGTTTAGGTTTCAACCCTGTGTTTTGTATTGTGTTTGTTTGGTCTTCGTCCCCGTGCCCTAACACGGCATGCTGTAATTTGGGCTTAATAATAAAAACTATTCCGCATTCCTGCGCCTGTCTCCCGATCCTTCATGCCAACGTGACAAAGATGCACACATCTAGGAGAAGGCTTTTTGCCAAATGGAGAAGATTCCTTGCTCACGTGACATACTGCATGTAATGGTATATGGCGGTCGGAGACTAAACCTCCGGACACCCTGCCTTGTCAGGGGAATCTTCATTATGTAGCATTTAGATAACAGAATAAATGACCTCCCTGGAGAATTCCACATGCGTTTGAGAGATGTGGAACCATAAGCTACATACTGTAGGTGTGTCTTGAAAACAGACCAATTAGGGGACTCTGATATCTGTTACTCTTTTACCCAGTGGCAGATTCCTGAGCCCTTCTCTCAGATGCTTTTGGATGTGTGCATGCGTGTGTGTTTGCATGTGTATTTGTGTGCGTGCTTGTGTGTGTGCTTCCATGAGTTTGTGGACACTTGTGTGTGCCTCGACAGTGAGGTGTTAGTTAAAGTGTGGAGACTCTGAGTCAACCACCCTCAGTGCTCCTCCTCTCCACTGGTATCTGCCCTGAGATGCTACAGGCTCTACAGATGATTACTGTATTGCTGATGCTAAAAAGAAAAGCAGAAAATAAATGTTAAAGAATTCCTGGTGTTAACCTTCCATTTGTGAGTCACTCACTCAACTCCAACCAATATGAGGATGAAAGCCTTGTGTAATTAACAGGGATACAAATTGAGAGGGTGACTTAAAAGCTGATAATCAAAGGAACCTATCTTTTTAGGAATCATACCCCAATTGATACACCTCAAAATTATTCTGATTCCTTCAGTTACTTCCAATAGTGTGTATGGTAATGGTAACATTCACTGTAGGTAGATGTTAATGGGGATAATGGAAGACACAGATATACAGTAGTTGACTGAGAAAGTAGTGGGAAGATGAAACACCACATAGGAGGAAATGTATAGGTACTGTGGCAGTACAGAGAGATGCAGAGAAGGAGGGAGTAGAGAAAAGTACAGAGAGAGAGAGAGAGAGCTGGAAGACCAGGGAATGTGAGGTGAAGTTCAATTATTTTCATTTGTCCTGGCTGGCTGCACTCACTCCAAATACACCAGCATACAAGGCTGACGGGTACTATGGAGGCCATTGAGTCTCCACCTCCGAGTATACAATGACTCTGTTATCTGTGAAGAGGAGGAATGAGGTTCATCTCTGATGTGACAACCTCACTAACACCATCTGACAGGACCGAGCAGGCCACAAAGACTGCATTGTATAGCCAGCCACGGGGTTGGTGTGTGCGTTTTTGTTTGTTTGTGTGTGGTGTGCGTGCGTAAATGCCTGCATTTGTGTGTGCATCCGTGCGTGCATGGATTTGTGTGTGTGTATGCGTGCATACGTGTGCATGCAAACAGCAGGAGCCTCTCAATAAAATAACAAAGTAACACATTAATTACATAGTAAGTTGAGTCATTCTCAGTCATATTCTAAGTACCGTAAATTATTTGACATTTTGCTGAAGGGAGATTATGCATTGCAAGGCTAGATTATGGCCTGGTATCAACTTTACCCTTCAAAGTATTTGATATTATCATTACCTTGGTCTTCAGAGAGATGTGACATATAGTGTATGGGATGTATTTTAGACTGTTTATATGGCCTGTTTCTTTGGCATTTCTCTGAGGGAAGACTTGCATGGACTACAACCAAATTCTGGGACAGTTTGGACTGGGGCTGGCAGATTGTGCCTCTGTTCCCCTGTGTCTGTCTGTGTGTCTGTGAGCCTGGACCAGCTGTGATTTGTCCCTCTTTAGAGCTGAAGAGTGGACACGCACAACTTTTATCCTGAAAAGCTGCCCCCATAGGGATAGTAATTCCTAAAACATGCCACATGGCATGCAAAAGAAGGGTTGATTTATGGTAACATCAATTTTTAGGGGCAAAATATAGGTCAAACTGAGTATGATGAGGATATTCCTAACAAGTAATCACTCGTTTTTATGTTATCACTGGTTATGTTTATGTTTATGTTTATGTTGTCACTGGGTTTACTGTAGATGGTGTTTGTCATGACTTGTTCTGTTATAACAGTTAGTTAGGTAGCCAAACATTACATGACCAATTCCACTACAAGCGTTTTTCTAAGAACACAAATAAATATTTAGCAACAATTTGTAATTTTGTGATGTGTTCATTTTGACCATTGTTTGATGAACAAGGAGATAAGGTTGTAGATTATGCAGAAATTGTCCCATAGCTCATCTTTATTCTATTACTCTACCTATTCTACATCTCCATTGCTATCACCAGCTAATTGCTATCACCAGCTTTGTCTACTGTAGAGGGCTGTTTCTTTCTGAAAGGATGTATTAGTATGCATAGCCATGCATACAGAGTTGTGTTGAGTGGAGTTTTGTCTGCCCGGCAGAGAGGAGAGAGAGGGAACATGATGATTACTGAAGCTCAGCGCCAGTCGAGCCATTTCAAAGCCACTTCTCCCTCCACTGCCAGCCTGGAGACGAGGCTCACATCCAAGACACTGAAGATCTGGTCTCTTTTCTCTCTCTCCTCTCTCTTTATTCTCTCTCTCTCCTCTCTTTTTTCTCCCTCTCCTCGTCATCTTCTCCGACACCCAGCAAACTGTCCCCTGCTTTTACAGGATGACTCTCAAGTTCCTGTCTCCTTTCAAGCGCTATATGAACTTCCTCTGTTTTTACAAAGACGTTAGGGGGTTGGTTAGAAGAAGCGCTATCTCCTGAGGTTTTCGAGACCTACCACTTCCTTTGGAAAAGGTGTTGTGTTGGCCTATGCTTGGTTGTCATTGAAGCTGTGAGTGTCTAACAATTGTATGCATATTATATGAAACCTTGTTGTCAGTTGTATTGTGTAGATGAGGTGCATTCACTGGAGTGACTGATGGAATGGGAAAGCATATTGTTTGTCCTCTAACCTCTTGTTTGACCTCTAACCCTTTGTTTGTTTTCTAACCTCTTGAAACTGAACCTCTTGTACATTTGTCGTGTAATAACTCTTTGTGTCTCTGTCTCTGTCTGCTCAGGGAAGGTTCTGAACACGGACCTGCGCCACTACCTCAGCCTGCAGTTCCAGAAGGGCTCGTTGGACCACAAGCTGCAGCAGGTCATCCGGGACAACCTCTACCTGCGCACCATCCCCTGTAAGTTTCCTCAACCTCTGCCCTGAAATGGCACCCTATGCGGGCACGGGTGAAATGTAGCACACTATAGATGACAGATGCACCCATCAGTGTCTCTCTCACACACTTGAAAATCGCCATGACAACACAAGCAAAGACATCCTCAATAACCCAGACGTTACTCCAAATTGCAGTCTGTGATTACGGTCTTTTATGCGAAAGCTTCTACTTTGAGTGGTTGAAGATATAAATCAATCTGCAAATTAGATTAAATCTGAATGACTTTTAGAGCCGTCAGTTAAGAGTAGACGTTGAGGTGCTATCCTCTTCTCAATGGTCATAATAGCTGTGTTCTTAAAGTAGGAAAGGATGTTAGGTTCTATTAGAAGAGTCGATGAACATGCATGAAGAACAGAGACCTTATCTCCAAATTACTACATTATTATGTAATTACTACACACATTAAGTGACAAAATTAAGAGCATAATATTTACCATTACATTTTTCCAAAGGATAGTCTCTAATAAGAACAGTAACATGTTTGAGCCACACACAATCCCACTGTTCCTCAGGCTATGGCAGACAGTTCTGCATGGCACTGTCACAAACGCAGGCAGAAGTGTGAAATATTTCCGGGAAGTAAGCAGCTTACCTCTCATGTATATTTACGTTTTTGGAGAGGAGGAATATTTCTCCCACTATCACTCCCTTCTCTCAACCAAATCAAATCAAATTGTATTTGTCACATGCGCTGAATACAACAGATATAGATAGACCTTACCGTGAAATGCTTACTTACAATCCCTGAACCAACAATGCATGTCACATTCTGATCTTAGTTCTTTTGTTATGTCTTTGTTTTAGTATGGTCAGGGCGTGAGTTGGGTGGGTTGTCTATGTTCTTTTTTCTATGTGGTGTTTTTGTGTTTGGCCTGGTATGGTTCTCAATCAGAGGCAGGTGTCGTTAGTTGTCTCTGATTGAGAATCATACTTAGGTAGCCTTTTCCCACCTGTGTGGTGTGGGTGATTATTTTCTATTCAGTGTTTTTTCAGCACCATACAGGACTGTTCGTTTGTCGTTTTATTTGTTTTGTTTAGTGTTCAATTACTTCATAAAAAAAATATGAACACTTACCACGCTGCGCATTCCGCCTCACCTTCTTCCACCGCCTCACCTTCCTCCGACCGCCTCACCTTCTTCCACCGACGAGCGTTACAATGAAGTTTTAAGAAAATAGAGTTAAGAAAATATTTTCTAAATAAATTAAAGTGTAAAAAAAAAGTTACACAATAAAATAACAATAATGTGTCTATATACAGGGGGTACCAGTACCGAGTCAATGTGCGGGGGTACAGGTTAGTCGAGGTAATTTGTACATGGGGGGTCCTCCTCTGACACCGGCCAGTATATAGGTCCTGGATGGCTGGAAGCTTGGCCCCAGTGATGTACTGGGCTGTATGCACAACCCGCTGTAGTGCCTTACGGTTGGATGCCGAGCAGTTGCCATACCAGGCAGTGATGCAACCGATCAGGATGCTCTTGATGGTGCAGCTGTAGAAATGTTTGAGGATCTGGGGACACATGCCAAGTCTTTTCAGTCTCCTGCAAGGGAAAGGGCGTTGTCGGGTCCTCTTCACGACTTTCTTGGTGTGTTTGGACCATTATAGTTTGTTGGTGATGTGGACACCAAGGAACTTGAAACTCTCGACCCGCTCCACTACAGACCCATCGATGTGAATGGGGGCGTGTTTGTCCCTCCTTTTCCTGTAGTCCACGATCATCTCTTTTGTCTTGCTCACATTGAGGGAGAGGTTGTTGTCCTGGCACCACTCAATACACCAGGTTTTTAGAAATGTTAGAAAATGTATTCAAAGTAAAAAACTGAAATACCTTGTTTACATAAATATTCAGACCCTTCGCTATGCGACTGGAAATTGAGCTCAGGTGTATCCTGTTTAATCATCCTTGAGACGTTCCTACAACTTGATTGGAGTCTACCTGTGGTAAATCCAATTGATTGGAAATTATTTGGAAAGGCACACATCTGTATATATTAGATCCCACAGTAGACAGTGCATGTCATAGCAAAAACCAAGGCAGGAGGTTGAAGGAATTGTCAGTAGATCACAGAGACAGGTTTGTGTTGAGGCACAGATCTGGGGAAGGGAACCAAAAAGGTTTCTGCAGCATTGAAGGTCCCCAAGAACACAGTGGCCTCCATCATTCTTAAATGGCACATGACAGCCTGCTTGGAGTTTGCAAAACGGCACCTAAGATTCTCTGGTCTGATGAAACCAAGATTGAATTTGGTCGGAATACCAAGCGTCTCGTCTGGAGGAAACTTGGCATTTTCCTTACGGTGAAGCATGGTGGTGGCAGCATCATGCTGTGGGGACGTTTTTCAGCGGGAGGGACTGGGATACTAGTCAGGATCGAGGGAAAGATGAACGGAGCAAAGTACAGAGAGATCCTTGATGAAAACCTGCTCCAGAGCGTTCAGGACCTTCAGACTGAGGCGAAGGTTCACCTTCCAACAGGAGAAAGACCCTAAGCACACAGCCAAGACAATGCAGGGGTGGTTTCAGAACAAGTCTCTGAATGTCCTTGAGCAGCCTAGCCAGAGCCCGGACTTGAAAACGATCTGAAAATAACTGTGCAGCAACACTCCCCATCCATCCTGACAGAGCATGAGAGGATCTGCAGAGAAGAATGGGAGAAACTAACAAAGGCTTGTAGCATCATACACAAGAAGACTCGAGGCTGTAAAAGGCCCTTCAACAAAGTACTCAGTGAAGGGTCTGAATACTTATGTAAATGTGATATTTCAGTTGTTATTTTTTAATAAATGTGCAATTTAGAATTTCCAATTCTAAAAACGTGTTTTTGGTTTGTCATTATGGGTTATTGTGTGTAGATTGATGAGAAAAAAAACAACTGCATCCATTTTAGAATAAGGCTGTAACGTAACAACATGTGGAAAAAGTCAAGGGGTCTGAATACTTTCCCGAATGCACTGTAAATACTGTATGATGTGTTAGCAATGCATTACTCTGAATCAAAAGTATTCTGTTTATAGCTAATATCACTGAATCAATTTTAAATCAATACACTGAAAATGATCAAAGTCAGATATTTAAAAAAAACTGGATGTGTCTGTCCTTTTCTTGTGTGTATCACGCAGTTCCTGTAAGGCCATGCTGTCCTTGTGCTTTTGAGAGCTTTCTAGCACTTTGGGTTGATAATGCTCCATTACAAAAACCAAACATCACCCACTCCCCTTGGCGTGACCAGGGCACAGCAGCATTATGGTCTGTGAGTGGGCCACGAAAGATGGTACAAACACAAGAGAGAGAGAGAGAGAGAGCTGCCAGAGTCGCCCGTCTGTCCTGAGCTGCCAGAGTCGCCTGTCTGTCCTGAGCTGCCAGAGTCGCCCGTCTGTCCTGAGCTGCCAGAGTCGCCCATCTGTCCTGAGCTGCCAGAGTCGCCCGTCTGTCCTGAGCTGCCAGAGTCGCCCGTCAGTCAGGAGCTGCCAGAGCCGCCCGTCAGTCAGGAGCTGCCAGAGCCGCCCATCAGTCAGGAGCTGCCAGAGCCGCCCGTCAGTCAAGAGCTGCCAGAGCCGCCAGTCAGCCAGGAGCTGCCAGAGCCGTCCGTCAGCCAGGAGCTGCCAGAGCCGTCCGTCAGCCAGGAGCTGCCAGAGCCGCCCGTCAGCCAGGAGCTGCCAGAGCCGTCCATCAGCCAGGAGCTGCCAGATCCGTCCGTCAGCCAGGAGCTGCCAGAGCCGCTCGTCAGTCAGGAGCTGCCAGAATCGCCCTTCACTCCGGAGCTGCCGGAGTCTCCCGCCTGTCCGGTGCTGCCGGAATCTCCCGTTCGTCCGGTGCTGCCGGAATCTCCCGTCCATTCGGGACCCGTGGCTATGGTCCCCAGTCCGAGGTCGGCGGCGAGGGACGCCGCTCTAAAGAGGCAACGGAGGCGGTTAAAGAGGCGGAGAAAGACTATGGTGGAGTGGGGTCCACGTCCCGCGCCAGAGCCGCCACCGCGGACAGACACCCACCCAGACCCTCCCCTATAGGTTCAGGTTTTGCGGCCGGAGTCCGCACCTTTGGGGGGGTGTACTGTCACATTCTGACCTTAGTTCTTTTGTTATGTCTTTGTTTTAGTATGGTCAGGGCGTGAGTGGGGTGGGTTGTCTGTGTTCCTTTTTCTATGATTGTCCCTGATTGAGAACCATACTTAGGCAGCCTAGTTTCACTTTTGAGTTGTGGGTGATTGTGTTTGCACCATACGGGACTGTTTCGATTTTCGTTTGTTCTTTCACTTTGTTATTTTGTATTTTGTGGTGTTCAGTTTTACATATTAAAATGGAGACTTACCGCGGTGCAAATTGGTCCGATATCTCTTACTCCTCGTCAGAAGAAGAGGACAAGCGTTACATCTGAGGACTTTATAAGAGACATACCATGGCCTTGAATTACATGATCGGCCTGAATTCTGGCTTTAACGTAATACAGATCTTTAATAAAACATTTTTGACAATCCTACACACTTGTACATTTTTTTGCTATAACCCATTTTCTAGCATTAAAGAAAGCTAATGCTTGCAGTCAGGCATTACTGAGACATCAGAAGTTCAGAGTGTCTCATCTTCAAAGTAAGTGCTATGGCCACAAAAAGACTGATGCTCCTCGTTTTTACAATGCTTTCTTCCCTCTGTATTATTTGACAGCGAATCCCAGTGGCATTTTCAAGTGCCAACATGAAACAATGCAAAAAAATGCCATGTTATTTTTCTGTCCCTCTTTTTCTGAGTGAAACCGCCTCTGATGTCTCTGTTGTGGCGTGTGTCTTTGTCTGTGGCTGTGGCATCCATGCAAGCCAGGTCTTTAAAAAGTAGGACCGCAGTATTTGAAAGGGAGATTATGAAAGACTTGTTGGGGCGCCAATTTAGGTAGACAAATGTTCATGCATTCTCATTGTCGCTCTCACACATACATACAAACACACACACAGAGGCATGCACACACAGACACGTGCACAAACACACATGCACACACACACACGCACACACAAACAAACACAAACACACACACACACATTGCCAAGAGTTCCACTGCTGAGGGAAAAGTGATTGCTTCCGATGAACGTGACCATGTGAATGACTATGCATAATGTCAGGAAATGACTGTTCTCTGTGATAAAGCGTTTATACATCTTCCTATTTCTCTTGTCTGCTAAATGAACTGCATTTCATTTTCATCAGGGACATTTATTATCTGGGGAATTTGTTTGAAAATTCTGCTCCCACAGCTCATTTGAAAGTAACCGTAAATGAACTATTGACTGTGTCAGGATTATTTTTTTCAGTGTGCTAAAATACTTTCTGCTTTCAAGTAGATACATAGCACCCTCAAAGCAAAGCATAGTTCGTCCTCTTTGTCTTTCCCTCAACAGGTTGACAATGGAATAATTACAGGAGCAGTAATATTGATGTGACATCTGGATGATGCTGCAGGCAAGATAGAGGCTTGGCAGGTAGTGGTGCCCTCAGTAATTGGGCCATGGGGGACATTTTCTGGGACCAAAGCTTTCATGGGGAGACAGAAACAGACATCCTGTTAATGAGAGAATGCTGTGAACTCCCTGATGCTCATATCACACAAGCACCATGTCCTTTTCTTTTGGTTACATCATCTGTGATACCGGAGGCCCTCACTCCATGTTTCCTAAATCAAATCAAATGTTCTACCATTTGTATCAGTGTTCATGGGCTCATTCTGTCTTAGGCTGTCGTTGCATTCTCATATGCTCATAGGTGTGTGTTTGTTTGTGTGATTGACAGGCACCACACGGCTGCCAAGAGAAGGGGAGGTGCCAGGGGTGGACTACAACTTCATCAGCGTGGGAGACTTCCGTATCCTGGAGGAGAGTGGCCTTCTGCTGGAGAGTGGAACCTACGATGGTGAGCACTCACTAAGGAAGCGTTCAATAATGAATTGATTAATAAGCTTAGTAGTCAATTGCATTGACCAAGGCTAAATTGATTGGTCAGGGGAACATGATTAAGAGGCTTGTTAGAACTGAAACCTTTGATCACAAGGATACTCAAGAGCTCTTGTGCTGCTCTATCCATTAAGAGCTCTTTTAATCTGTAGAGCAGCAATGTGTTGGCCCACCTGATCACCACTCTCAGTAGATCTTTCAAACTGCTGAACCCACTACTGCAGAGGAGGAGCTATTTACTCATGTGATGATGGCCCTCTCTACCTATTTTATTTATTTAACTAGGCAAGTCAGTTAAGAACAAATTCTTATTTACAATGACGGCCTAGGAGCAGTGGATTAACTGCCTTGTTCAGGGGGCAGAATGACAGATTTTTTACCTTGTCAGCTCGGGGATTCAATCTAGCAACCTTTCGGTTACTGGCCCAACGCTCTAACCGCTAGGATGCCTGCCACCCCTATGAGGGGAGGCGGTGTTCATTGCATGCTTCCAAAAACTACTGGCAGCTACTGGATATCTTTAAGTGGGTTTCCATCATTGGGGTATCCTCTCAGACAGAAGAGGAGTCCTCTTCTTTACGAGGGAAAATCTGCTTCATTTTTGCCTCAGTGGTGACACACTGAACTTGGCTCATGTGTGACCTCCTGTACTGTAAGTAACCATAGCAGATGCTGTTATAGCCCGGGGATGATAGTTCATATTGTCACTGAGAGGAAAATAGAAATATGTTTTATCTGTTGACACAAGGAAGGCTGTTTCTGGGTTTTCCTGATACTCTATGTAGTCCATTACAGTTGAATGAGTTCTTATCAGTTGTTTTACTTTAGTTATACTACAATGGCACATTAAGTACTTACCCTGTATTATGGGGTTGAATAGTCTCAGAGTATTTATGTCGTGAAGGGATTGGAGCCGGGGATTTTTTTCACATTGTTTGATGATTATGGCAATAACATGATAATCTCCTCTCTTTAAGCTCAGTCTTTCATACACCAAATCCCAGCTGTCTGCTGTGGAATCAGAATGGAATGGACTCAGTCTTTGAATGTCAGAGGCGCACCTCTGGTCTAGTGGTTGGCCCATATCACTTATCCTTCTCTGCAGTGTCTCTCCTATTGCCTCCCGTTTATATTCCCTGTGATGGAGAGTTTAAAGATGAAGTCAAATCCTCATCTGGAGTAAGAGTCTTACCAAGCAGCAGCACCGCTTCTATGAAGGGGTTTGGCACTGGCAGGTCCTGGCTGTTGACAGTCTTCTGAGCCCTCTGATGTGATGCTCCCTGAGGTTCCCCTTCCTGTCAGTCAACTCACAGCTGACAGACGCAGGTCAACACTGACACCTCCTCACACACACTTTGAGCAAATCGCAGCCCTGTTGGTTTGGGGGAAATACCGAATTGAGATCACATACGGTAAGAAAGGAGCTGCAGGATTCAGGAGCTGCCAAGTCAAGGGACAGCCACCCGCGACTGTGAGCTTCCCTTCATCTCTCAGCTGCAGCCAGACCTGTGGGTTTTTCTGCACCTTTACAGGCAGCCAGATAACACACGACACAGAATGGCGTTTAGCTAGTAAAGCACACATTCTGAATGATTTGATTAGTCTAGAGAGAGAGAAGAGGACTAGGGATAGATTTATAGGACTTCAGCCAAGCGCCCAGAGTCAGCTTTTCAACGGCAAGCTCTCAAATCTGTACACTAGCAGTGTTTGGCTGGGTGAATATATGTGTATTGACTTTCCAAGGCTCTAGGCTGCACTTTGCTGTCCATTGAAGACCCTGATAGTGGTAGGTCCTCGACAGAAACATGTTTGGCTGCTGGGCATTATTTCCATCTAAAAGACCCATGAGCACCAACATGTGAAGTTCATAGGAGCATATCAAATTAGGTGTCAAATGTACATTTTTGTCATTTAGCAGACACTCTTATCCAGAGCAACTTTCAATAAGTAGTAAGTGCATACATTTTTGTACTGGTCCCCAGTGGGAATTGAACCCACAACCGTGGCATTGCAAGCACCATGCTCCACCAACTGAGCCCCACAGGAAAGCTAAGAGTCTATGTTTTCGGGAAATTAAGGCATAGATTATATTTTTTTTAAATGTTCCATCTTAAGTAAAGGCTTTGATTACCGGATAAACAGATGCAAAAGGGGCCTTAGAAATGGTATCAGAAATACGTCCAAACACAATAATGTTGATGGCAAGACAACTGGCAATGAATATCAACACTTATATTTAGTTTTAGAGAAATATTAACAACCGTCTGAGTCTGGACAACCTCTCCCTCTCTCTCACTCTGCCTCACTACTGTACTGAACTGTAATTTACTGTACTTAACTTCACTGTACTGAACTGTACTCTACCCTACTCTATGCTGCTGTGCTGTAGTGTACTGCCCTGTACTGCTTTGGTTACTGTAGCTCAATAACCAAAATAGATTTTTCAAACTCAAGGTGCCATGTCATAGCTGATACACCATTCTTTCTGCAGACATCTTTCAATCTTAATTGGGAACTGCCCTACTGGCACAGAGCTGTGGTCTCCCTGCACTATGAGTAAACTCAGTACAGCTGTGGAGGTCATTTGATGGTGGAATGGGATTTCTTATATTTATATGTGCTTGAACTGTATCATCTTTTGCCATAAAGAGTATACTGAGTGAGTGTGTGAAAAATGAACACGACCCAGTTCTGCTGGAGTAGCCTGCTGTATTCGAGCCCTTTATTTTATGTCCTAATTTTTAGTGCCCATACATTTGACTAGCCCAACTGACTTTTAGAGTATGTTGTAACCATATTACTCTTCAATTTGATCCTTAGCTAATCTTAATGGTGTTTCGAATAGCCCATTAGCCATTAGCTGCTATAGCTTGCATCCCTGCTCTCTGGCTGATTTGTACTGCTGTGCCAGACAGTCAGAGAACTAGCACTATTATCCTCTCTCTCTTCCCTTACTTACTTCCTGTCATCCCTGGCCCTGTTAACCCCCCACCGCCACACAGACCACACAGGCCCACCCAGTGTCGTGCCAGACCTGCCCTGCCCAGTATGCTGAGGCCTCTCCCCTCTCCCAGGCGGTGCTGCCGGGATGCAGTTCGTGCCAGGGTGACCCACAGGGTCACAGGTTTCATGACACAGCCATCTGTGCCAGGCTCTGAGAGGGAGTCTGTATGGGCTCAGCCCTCACTCCGGCTCTGCTCTTCTGTGTGGTTCAGGTCTGGTCAGGCGGCACAGCACAAGGACAGCTGTCCAGAAATTAACAACGCACATAGTTTGGCGCTGCTGACATCACTGTTACTAGGAAATGGGAAAGTCTGTCTAATTCAAATTATTCTCAAATGTATTTTGGGCAGGGAATCCCACTGTGTTCATGATTCTGATTTCTATGAGAACATATGGGCCTGGAGCAGTGGGATGATTATATCTTGAGTGGATGGTCAGGGGGCCGGAGCATAATTGCAAGTCATTTGTAGATTGCAAATTGACTGCAAGAAGCCCAAACAGGTATAATACTAAACATAATCATTTTATATTTGCTTACTTTTGTAGACGATCGCATACACTGAGTGCATAAAATATTAAGAACACCTGCCTAATATTGAGTTGCTCCACCCCCTTTTGCCCTCAATTCGTCAGGGCATGGACTCTACAAGGTGTCGAAAGCATTCCACAGGGATGCTGGCCCATGTTGACTTCAATGCTTCCCACCGTTGTGTCAAGTTGGCTGTATGTCCTTTGGGTACACATGTGAAACTGTTGAGCGTGAAAACCTCAGCAGCATTGCAGTTCTTTGACCCAAACCGGTGCGCCTGGCACCTACTACCATACCCCATTCAAAGGCACTTAAATTGTTTGTCTTGCCCATTCACCCTCTGAATGGCACAACATACACAATCCATGTCTCAATTGTCTCCTTTAAACGGTGTCCTCCCCTTCATCTGCACTGATTGAAGTGTATTTAAGAAGTGACATCAATAAGGGATCATAGCTTTCACCTGGATTCACCTGGTCAGTCTATGTCATGGAAAGAGGAGGTGTTCTTAATGTTTTGTACACTTTGTGGATATCTCTCTATTATGCTTGTGAATACTTTGGAACAAATCTCCAAAATTAAAATCACTTGGAGCTGATTTGCTGGTGTTTTTACAGTCTTTTATGTCCAACAATAAAAATGTAAAAAGAAAAACATATTATAATTGTTTAGCTCAGAACTTGGCTGGCCGCCAGTTGGGAAACCCTGGACAGACTACAATGTATACAGTATTTTACACTGATGTATGCCTTGCTAAATGCACTAAATTCTCTAGTGGGTTGAGTATATGAATTTAGTGGGTTGAGTACATGAAATTAGTGGACTGATGCCTAGCATGTACTGTGGCTGTTTCTGACTCCTGTGCTTTGCCTTGGTGCATTTAGCAAGGAATACATCAGTGTAAAGTACTGTATACATTGAAGTCTGTCCATGTCTGTTAGTGTATATTTGTTTTATTTTAAGAACAGATTTCTACCCCAGGCAAACCCTCCCCTAACCCGGACGACGCTGGGCCAATTGTGCACTGCCCTATGGGACACCCGATCATGGCCTGTTGTGATACAGCCCAGGATTGAACCAGGGCCTGTAGTGATGCCTAGCACGGAAATGCAGTGGCTTAGACCGCTGCGCCACTCAGAAGATGAAGCTCATCAACATGACATTTGCAATATTTATGTCAAACAAACCACCCCCTCTCCTTGTCAGCTTATAAAACAGTTTAATATGACAAATAATAGCAGAAATCTCCCCTGACTTGTCACTTTCACACACCCTCACTTGCCTGGCGCACATTTACCAGGGGCCGAGAGATATGTTTCTAATTAATATGTATGCTATAGCGTCTGGCTGATGATTGTCAGGGTGGCAGGAGACAGATGACTATTAGCTAAGTGGCCCCCAATCTCTCCCTGCTATCGCTGTGCCACCAGGGTTAATGAAGCCATCTCTGACAAACTGCTGTGAGGGAGATGAGCACAGGAGCATTAATACCATACAATTTAGGATTACTATCGTAACCCCGGTTCCCTGATAATAGGAGTGAGATGTGTCACATTGGGATTCACTCAGAATCACTAATCAGGGGAAGAACCAATCACACATGTCTGTCGAGACAGTGGCGAATGAGCCCCTCCCACTATTGCCTGTTTCTGTTTATTTGTTTTTTATTCGAGAATGTGGAACAATGTGTCTGTTTGATACTTTTCATTAACTCATACATAGCAGTTCTTTATATGGACTAAAATAAATGTGTTCATATAGACAGAATATTATGTATAGGCTATATACTGAATTTTTATCAGTTTAAATGTTTTATTTAACCAGGCAAGTCAGTTAAGAACAAATTCTTATTTTCAATGACAGCCTAGGAACAGCAGGTTAACTGCCTGTTCAAGGGCAGAACAACAGATTTGTACCTTGTCAGCTTGGGGATTTGAACTTGCAACCTTCCGGTTACTAGCCCAACACTCTAACCACTATGCTACACTGCCGCCCCAGTTATGAAAATAGAAGGGGCTCCTGAGTGGCGCAGCGGTCTAAGGCACTGCATCTCATTGCTAGAGAGATGACACTACCGACCCTGGTTCAATTCCAGGCTGTATCACAACCAGTTGTGATTGGGAGCCCCATAGGGCGGTACACAATTGGCCCAGCATCATTAGGGTTTGGCCAGGGTAGGCTGTCATTGTAAATAAGAATTTGTTCTTAACTGACTAAGTTTAAAAAAAGGTAATATGGAAAAAGGCTAAAATGTGGATGTTTCAATTAAAAAAGACTATGTGATTTTAGAGACACAAAGTAACAATAGGTTATGATTAAAGGGTTAGGCTGTAGTGGGCTCTCATCATCATTATTCACATCATTCTAATTAAATCAAGTCACAATTATCAGCTTTGGTATTGACATTAGTGAGCAGGCTTTCTGAATGAGGAGAGGCACATGGTTAGGCCTACCAATGGAAAGAGTCTGAAAAATTTTAAAATATTTTGAAATTTGGACCACAGAAAACCAAAGTTTATATGAAATGTCTGCCTTTTGCCCTACATTTTGACAAGTCTAATAAGTTATTTTAATATAGGACAACATCACAAAATCTATTTATCTTATGTTGTTTCATTTAGTCTCATTATGATACTGTACATTTAGGCTATTTCAAAATAACAGAACACCATATTTTTTATTGACACTATAGGCTATTATGCTAAAGATCTACGTATCTGAGATTCAAATTTTAGGCAAGGGCATCTTTTAAAACTATTTTGATACTCACCTCATGTCTTGATAATATGAATGAGAATGTAGTCAGTAAATCAGCATTTGTCCATCTCTCCCATTGTTCCCAGTTTCAATAAAAAAAATATGCATGAGCAATTCATAAGACTATAACATTGGAATGTTGTAAAGTGCTGTCCTACCCTGGCTGGCGAGGACACTCAGGTGAAGCCATTGAATAAAATGAATTACAAGGAAATAAAGCTTTTTAGCTTTTGAACCAGTTTTTTAATGCTACAGTATAGGCCTTCATTTTTAGCCTGTATAATTTCAACTATACTTTTGTATGAGACATCAAAATGTTTTAGAAAAACCTTGTGTGCTGTGTGTCATAACAGCTGTTATTTACTGTTATTCTGAAAATGATTTTCTCAATCAGCTGCTGATTGTTGAAACAGGGCTCAAGTTCAATGCCTAATTTCATAGATAAATGCTTATAATATTGACAGGCAATCGACACTGCCATTAATACAAGGGACGATTTTATATAACACGATTTTGGACTACTAAAATGTTATTAGAATGTATACAAAATACGGTTCTAGTTTTAGGAGGTCATACTTAAATGTAAAATAATAATAGGCACACAAACTAAGGAATACTATTTTAGTATTCTATTATCTTAAGATTATCACCAAGACAGGCAGACAGTCCAGACAGACAAACAGTACAGTAGGCTAAACATTGCAAAAGAAGAGCATATTTGGATTATTAGAGATAATTTAAGAGATTTAAGAGAATCAATGCAAATGTATGCTGCTAATGAACAATAACTAGGCCCAATTCATTACCATTGAAACTATCCTCTTTGACCTGCCAGATCTGAGTAAATGGATTGGATGGATGGCTTCGATAGTCCAGCAATCGAATTGCAAGTCGTGCATATGCTAATAATCCAAATATTCTGCTTCACTGCTACCCTCAGAATTATTCTTAGAGGAGGTCAGAAGAAGCTGCATTGGAACCCAAATGGATCCTCTCTGTGCATGGAAAAAATATCCTGGTACATGAAGGCTACACCGACGGGACAGACAGACTGCAAATATATCCTTCTGGAAGTGGACTGAATATGATGTTTCCAATGCAGAGGTCACAGAACCCTCACTGATGGGGTTATCGCAAAGTTATCTGGAGAACACAACCATATCCCGGACAATGCTCAGATTTGCATCCGAAAGGTGACAATGAATGGCCTGAAGGTGAAAAGCCTGGAGACCCAGGATGAAACCGATGAAATTGTGGACCGTGGTAACACTGCTTGCCTGCGTCTATTTAAGGAGAAAATACATTCTTTAAAACATTTTTTTTTTAAACTAGATATAGGCCTTGATATAGTATAGACTGTTTTTAGCCTTCAGCCTTTATATAATCATATGAACTAATTTCTAAACAATTGTAACGATGTTCGTCTGAGGAAGAAGGAGTAGACAAAAGCGCAGCATGGTACGTGTTCATATTGCCTTTAATTAACTGAACACTAAATACAAAAGAACAAGAGAATAAATGAAAACCGAAACAGTCCCGTATGGTGCAAACACTGAAACGGAAAACAACTACCCACAACCCATAGTGGGAAAACAGGCTGCCTAAGTATGGTTCTCAATCAGAGACAATGATTGACAGCTGCCTCTGATTGGGAACCATACTTAGGTAGCCTGTACCCACCTGTGTTTGTGGGTAGTTGTTTCCTGTTTTGTGTTTTGTCACCTGATAGGACTGTTTCGTTGTTTCACCTTTGTTATTTTGTGTTCAGATTAATAAAGTTAACATGGACACGTACCATGCTGCATTTTGGTCCGATCCTTCATATTCCTCATCAGACGAGGACGAGAATCGTTACAGCAATATTCTGCCCATATGAACACATTCATTTTAGGCAATAACTGAACCAATTTCTGTAGACTATATACAGTTGAAGTCGGAAGTTAACATACACCTTAAAATACACCTTAAATACATTTAAACTCTGTTTTTCACAATTCCTGCCATTTAATCCTAGTAAAAATTCCCTGTCTTAGGTTAGTTAGGATCATCACTTTATTTTAAGAATGTGAAATGTCAGAATAATAGTAGAGAGAGTGATTTATTTCAGCTTTTATTTCTTTCATCACATTCCCAGTGGGTCAGAAGTTTACATACACTCAATTAGTATTTGGTAGCATTTTATTTAAATGGTTTAACTTGGGTCAAACGTTTCGGGTAGCCTTCCACAAGCTTCCCACTATGCGTTGGGTGAATTTTGGCCCATTGAGTCAGGTTTGTAGGCCTCCTTGCTCGCACACGCTTTTTCAGTCCTGCCCACACATTTTCTATAGGATTAAGGTAAGGGCAATGTGATGTCCACTCCAATACCTTGACTTTGTTGTCCTTAAGCCAATTTGCCACAAATTTGGAAGTATGCTTGGGGTCATTGTCCACTTGGAAGACCCATTTGCGACCAAGCTTTAACTTCCTGACTGATGTCTTAAGATGTTGCTTCAATATATCCACACAATTTCCCTTCCTCATGACGCCATCTATTTGGTGCAGTGCAGCAGTCCCTCCTGCAGCAAAGCACACCCACAACATGATGCTGCCACCCCCGTGCTTCACGGTTGGGATGGTGTTCTTCAGCTTGCAAGCCTCCCCGTTTTTCCTCCAAACATAACGATGGTCATTAAGGCCAAACTGTTCTATTTTTGTTTCATCATACAAGAGGACATTTCTCCAAAAAGTACAATCTTTGTCCCCATGTGCAGTTGCAAACCGTAGTCTGGCTTTTTATGGTGGTTTTGGAGCAGTGGCTTCTTCCTTGCTGCGCAGCCATCCAGGTAATGTCGATATATGACTTGTTTTACTGTGGATATAGATACTTTTGTACCTGTTTCCTCCAGCATCTTCACAAGGTCCTTTGCGGTTGTTCTGGGATTGATTTGCACTTTTCACGCCAAAGTATGTTAATCTCTAGGAGACAGAACACGTCTCCTTCCTGAGTGGTATGGGGGCTGTGTGGTCCCATGGTGTTTATACTTGCGTACTATTGTTTGTACAGATGAACGTGGTACCTTCAGGCATTTGGAAATTGCTCCCAAGGATGAACCAGACTTGTGGAGGTCTACATATTTTTTTCTCTCTGAGGTCTTGGCTGATTTCTTTTGATTTTCCCATGATGCCAAGCAAAGAGGCACTGAGTTTGAAGGTAGGCCTTGGGTAGCCTACTGGTTAGAGCGTTGGACTAGTAACCGGAAGGTTGCAAGTTCAAACCCCCGAGCTGACAATGTACAAATCTGTCGTTCTTCCCCTGAACAGGCAGTTAACCCACTGTTCCTATGCCGTCATTGAAAATAAGATTTGTTCTTAACTGACTTGCCTGGTTAAATAAAAAATAAAGGTAAAAATACTTCCACGGGTACACCTCAAATGATGTCAATTTGCCTATCAGAAGCTTTTAAAGCCATAACATCATTTTCTGGAATTTTCCAAGCTGTTTAAAGGCACAGTCAAGTTTGTGTATGTAAACTTCCAACCCACTCGAATTGTGATACAGTGAATTATAAGTGAAATAATCTGTCTGTAAATGATTGTTGGAAAATTGACTTGTATCATGCACAAAGTAGATGTCCTAACCAACTTGCCAAAACTATAGTTTGTTAACAATACATTTGTGGAGTGGTTGAAAAACAAGTTTTAATGACTCCAACCTAAGCGTATGTAAACTTCCAACGTCAACTGTATGTGTTTAAATAGATTACCAGTCAAAGGTTTGGACACACCTACTCCTTCAAGTGTTTTTCTTTATTTGTACTATTTTCTACATTGTAGAATAATAGTGAAGACATCAAAACGATGAAACAACATATGGAATCCTGTAATAACCAAAAAAGGGTTAAACAAATCAAAATATATTTCATATTTGAGATTCTTCAAAGTAGCCACCCGTTGCCTTGATGACAGCTTTGCACACTCTTGGCATTATCTGAGCACTTGTTGGCTGCTTTTCCTTCACTCTGTCTAACAAATCCCAAACCATCTCAATTGGGTTAAGGTCGGGTGATTGTGGAGGCCAGGTCATCTGATGCAGCACTTCATCTCTCTGTTTCTTGGTCAAGTAGCCCTTACACAGCCTGGAGGTGTGTTTTGGTTCATTGTCCTGTTGAAAACAAATGATAGTCCCACTAAGCACAAACAAGATGGGATGGCATGTTGCTGCAGAATGCTGTGCTAGCCATGCTGGTTAAGTGTGCCTTGAATTCTAAATAAATCACTGACAGTGTCACCAGAAAAGCATCCCCACACCATCACTCCTCCTCCATGCTTCACGGTGGAAACCACACATGTGGAGATCATACGTTCACCTACTCTGTGTCTCACAAAGACACAGCGGTTGGAAGCAAAAATCTCAAATTTGGATTCATCAGACCAAAGGACAGATTTCCACCGGTCTAATGTTCATTACTTGTGTTTCTTGGCCCAAGCAAGTCTCTCTTCTTATTGGTGTCCTTTAGTAGTGGTTTCTTTGCAGCAATTCGACCATAAAGGCCTAATTCACACAGTCCCCTCTGAACAGTTGATGTTGAGATGTGTCTGTTACTTGAAGTCTGTGCAGCATTTATTTGGGCTGCAGTCTGAGGTGCAGTTAACTCTAATGAACTTATCCTCTGCAGCAGAGGTAACTCTGGGTCTTCCTTTCCTGTGGTGGTCCTCATGAGAACCAGTTTCATTATAACGCTTGATGATTTTTGCGACTGCACTTGAAGAAACTTTCAAAGTTCTTGAACTTTTCCGCATTGACTGACCTCCATGTCTTAAAGTAATGATGGACTTTGATTTCTCTTTACTTATTTGAGCTGTTCTTGTCATAATATCGACTTGGTCTTTTACCAAGTAGGGCTATCTTCTGTATACCACCCCTACCTTGTCACAACACAACTGATTGGCTCAAGCTCATTAAGAAGGAAATAAATGCCACAAATTAACATTTAACAAGGCACATCTGTTAATTGAAATGCATTCCAGGTGACTACCTCATGAAGCTGGTTGAGAGAATCCCAAAAGTGTGCAAAGCTGTCATAGAGGCAAAGTGTGGATACTATTTGGTTACTACATGATTCCATATGTGTTATTTCATAGTTTTGATGTCTTCCCTATTGTCACGCCCTGACCATAGAGAGCCTTTTATTCTCTATGTTGGTTAGGTCGGTGTGTGACTTGGGTGGGTAATCTAGGTTGTTTTATTTCTGTGTTGGCCTGGTATGGTTCCCAATCAGAGGCAGCTGTTTATCATTGTCTCTGATTGGGGATCATATTTAGGCAGCCATTTCCCCACTGTGTTTTGTGGGTCCTTGTTTATGTTGCCTTTGAGCACTCCATAACCTCACATATAATTTATTCTTTATTGTTTTTTGTCCGGTTCACTTATAATAAGAAAATGTTGAAACGATTTCACGCGGCGCTTTGGTCCGAATGTTCTTACGACGGTCGTGACAACTATTATTCTACAATGTAGAAAATAGTAAAAATAAAGACAAATCCTTGAATGAGTAGGTGTGTCCAAACTTTTAACTGGTACTATAAATATATATACAGTGCCTTGCGAAAGTATTTGGCCCCCTTGAACTTTGCGACCTTTTGCCACATTTCAGGCTTAAAACATAAAGATATAAAACTGTATTTTTTTGTGAAGAATCAACAACAAGTGGGACACAATCATGAAGTGGAACGACATTTATTGGATATTTCAAACTATTTTAACAAATCAAAAACTGAAAAATTGGGTGTGCAAAATTATTCAGCCCCCTTAAGTTAATACTTTGTAGCGCCACCTTTTGCTGCGATTACAGCTGTAAGTCGCTTGGGGTATGTCTCTATCAGTTTTGCACATCGAGAGACTGAAATGTTTTCCCATTCCTCCTTGCAAAACAGCTCGAGCTCAGTGAGGTTGGATGGAGAGCATTTGTGAACAGCAGTTTTCAGTCCTTTCCACAGATTCTCGATTGGATTCAGGTCTGGACTTTGACTTGGCCATTCTAACACCTGGATATGTTTATTTTTGAACCATCCCATTGTAGATTTTGCTTTATGTTTTGGATCATTGTCTTGTTGGAAGACAAATCTCCGTCCCAGTCTCAGGTCTTTTGCAGACTCCATCAGGTTTTCTTCCAGAATGGTCCTGTATTTGGCTCCATCCATCTTCCCATCAATTTTAACCATCTTCCCTGTCCCTGCTGAAGAAAAGCAGGCCCAAACCATGATGCTGCCACCACCATGTTTGACAGTGGGGATGGTGTGTTCAGGGTGATGCGCTGTGTTGCTTTTACGCCAAACATAACGTTTTGCATTGTTGCCAAAAAGTTCAATTTTGGTTTCATCTGACCAGTGCACCTTCTTCCACATGTTTGGTGTGTCTCCCAGGTGGCTTGTGGCAAACTTTAAACAACACTTTTTATGGATATCTTTAAGAAATGGCTTTCTTCTTGCCACTCTTCCATAAAGGCCAGATTTGTGCAATATACGACTGATTGTTGTCCTATGGACAGAGTCTCCCACCTCAGCTGTAGATCTCTGCAGTTCATCCAGAGTGATCATGGGCCTCTTGGCTGCATCTCTGATCAGTCTTCTCCTTGTATGAGCTGAAAGTTTAGAGGGACGGCCAGGTCTTGGTAGATTTGCAGTGGTCTGATACTCCTTCCATTTCAATATTATCGCTTGCACAGTGCTCCTTGGGATGTTTAAAGCTTGGGAAATCTTTTTGTAACCAAATCCAGCTTTAAACTTCTTCACAACAGTATCTCGGACCTGCCTGGTGTGTTCCTTGTTCTTCATGATGCTCTCTGCGCTTTTAACGGACCTCTGAGACTATCACAGTGCAGGTGCATTTATACGGAGACTTGATTACACACAGGTGGATTGTATTTATCATCATTAGTCATTTAGGTCAACATTGGATCATTCAGAGATCCTCACTGAACTTCTGGAGAGAAAGTAAAGCGGCTGAATAATTTTGCACGCCCAATTTTTCAGTTTTTGATTTGTTAAAAAAGTTTGAAATATCCAATAAATGTCGTTCCACTTCATGATTGTGTCCCACTTGTTGTTGATTCTTCACAAAAAAATACAGTTTTATATCTTTATGTTTTAAGCCTGAAATGTGGCAAAAGGTCGCAAAGTTCAAGGGGGCCAAATACTTTCGCAAGGCACTGTATATATATATATTTTTAAATATATATATATATATTCTTATTTATCTTTATCTTTAACTCTACATTGTGGAAAAGGATCTGTAAGTAAGTTAAAGTCTACACCTGTTGTTTCTGAAGCATGTGACAAATACATGTTATCTGATAAGATTGCTTGATTATCATCCCTAATGTTTTCCTGAACTTTCCAATACTTTTCTGATCGATTTCAATCACTCCAAAGCATACTTCCTTCAGACTGAAATGTTTCATTACCTGATTTTCCATATAATGTGCTCTACCTTTTAATGGGAATAAGATAATGACAGTAAGGTCAGGTTCTAAAGATGAATCAAAATATTTTACACATTTGTTTCTGATACCGCCAAGTGTCCTAAAATAGAGAATAAGGGATTCAAATTGCTTGATGGTCCAAGTTAATAAAATCTTAAATGTATAAATCTGTTTAATATCATGTATGAATAAATTGTGACTCTCCACCCCCGTTCTCCGATGGGTATTGCGGCTCGCCCAGTGATTTTGTTTTACAAAAGTGTCTCCCTCAAAAATATTAGTGACTACCACGGCCTTATAAAGAGAGAAAGCTGTTTTTAAGCATGTCTTCTATAACAGATCTATTTGTAATGTTTCAATTGTAATAGGTGGAGATCAAAGGTTTGTAAGATGAGAACAAGCACAGTTCAAATGAAAAGGAGATCAAGTTTATAGAGAGTAATACATTTGCTAAAAATCCATATTTCCCAGTGGCATCTTTCCCCGGTTCTTTAATTAAGCTGCTTATGAATTATGAATAGACTCTGTCTAATCATACAGTAAATGTTTGACCTTAAAATAAAAAATTGCCAAAACATAATTCCATAATGCTCCCATGAACAGATTCAGATCTGGGAACTGCTTAGCAAACAAATAAACATAAACATTTTGGGCATCTCAAATCAGTATCGAATCAGTATGTACATAATTCATTATCGTAACGAAGGTTGAATAATTATGTTTTCTGTGCATAAATGTAGTTAGCCAGAGTGTTCAACCGCTAGTCAGAGATTGATCACCCTATGAGCTAAATTAGCCAATGATTTAACAAAGTTAAGCTCCTATACGGTACTGTTATCTTCACTGACTATTTATAGGCAGTATCACAAGGTTTTTATTCACCAGGAGAAAAACACTTTTCAGAGATCGTTAATTGGGGGGGGGGGGAGGCACAGCCAGGATGAAAGGTTCTCCCGTTAAACAGATCACACTGTTCATGGCACGCTCATGTATAATGGAGGAGTCTATAGTGGTCACATGTAGTTTACGATGGGTCAATCAGTAAGGCTTGTCTGAATGGCTCGCGTTAACTTCATACAGTAAGCATAATATAATTCACATCGTTTCCTATTCTACGGGCATAGTGGGAATGTATGTGATAGTGTTTACAAACGTATCATCATTAGCCTCTTCTCTCCTTCTCTTTTCTATTAGCCACGTGCGGAATGTCATTCACCTACTTACCTTATAGCCTATGAGCACAGCCCAATAATACACATTTCTCACGCTTTCTGTTTAACCTGTTATCACATTTCATTTCTGGACATTAAAACTTATCCAGCAAAATGTACTGACAACCCTTCACCTCCCCACCACCAGCTAAGCCCCGTCATTGGAAATCCTTTCTTCCAGCTGGGGGGTTTCCATGCCAGCTGCCGCCCATAGAGCTAACTGCCATCAAAGCATCTGGCTCCGAGGATCTTACTTCGGAGATGAGGCCACTCCCTAAACAATTTTAATAAACTTTCATATTGCATTTTGCCGCTGTTGTTCATTCAGTTAAGCCTTAAACACGATTGAAATGTAGGACCGTGTTTACAAGATTGTGGTCCCATTACTTTACCAGTTCTTGTTCAGATGGCCTCAATGCACAATAACTGCCTATGTCTTACCAGGGCTGCATAGTAGCTACAGGGATGGCTGAGAAAAGGGAACTTGTTAGACACTCATCTCTCTCTGACCCCCCCCCCCCCCCCTCTATCTCCAGGTAACTACTATGGGACCCCCAAGCCCCCAGCAGAGCCCACCCTGGTGCAGCCTGACCTGGTGGATCAGGTGCTGTTTGATGAGGACTATGACAACGAGGTCCAGCGTAAACGGACCACCTCCGTCAGCAAAATGGACAGGAAGGACAGTGTGGTCCCTGAGGAGGAGGACGATGATGAGAGGCCACCTCTGTCCAATGGCCTCCCAGGTCAGTACATCTCACACTCAAACCCCCTCTCCTTCCCTTTCTCTCTTTGCTCAGGATAGTCCCCTTTTGTACATCTCTTAGTCCTTTTTCAAATATCTTTCTACTTTTAGATGTACATTATTATGACTATGGACTATATCATATTTCTACTCTATAACGTAATTCTGCTCTATACTATACATATTGACCTATGATCTAGGAGCTGTGATCACCTTCCCCATTATTCCCAGTTTGTGCTATCTGTCTGTTTGTGTTATCCAACCATGCTCTGTCTATATAGCCAGACACTTCCCACACCAAAGCCATGCCTAAAGCACATCCAGTATCAGTAACACCTTCTACTGTAGTGCAGGTCACCTTGGACAAGAGACTCCATGAGACTCCATGTGTGTGATCAATCAGGACTCCTCTCTCAAAGGATCTGGGCTGTCTTTGATGTGCCCAAGGATAGCCTGATTCCAACAGAAATGGCTTACAAGTCTTTTTATGTAAAATACATCACATTTCTGCTGTACTGCAGTCATGTTGGGGTTGTTCTGAACTTTTCATTCCAAACCAACCATATATGGAAACAATTATGAACAGGTCAGAAGGTTTATGGAAAAAGTGAGTGCAATGGCCTGACTGAACTTCCCTGGTCTCTGTGTTGAAGACAAACCCTGATCCCTGCCTGACTTCCTGTATGTGTCTAGTACAGTCAGTGTGGTGTGGGCTCTCAGGCTCTCACCCTTCTGTGAACTGTCTCTGATGACCTCAGCTCTCCTCAAGGCTGGCTATGGTGCATGGTATTTACATGAAGCCAGTCAGAACATCCGCAGATCCTGTGTGTGTGTGTGTTTGTGTGTGTGCGCATGTACATGCGTGGATGAAGTCAGATTAGCATAAGCGGTTGACGTCAGACTCATTTGCCAGTTCCTCCCCATCCTTCAAGCTAACAAGTAAATAAACAATCTGTTGGAAATACCAGCAAATCCCATGGATGTAGTAGTGTGTTAACTATTTACTCAAATACAGAAGCACATGCACAAACTTGACATGCTCATGGGCTGCCTGTATCAGCTCTGTGGTATACACTAGAAGAAGCTGTTTTGTGTTGAGCCTCATTGTATCATATGCTTGTGCAGAGGTTAGCATTACACAAAAACAGTCCCTCAATTAGAAGACCCTTGGGTATAAGTTTCATTTGGTAGCTTTTTGTACCCTGGAGAGCCTTTGTTGTCTATGCTCATGTTGATTGTGATGCTTTTATTGCAGTTCTCATTCAAATAATAAATAAAAAGTATAGAAATAACTATAAAGACAGTATTATTGTACCAAATAGCCTCAAGCTAAAATGTCATTTTTACTGTGAATCCTCAGTTACTACAGTATATCATTGAAACCCAGGGGGTGTACACACATATGCATAAACACGCTTACACGTACATGCAAATGCAAAACAGTGCCTTGGTGAACAGAACACACGATCTCTTGCATGCAAATCCTTTACCGACATCAAACCCTCCTTCCTCCCGCTGCAGCTGGGAGAACAGGATGAGGCTTGAGGTGTCCATGCAGGACTAACCTTCTGCTGTTTCTCTCGCACTCTCTCTCTTTCAGAGCATAAAGAGGGGGCATCATGGAGGAAGGCGGTGCCCAGCTACACCCAGTCCAGCAGTGCAATGGACTTCCGTACGTGGAGCTCTCTGCCCCGCGACGACAGCCTGGAACCACTGCCTCTCAACTGGGAGATGGCCTACACCGAGACGGGCATGGTCTACTTCATAGAGTGAGTACTGCAACAGCACCCATATATCCACTCAGGGACAGGACAAAGAGACATCCTTGAGTCGACTGAGTCCTGGTTGTTTAAACTCTGCTACACTGTAGATACAGAGAGTTCAAGGCTCCTCCCAAAAAATGCTGAGTTTATGCTTAATAGAGTTTCATGCTAAATAATTAAATAAATGTCAGAAATGTAGGTAATCGTTTTTTAATGACACAAGACACTTACTTCTGCTCTGGACTGAATGTTGAATGTTACGTTACAGGTGATGCAATAAATGGCTATATCTGATCAGCATCGTGCAAAGTATCATACAATTGTTGGTTAGATTAGTGAAGCACACAGCACACGTGTTACATAAGCCATGTCAAACAGACAGTGGATTTAAGTTAGTTAGTTAAACAAGCCAAGGCCTGGACTGGTGTGGGTCTCTTTAAAATCCACTCATATTGACTCAATGTTTACTCCAAAAATGATAGCCCTAGCCTACATAATTGTTGCAAAAGTGTTTCTAGTCTGAGCTCATTTACTTGGTGGTTTCTCTTCAAGAAAACGTCAGCAGTTTTCCTGACCAATCAATTATGTGTTTTAGGAATGATTGAGTAAATATAGCTCTCCCAGAGGCCCTTGAGTTGTTTGAGAACAGGCTTCCAGCTGATCTTGTCTGAAGTCACCACATGTCATAATGAATACTGTGTTTCAGTTTTTCCCTCATTTGAATAAAAAGCAGGATGAATTACTTGGTCAAGAAGTTATTTGTAACTTGTGTAACTTTGTTGGTGGGTACATGACAGTCTATTTTCCACTGATGCAAATATCAGTGTCAGTAGCTGGCTCGGTTTTTGAATGTTTCTCTTATCTGCCCTTCACAGTCACAACAGCAAGACCACCACCTGGCTGGACCCCCGCCTAGCCAAGAAAGCCAAGCCCCCGGAGAAGTGTGAGGATGGAGGTAAGGCTTCAGGACCTTAGTGGACCACACAGTACATGCGTACATAAAGATCTTACAGCTACCACTACTACTACTGCTACTTCTACTACTGTACTAGTACACACATGCAGTTTTACACATGGTTATGCCCCCCAGCCCATGCCTTACAGCATACTGTGCCCACTCATTTGCCCGTCCATTCCCAGGGTGTGTGGCTGTGATGTGGGCTAAGTGTAGGGAGAGAGTGGGGGGTACGAGGGAGACACAGGACCCTGGTCGGTTGTTTCTAATGGATTTTTAAAGGCAGGCAGAATGCTAGTTGGTGTGCTGCCTCTGAAAAGCATCTCCAAAGCTCTCTCTTGCGTGAAGAGCGTTTTTTTGTGGGCTTCATTTTCTCACCAGAGTTTGATGTACAGTACAGCAGCCATTCCAGCCAGGCTGCCTGCGAAAACTGCAAAATGTCAATGGGGGCTTTTTTCATGCCCATTTTCTCATGCTTAACTTCCCTGGTGGGAAGAAAAGAAAGCAAACGTGTTATTCGTCTTATACCTGGAAACTCCAGTATCGCCAACTGTAATGTGTGCATAAGCTTTTTGTCTCGTGTCTGCTGGTCTCTTCTCATCACTATGCCCTGTTATCCTGCAGTACTGTACATTTGCATGTTTTGTGTGATAGTAGTTGAACACAATGCATCTCTTCCTGTATCCACAGAGCTTCCGTATGGCTGGGAGGAAATAGAGGACCCACAGTATGGAACATATTATGTAGAGTAAGTCTGTTCACTCTGCCACCACATGAATATCTGATATATTCCCCAGCAATACCATAGATCATAAACTAACTATAGGTACAGTATACATTATGTATAGGCAGCAGGGATATCATGTGTTACTAGACATGTGGTGTACTGCTCGGGAACCATACATTTGAGAACAATACTATTCCATGATCAAGACTCTTGTATTGGTTTTTCAGTGGGTGGTAAACAGAAGCTCTGTTGGTAACATCACATTCACCCAGGTGAAAACACAGCAATGATTGTGAGTGTTTGTGTACAGAAGGTGTTCTGGCTGCCCCAGCGAGACATCTCTGAAACCCAGCCATTATAGCAGCAGTAGGTATAGGAGGAGGGTTGTGAGAGTTATCAAGGAGGGAAGGAGAGGGAAAGGTGGCTGTTGTGATGACAAGGAAATTAAACGCTTGCTTTGTTTTATTACTGGTATTACATAAGGGTCCCTCCTAGGTAGAGGCTGTGTGTGAGAGAGAGGAACCCATACTGTTTGTTTCAAAGGCAAATGGACAGGGGACGTTTTGCCGCCGGTGTTCCAGTTCAAAATTAACTCTGTGTAAAACAATGGCTTTGTTATGCCAGAGGGACAGACTGTTTACATTGTTAAAGACAAGAAAAAGTAGTCAGAAGTTCATTTCTAGTTTTATTCAACTAACATGGAATCACTGGTCACTTTAATAATGGAACACTAGTCACTTTATAATGTTTACATACTGTTTTACTCATGTCATATGTATATACTGTATTCCACTCCGACATTGCTCATCCTAATAATTATATATTTCTTAATTCCATTCTTTAACTTCTAGATGTGTGTATTGTTGTGAATTGTTAGATACTACTGCACTATTGGAGCTAGGAACACAAGCATTTCGCTACACATGCAATAACATCTGCTAAATATGTGTATGTGACCAATACAATGGGATTTGATTGATTTGAACAGTCCAAACATTAGGCATAGACATGAAGAGGACACTAACCCCCTTGCATCTGTATAGACTTGCTATCAACAGCTCAAAGAAGAAACACTGGGAAAGCTATGGAAACATACCTATTGTTAATGGATTGAGAATTAATGTATAGTGCCTTATATCACCCCAGTGAATTCTAAGACATGCTATAACCATTCATAACAGTGCTTTCATCATGAATCACACACAGGTGGTCTGCAGAATTCCACACAGATGGTTCAAGGGATCTTGTATGTGTCTGTGTCAGTAAATTTGTGTCTACAATTTTAATCACATAATAGATTGTTTCTGTTTCAGTCACATCAACCAGAGAACCCAGTTTGAGAACCCAGTCCTGGAGGCTAAGAGGAAGCTGAGCCAGGAGACTACTGCCACTATCCAGCAGGGGGCACCACCTCCCCCAGGTAAACATTAGTCACCTCCCTTTGTCTTCACCTCACTCCTTCTTCAGCTCTGGACAGCTTTCTTAAGGCTGTTATATATCTAAACTCAACAATGAGCTTCCATGATTGCATATTGACCTCCTACATGTTAAATTGGTTTGCAGTGGTGGAAAATGTAGCAGCCATGACCTCGCTCATGGTTGTAGGAGAGTTATCATGTCAAGTGTTATCATTCATGAATAGCTGTTCAAAAGTAGCCATGTATGATCTACTCTGTGTCCAAGGGAAGGCAAGTTCTCTATACTCATGCCAGAGTTGGCATGTAAGACAAGCCACTCTTCTGCCATAATAAACAATATGAATTAAATATGCTTTCATTACAATGGATGTATAATACATGACAGTGCAGGGAGTACAGCTTGACATTCATGTTCTGCTGCTGAGGAGTTCACAAATGGGTTGGTTGAGAGGAGGAGGGAAGGGGAGCGGCTGTGATAGCTGTTGGAACAGCACATCTTAATAAGTGCCAAGCATAACAAGACATCTCTCAACTAGTTAACTTGCTATTACTATCCAGGTGGGGAGGGATTGAGACAGCCATCTTCCCTGTGATTTCACCATGTTGTGGGTTGTCAGAAGGTTACTATGATGTAACCAAAACAATGGCAGTTGCACCTCAGGCTACCGAGAGTTTTCCAAGCTCAGAGATTCCCAGAGAAAGTAATGCAACATCGAGGTCCGTCTGCAGTGTTTACCAAGGATCTGAGTGGAGACCATCAGACCTCAACTTGGATTGACCTTTTAGAAATTCCTAAAGGTCCCTTACCAACAGTCATCTTCAACAACATGTGGGACTACAGATTCCCACAGTGCAGTACTATACCTTCTGGACCTACTGACCTTGGTCTATTACTGTATTTTTGGGTTTAGAGTTTGCAATAAAGGCATTTCACTGTATTTTTGCACGTGACAATAAAACTTGAAACTGAAGCTATGTATCAGACCAGACCCTGGCTGTTTAGGTGACATGGTTACTGGTAGGTCTGGCACAATTACCATACTGTATAACCATGTAACCGACGGTTATGGATGAAAACTGTCATGAAAATAAAATAACCGTCATAACTGTTGTGTGTGTGTGTGTGTGTGTGTGTGTGTGTGTGTGTGTGTGTGTGTGTGTGTGTGTGTGTGTGTGTGTGTGTGTGTGTGTGTGTGTGTGTGTGTGTGTGTGTGTGTGTGTGTGTGTGTGTGTGTGTGTGTGTGTGGAACGAACCACTGACTGAAAACGTGACGACCGGGCATATGTGCAGCAGTTGAGTCCGTTTTGGCTGTAACATGGGACTCCTAATAACGTGATTAAACGTTTTTTTCTCCTTGATGAAACAAGCAAACTAGTCTTCCGTTGTCTAGGCAGCAACAGCACACATAGAATTCTAGCACATGCAGTCAGGAGCGGAAGAGATGAGAACATTTGCACACCAAAAAATGCTATTTGAACAGTTATTACGGAAACGCTGCCATTTGGCTGGCCAATTATGGTCATACAAAACTCCATGATCGGCACTGCCCTAGTTGCTGGTTTATTTGAACTGAAGGCCTATGAGATGCTCTTTAAGCAGTGTTTTGACAAGGCTCCCCACTCCAGCCTGCCTAGAGCCCTAGTAATCCCTCTGCATTTCAACTAGACTGACACTGACAGCCTTATATAGCTATTATTTATCTCCACCCTTTTAACCTCTACCAGCAGCTTCATTTTCATTCAGATGAACAAGACTGTCTGTGGTCATGTTGACTGATGTCTGTGGTGAATTGTACCAAACATTATACACATCATGGCTGTTGAGAATGATTTGGGTTCCTCTGTTCTGGCCTTCAAATGCTGTCAGCATTTCATCACATAGAGATCTCTGGAGTCTAATACACACACACGCACGCATGCACACACACACAAACACGCACACGCACACATGTTAAATGACAAATTGGTTATCACTGTCACAGTTTGAAAAGCAAGATCCCCATGAGTTCATCATGTGATTATGAATGTGATTATGTAAATAAGATGATCTTGATCTATTGAGCAGGGCAGCTAGATTCCATCCGCATTGTATTGAATCCCCCTCAGCTCTGAGCTGCACTATGGGCCATACAGTACCATACAGTCATCACAGGGCTGTTTTGCTCTATCGTATAGGACTGGAATGTACCTGAGACAGTGAAGCTGGGAGAAAAGATGGTATGCTTCTGCTATAAAGTGCTGATAGGACAGTAAAGCCAGTGAGGTAAAAGCTCAGCTGGTCCATTTAATGCTGTGTGACCCTGACAGCCTGTTATTTACTGGACTGTGTGTCCACGGTCGTACGAGGGGATATTTATGCTGCCAATGACCTCATGTTGTTCCTTACTAAAGTTATACAAGGCTCCCCTGACAAACCTCTTTTTCTGTCTCACTGGCTCTTTTGGGAGAACATGAGAAAGGGCCTCGTGCCTCACTGAACAATTTCGGAGGTGTTATGTCACTGTTTGAATCAACAGCATGTTAACGAATTCCACAATTCACATCAAATTACTAAGCTACTAAAGCTGTCATTAATGATTTTGTCTGTTAATGTTTTAGTCAAAGGGACTACTGTTTAGGGCAGCTTGCTGCGTTGACCTGGCAGGTAGTTCTTGTTGCAGTGTGGTTAATTGCTGACAAAAATGCATTTCGGGATGTTCGAAAGAGCATTTTAGCTATACTGTAGTGAATAATATTGTACCTAACTTGAGAGAGTTGCTATTTTTGTTAACGTTTGAAACGTTGTCTTGAGGTTGTTACTTTGTTACGATGTTGTTGTTTGTCACACCTTATTTAGCTATGCAACTTGCTCTAACTCTCCCACTCGTACACATTCACATTCCAGGTGAGCAGGTTGCATCCGGCTTCACCCCAGACCCGTCCCAGCTGCAGGGAGAGATGTTCCACACTGCTCTGAGGAAGAGCTCCCAGGGCTTTGGCTTCACCATTATCGGGGGCGACCGCCATGATGAGTTCCTGCAGGTGAAGAATGTCCTCAGCGACGGCCCTGCCGCCAACGATAAAAAGATTGCCTCCGGTGAGTAATACACTGCTGCGCTGAGCTGTGGAGAGCCACACACTTTCACCAGCTCAAAAGACAGCTAGTGAACCTAATGAAAGGCATGTTGGTCCCTATAGAGGGACTGCACTTACCCTAACACTTCCCTAAGAGATGCAAAAGAAAGAAAGAGCAAGAATTCTGTCAGTTTCATTTTCAAGGGAATCATTCTGTAGCAGGACAGGTTATGGTGGATTCTGTGTGTAGCCCTGTATCTCTGTTGCACACTCTGATCTTCCTTTAGCTTTGAGGCTATCTGGGGCTCTGCATCCTCAGCAGCTTTGCTTGTGTGAGCTGAGAGACCAACATGCCTTTCCTGTTTGACAACGGTTGCTGTTCTCTGGGCTGGCCGTCAGAGTGAGATGTAAAGGAAACATACCCGTCTCTCTCCTAATGATCTGCCTGGAAGCACTGCAAGTTGAGGTCTGTTAGAAGAATGGAGAGAGGGAGCAGAGGAGGGAGGGAGGGTAGGAGGGAGGTGGCAAGAAGAAGGGAGGTAAGTAGGACATGAGATGAAAGGGATGGGGGAGAGATGGGAGGACGAAGGAACGTGGAGAAGAGGGGGTGGCACCTGTTTGACAGTCAAGTCGAATAGAGGACTTTCTGATAGTGATGATCCATCTGAAAAATAATTCAGTCCGTTACAAATAAGAGAGTCACCTAACTAACAAGCAACTGTATTGCCATAACAACCATTACATCTCCCATGGGTAAGTCTGTATATGTTTACTGTTTACTAAGGCTAGTTTCCTCTCGCTCCTCTCCTCCCTCTCTGGTGTCCCCCCGCCAGGCGATGTGATCGTGGAGATTAACGGGACATGTGTGCTGGGGAAGACCCATCCTGAAGTGGTGCAGATGTTCCAGTCCATCCCAGTGAGTCAGTATGTTGACATGGTGCTGTGCCGCGGCTACCCACTGCCCCCAGACGTGGAGCCAGACAGTGAGGACCCACCTCCCCCACCTTCTCAGCCCCTGCAAGGGGGCGAGGTGGTGACGGCCGTTCCCCTCATCAACGGCCAGCCCCTGCTGGTGAAGGGTGACGTGCTGCACGGCTCCTCCCAGGAGCTGCACTACGTCACGACCGACGCCAGCGGACGGCCCGTGGTGGCTGCCCTGCCCAACGGGAGGCGTCCTGAGCAGGGGGGAACAGGCCTGTTGCAGCCCGAACTTGTGAGTGTGCACCTGGTGAAGGGCCCAGGCGGGTTTGGGTTTGCCATCGCAGACTGCCCCCTGGGCCAAAAGGTGAAGATGATCCTGGATGCCCAGTGGTGCCGCGGCCTGCTGAAGGGAGACGTGATCAAGGAGATCAACCGTCAGAATGTCCAGACACTAAGCCACGCCCAGGTGGTGGACATCCTCAAAGACCTGCAGGTGGGGAGCGAGGTCAACGTGCTGGTGCTCAGAGGAGGTGAGTCTTGTTAACGCTGCCATGTGTTACATAACACTAACACTGTGACTGTACTGCTGCGACATTACTTTTGCCATGGCATTAGTGTGATACAGTGATATCACTGTCAATGTGACCTCAAAAGTATCCCTGGGGAGGGAGGTCAATGTGCTGATACTGACAGGAGGTGAGAGAGTGGATCAACTACCACTCATTCACACACACCCACACACACTATGTTATGGAATCTTGGTGATGTCACTGTGTCTGCTGTAGGTGAACACGAGGGACTGTTGCTTCTTTGGCTTATACGATCGCATAGTAATGACAATTGTAGAGACCCCCTATGCAAACCAAACCACCCTTCACATGTACACTACATGACCAAAAGTATGTGGACCCCTGCTCGTTGAACATCTCATTTCAAAATCATGGGCATTAATATGGAGCTGGTCCACCTTTGCTGCTATAACAGCCTCCACTCTTCTGGGAAGGCTTTCCACTAGATGTTAGAACATTGCTGCGGGGACTTGTTTCCATTCAGCCACTAGAGCATTAGTGAGGTTGGGTACTGATTTTGTATGATTAGGCCTGGCTCGCAGTCGGCGTTCCAATTCATCCCATAGGTGTTCGATGGGGTTGAGGTAAGGGCTCGACAAACCATTTCTCGATGGACCTTGCTTTGTGCACAGTGGGCATTGTCATGCTGAAAAAGGAAATGGCCATCCCCAAATCGTCTAGAATGTCATTGTATGCTCTAGCATTAAGATTTCCCTTCACTGGAACTAAGGGGTCTAGCCCAAACCATGAAAAACAGACCCAGACCATTATTCCTCCTCCACCAAACGTTACAGTTGGCACTATGCATTGGGGCAGGTAGAGTTCTCTTGGCATCCGCCGAACGCAGATTCTTCTGTTGGACTGCCAGAGGGTGAAGCGTGATTCATCACTCCAGAGAACAGGTTTTACACAACTCCAGCCGACGCTTGGCATTGTGCATGGGGATCTTAGGCTTGAGTGCTGCTGCTCGGCCATGAAAACCCATTTCATATACAAAAGTCCACATACTTTTATATATACTGTATATTGTACCTTTCACATATCCCTCTAAACACCTCTATTTATGCACAGATCTCCCTGTACAGGATATACTGTATCGCAGTATATCCTGTATCCTGAACTGCGAAACTCTCTCTCTGTCAGGCGTTCATACTGCAGTCTGTTGCAGGCCTAGGAAGGGAAGTTACATAAGCAAGGGGCTCTGCTCTGCCTGCTCTGCTCCTGGGGAGTGAGGGAGGGGAAAGCACCCTTCAAAAGTCTCCCACATCTATCTCCCGCCATCCTGGGAAAATCGTACACAAGTCGATGAACCGGAATGTCTTTGATCATCATCAGAGGCGCAGAGGATTTCTGCATGCTTCTATATCCGTGGCCCTTAAAGAGCCAGAGCTAATCGCTGTATGGCACCCAGGGGCCCCAGGGGTCTCCCCCTCACAGTCCTCCTCCCTTCTTCTCTTTTCCTCTCTACACTTACACTCCCACCCTCCACCCCCTCAACCCTGTCCCTCCCACCCCACACACACAGAGCATGACCCTGCAGTTGGAGCAGCCTCCGCCTTATTCAGGCAGTCCAGCGGTGGAGCTAATGTCAGATTTAACCCTCATTAGAGATAGGCCCTTGGGTGAGAGGCAAAGGCCTGAGAGAGAGAGAGAGAGAGAGAGAGAGAGAGAGAGAGAGAGAGAGAGAGAGAGAAAAAAAAAACATACTGCATTCATCTTATTTAATATATGTCATGTCCTTGATTCTCGCAATGGAGCTGGATCTCCCGGTTACACCAGGGTCCATGAACCCTTTTACGCTTAGCAGACGAACAGTCTTCCTCTGTAGGCTTCCAGAGAAGTGCATGCTGGTAGATCCATTTAATGCTGGAGCCACATTAAGTGTGGGTACAATCTGAGCGTGAGAGATGAAACGTGTGGGTGTACTGTACAGTTGACAGTAGAAAGCATTATTGGTCATTGTATTTCATGCATGACTTTCTCTCTCTCTCTCTCTCTTGCTAACTCTCTATGCTATACTAGTCCTCCTTCATTTAGGTCCCCTCTCTCACATGGACATATCTCCTATTTGTCTTTAATAACACAGTGATGTCATGCCCTTTGATGGAGTATGCAACAGCACTGTTTTATACCTGCTGAGTCGAGACTATTTAAACACAGTTATTCCTTCACCCTTCTCGTTCTCTGTTAGGGAGGCAGTGCCATCTACTGGCTGATGTCTCATTTGTGCAAGGTTTTCTAAACATTCTCATGACTCATGCTCGTGTTTCTCACAGGTCAGACATCTCCTGTGAAGAGCCTGAAACCTGTGAGTAAAAGCAGACAATGTTCTATAATACTCTGTGTTTTACTATTGTATACCTTGGCACTTATCCCTCATTTTCATATTAAAGCCTTTTGTCCTTTAGCTAACCAGCAAGCCCCATTGCATCACATTAAATGATAACTACCAGTATAAATTTGAATATTGATTATGTTTCAGGCGGCCTCCTTTTGTTTGCTTTGAAAACGGTCTTAATTACTTCCATTCAGCATTCATTTTCTTAGCCTTTTGTCTGTGGATTGTAATGGTAATGAAGCATAGAAGCCTTTTTAGATAAGATTGTATATTCTTATGACAGCTTTAGATGAAGCTGGCCTTTTCCACAGAATAAGCCTGTCAGTGCCATAGGGAAATCTTCTTACGCCTGTGGATGTTAAATTGCATTCAAATCCCATTGGCCATTGGTTTACCATGAAACTAGCAGGGGTAATGTGAAGGCAATGTGGGAGCCAGCAGTGGAATGACCTTTCACTCCTTTAATATTCAATCACCATTACATCCTGTGCTATGTGTCTGGGTAATGAAGTATATATAGACTGTGTGGTCTTTAATGTGATCTAACTGTGCTGTGGCTGTGTCTGTGGCTCTGTGACCCCGTCAGAGGCAGGAGATGACAGCTAGCACAGAGACTCTGGACTGTGTTACAGACTCTGTCTCCCAGGCCCTTCCATACCATTCCAACACCTCAACCCTGCGCAACGACTCACCCAAACGGGACGCCACAGAGATGTACCTCAAGTCCAAGGCCCTGCTGGAGAGCAAGCGTGAGTGCACATCCACCGACAGAGTCTGGTTGTAGAGGAGGTCTAGTAACCTTATGCTCAGTTATATTCCATCCATAGTTCTGTAGTAGTAAATGGATGCCAGTGTTTCATTTATATGTTCATGACCGTCTATTAATGGTCACCCTACATTTGTGGATCCAGTATCAATGTGAGCTATAAGATAAGTCAGTGAGTTTACCCTGCTGACTGGATGATTGAATGGTGTTCACCTCTCTGATACCCTATCTAACCCCTGTGAACTGTCCACAGAGCCTCACACCAAGGACTTGGATGTGTTCATCAAGAGGGACCAGGAGACTGGCTTTGGCTTCCGTGTTCTGGGAGGAGAAGGTCCAGAGCAGCCAGTGAGTACCGAAGTATGAACTTCCTCCCTGTTAGATTATCTTTGTACTTTTTTAACACTATAGACAATGTTTGTTGAGTGTTTCTGACTCAGAGTATGACTCTCTCTTTGACAGGTGTATATTGGTGCCATCGTGCCCCTGGGTGCAGCTGAGAAGGATGGGCGTCTGAGGGCTGGTGATGAGCTCATAGGCATCGATGGAATCATGGTCAAGGGCCGTTCCCACAAGCAGGTTCTGGACCTGATGACCAACGCTGCCCGCAACGGTCAGGTCATGTTGACTGTGCGGAGGAAAGTCATCTACAGAGGTGAGCACTCACTGACTGCCTGGACCCTCTACGCCTTGGTCACTAAAACACACACACACACACATTTGATACTACTCTTCAGTCTTTACTCTCCATGTGTTTTTCAGATATGACTGAGGAGGAGGCAGGGCTCCACATGGCTCCAGTGTTGGTGAACGGCTCCCCCAGACTCCCTCGTATCCAGATGCCCAGCGTGCTGGACCACGAGTCTTTCGACATCACCCTCCACCGCAAGGACAGCGAGGGCTTCGGCTTCGTCATCCTCACCTCTAAGAGCAAGCCCCCGCTTGGAGGTGAGAATGGATTTGATGCCTAGCACCCCACTGCTTATCCCAGACACAACCACATACCAATCTCCTACTGTTCAAGCTAGACCAAGCCAATACAAATAATATAGCATCATATCACCCAAAGTATGGGACCAGAGTTTAAAGGAAAAAGAGTATTGAGTCCCTCACAGACCTATTGTATATTTCTGACTGAATCCATTGGGTGGGATGGGTGTGTTATCAGACATCTCTCTCTTTGCAGTGATTCCTCATAAGATTGGACGCATCATCGAAGGCAGCCCCACTGACCGCTGTGGCCTGCTGAACGTGGGCGACCGCATCTCAGCGGTCAACGGGCGGTCCATCGTGGGGCTGTCTCACAATGACATTGTTCAGCTAATCAAGGATGCTGGCAATGCTGTCACCCTCACCGTGGTCCCGGAGGATGGTAAGCATCACCAGTTGTATCACCCATGAGATGGGACTATGTTGGTCTCCCTGGTATTCCCAGCCATATACATGTACCTACTACTGTTTAGGATGGTTGGTTTGTGTTTGTGTCCTCATAATGGTTTGACTTGTATTTGTGCGTTCTAGAATACAAGGGTCCTCCCTCTGGAGCCAGCTCAGCCAAGCAGAGCCCTGCCCTTCAGCACAGAGCTATGGGTCATAGGTCAGCCATGCAGGAAGAGCGGTAAAGGCCCTGATCTTACTCATTAGTACACCAAAACATGGAATAAAACCCTGCTTCAGCATTTAGCAGAACAACCCAGAGACTTAAGTCTGAATGATTGATTGATTGCTTTGTTCTCTGTGCCCCCCAGCAGAGAAACTGCTGTGCATTATTAAAGATATACATATAGTAGTGTGACTGAATGCTGTTGTCTGTTCTAGTTATAACCTAGATCTGGAGGAGAAAAGGGAGGGAGTCACCTGGGCTGATTACAAAACTCTGCCTCTGAGCGAACAGGGAACAATGTGTGTTACAGGCCCTAAACAGGCAAGGCTCATTTTGTTATTTCTGTCATTGTTTGTGTAGAGTGTTTAGGGATTTTACATGAATTAAATTGACACGACTCAAAAAAAAACATTATAACTTACAGCTTAAGTTCGGTGTGTGTGTATTTGTGTGTGTGTCTCTCTGTCTATGTATGTGTGTCTGTGTGTGTGTGTGTGGTTATGTGTATGTGTGTTTGTACGCATGCGCCATTTAGGGCTGCATCACGGTGGAGCTGGACCGGGGGTCCCGGGGTTTTGGCTTCAGTCTGAGGGGAGGGACTGAGTACAACATGGGCCTGTACATCCTGAGACTAGCTGAGGAGGGGCCTGCTCTGCTGGACGGGAGAATCCACGTAAGTCTGACCCCCGGTGCCTTAGGAAATATCCACACACGTTACAGTTTACGTTATTCAATATCTTGAATAATAAAATGTCTAATAACATGGCTTGTTGCCTTTGGGGATTTGATCATCTAAATGTGTGATGTTTGTGTATGTTTATCGAAATGTAATGTTTGTGTATGTATGTAGGGCGGCAGGTAGCCTGGCAGTTAACCTCTCTGGGATATGTGGGACGGTAGCGTCCCACCCCGCCAACAGCCAGTGAAAGTGCAGGGCGCCAAATTCAAAACAACAAAAATCTCATAATTAAAATTCCTCACGCATACAAGTATTTCACACCATTTTAAAGATAATATTGTCATTAATCCAGCCACAGTCTCTAATTTCAAAAAGGCTTTACAGCGTAAGCACCACAAACAATTATGTTAGGTCACCACCAAGTCACAGAAAAACACGGCCATTTTTCCAGCCATTTTATTTCACCTTTATTTAACCAGGTAGGCTAGTTGAGAACAAGTTCTCATTTACAACTGCGACCTGGCCAAGATAAAGCATAGCAGTGTGAACAGACAACAACACAGAGTTACACATGGTGTAAACAATAAACAAGTCAATAACACAGTAGAGAAAAAAAAGAAAAAAAGAGTCTATATACATTGTGTGCAAAAAGGCATGAGGAGGTAGGCGAATAATTACAATTTAGCAGATTAACACTGGAGTGATAAATGATCAGATGGTCATGTGCAGGTAGAGATACTGGTGTGCAAAAGAGCAGAAAAGTAAATAAATAAAAACAGTATGAGGGTGAGGTAGGTAAATTGGGTGGGCTATTTACCGATGGACTATGTACAGCTGCAGCGATCGGTTAGCTGCTCAGATAGCAGATGTTTAAAGTTGGTGAGGGAGATAAAAGTCTCCAACTTCAGCGATTTTTGCAATTTGTTCCAGTCACAGGCAGCAGAGAAGTGGAAGGAAAGGTGGCCAAATGAGATGTTGGCTTTAGGGATGATCAGTGAGATACACCTGCTGGAGCGCGTGCTACGTGTGGGTGTTGCCATCATGAGCAGTGAACTGAGATAAGGCGGAGCTTTACCTAGCATGGACATGTAGATGACCTGGAGCCAGTGGGTCTGGCAATGAATATGTAGCGAGGGCCAGCCGACTAGCGCATACAGGTCGCAGTGGTGAGTGGTATAAGGTGCTTTAGTAACAAAACGGATGGCACTGTGATAAAACTGCATCCAGTTTGCTGAGTAGAGTACTGGAAGCTATTTTGTAGATGACATCGCCGAGGTCGAGGATCGGTAGGATAGTCAGTTTTAGTAGGGTAAGTTTGGCGGCGTGAGTGAAGGAGGGTTTGTTGCGGAATAGAAAGCCGACTCTAGATTTGATTTTAGATTGGAGATGTTTGATATGAGTCTGGAAGGAGAGTTTACAGTCTAGCCAGAGGTACTTATAGATGTCCACGTATTCTAGGTCGGAACCATCCAGGGTGGTGATGCTAGTCGGGCGTGCGGGTGAAGGCAGCGAATGGTTGAAAAGCATGCATTTGGTTTTACTAGCGTTTAAGAGCAGTTGGAGGCCACAGAAGGAGTGTTGTTTGGCATTGAAGCTCGTTTGGAGGTTAGATAGCATAGTGTCCAAGTAAGGGCCAGAAGTATACAGAATGGTACAGAATGGTATACAGAATGGTGTCGTCTGCGTATAGGTGGATCAGGGAATCGCCCGCAGCAAGAGCAACATCATTGATATATACAGAGAAAAGAGTCGGCCCGAGAATTGAACCCTGTGGCAGCCCCATAGAGACTGCCAGAGGACCGGACAACATGCCCTCCGATTTGACACACTGAACTCTGTCTGCAAAGTAGTTGGTGAACCAGGCAAGGCAGGCATTAGAAAAACCGAGGCTGCTCAGTCTGCCGATAAGAATATGGTGATTGACAGAGTCGAAAGCCTTGGCCAGGTCGATGGCTGCACAGTACTGTCTTTTATCAATGGCGGTTATGATATCGTTTAGTACCTTGAGCGTGGCTGAGGTGCATCCGTGACCGGCTCGGAAACCAGATTGCACAGCGGAGAAGGTACGGTGGGATTCGAGATGGTCAGTGATCTGTTTGTTGACTTGGCTTTCGAAGACCTTAGATAGGCAGGGCAGGATGAATATAGGTCTGTAACAGTTTGGGTCCAGGGTGTCTCCCCCTTTGAAGAGGGGGATGACTGCGGCAGCTTTCCAATCATTGGGGATCTCAGACGATATGAAAGAGAGGTTGAACAGGCTGGTAATAGGGGTTGCGACAATGGCGGCGGATAGTTTCAGAAATAGAGGGTCCAGATTGTCAAGACCAGCTGATTTGTACGGGTCCAGGTTTTGCAGCTCTTTCAGAACATCTGCTATCAGGATTTGGGTAAAGGAGAAGCTAGGGAGGCTTGGGTGAGTAGCTGCGGGGGGGCGGAGCTGTTGGCCGAGGTTGGAGTAGCCAGCAGGAAGGCATGGCCAGCCGTTGAGAAATGCTTGTTGAAGTTTTCGATTATCATGGATTTATCGGTGGTGGCCGTGTTACCTAGCCTCAGTGCAGTGGGCAGCTGGGAGGAGGTACTCTTGTTCTCCATGGACTTTACAGTGTCCCAGAACTTTTTGGAGTTAGAGCTACAGGATGCAAATTTCTGCTTTAAAAAGCTGGCCTTTGCTTTCCTGACTGACTGCGTGTATTGGTTCCTGACTTCCAGTTGCGTATCGCGGGGACTATTGCAGTCCGCCACAGGATGTTTTTGTGCTGGTCGAGGGCAGTCAGGTCTGGAGTGAACCAAGGGCTATATCTGTTCTTAGTTCTGCATTTTTTGAACAAAGCATGCTTATCTAAGATGGTGAGGAAGTAACATTTAAAGAATGACCAGGCATCCTCAACTGACGGGATGAGGTCAATATCCTTCCAGGATACCCGGGCCAGGTCGATTAGAAAGGCCTGCTCGCAGAAGTGTTTTAGGGAGAGTTTGACAGTGATGAGGGGTGGTCGTTTGACTGCGGACCCGTAGTGGATACAGGCAATGAGGCAGTGATCGCTGAGATCCTGATTGAAGACAGCCGAGGTGTATTTGGATGGCCAGTTGGTCAGGATGACGTCTATGAGGCTGCCCTTGTTTACAGATTTAGGGTTGTACCTGGTGGGTTCCTTGATGATTTGTGTGAGATTGAGGGCATCTAGCTTAGATTGTAGGACTGCTGGGGTGTTAAGCATATCCCAGTTTAGGTCACCTAACAGAACAAACTCTGAAGCTAGATGGGGGGCGATCAATTCACAAATGGTGTCCAGGGCACAGCTGGGAGCTGAGGGGGGTCGGTAGCAGGTGGCAACAGTGAGAGACTTATTTCTGGAGAGAGTCATTTTTAAAATTAGTAGTTCGAACTGTTTGGGTATGGACCTGGAAAGTATGACATTACTTTGCAGGCTATCTCTGCAGTAGACTGCAACTCCTCCCCCTTTGACAGTTCTATCTTGACGGAAAATGTTATAGTTGGGTATGGAAATCTCAGAATTTTTGGTGGCCTTCCTAAGCCAGGATTCAGACACGGCAAGGACATCAGGGTTGGCAGAGTGTGCTAAAGCAGTGAGTAAAACAAACTTAGGGAGGAGGCTTCTGATGTTGACATGCATGAAACCAAGGCTTTTTCGATCACATAAGTCAACAAATGAGGGTGCCTGGGGACATGCAGGGCCTGGGTTTACCTCCACATCACAAAGGAGGCGTAGTATGAGGGTGCGGCTAAAGGCTATCGAAACTGGTCGCCAGAGCGTTGGGGACAAAGAATAAAAGGAACAGATTTCTGGGCATGGTAGAATATATTTAGGGCATAATGCGCAGACAGGGGTATGGTGGGGTGCGGGTACAGCAGAGGTAAGGCCAGGCACTGGGTGATGATAAGAGAGGTTGTATTTCTGGACATGCTGGTTGTAATAGGTGAGGTCACTGCATGTGTGGGTGGTGGTACAAAGGAGGTATCAGAGGTATGAAGAGTGGAACTAGGGGCTCCATTGTAAACTAAAACAATGATAACTAACCTGAACAACAGTATACAAGGCATATTGACATTTGAGAGAGACATACAGCAAGGCATAAAGTAATCGCAGGTGTTGATTGGGAGAGCTAGCTAAAATAACAGGTGAGACAATAACAGCTAATCAGCGAACACAACAACAGCAGGTAAAATGGTGATAACTAGGCAGAGAGGGTTGGATTAACTACACACAGAGCTTGAGTTCGCTGCTGGGGCCGACAGATAAAAAATAAATAAACAGAATAGAGTACCGTGATTAATGGACAGTCCAGCAGGCATCAGCTATGTAGCCAAGTGATCATAGTGTCCAGAGGGCAGCAGTAGATGGAACAGGGAAGCCGCCGCTACGCTAGCACTCGGGCGACACAGCGTTTAAAGTTAGTAGCCCTCCGACGGAGGCCGGTTGAAGGCACAGCGGATGGAGTATTCGTCGGCAGACCAGTCGTGGTGGTGCGGTGGGGGGCCGTGTCGACAGTGAATCGAAGCCAGATGGCGAAAGAGGTATTGTAGAATTTAGTTTGCTAGCCGGGAGATGCGCCTGGCTCACAGCTAACTGGTGTTAGCTTCGTGGCAGTGGCGTTAGCCACTATAGCCAATCGGTAGCAGCGGTGAACCGGTGCCAAGGTCCAGAGTTTACAGCAAGGATCTGGTGGAGTATTGGGCTCTAGCCGTGTATGAGTGGGGTTCGGGTGAACAGCTGAGTAGGCCGGGAGGTGGGCCTCAGGGATAGGTTCGGTACTGGATGCCACGGTGAGTGCAAGCTAGCTGTGAGCTAGCTAGCTGCAAGCTGTGAGCTAGCTAGCTGCAAGCTAGCTGTGAAGATCACAAGTAGTGGTCCAGGGATTACGGCAGGAATCCGGCGTTGTTGTGGAGAGACAGTCCGATACTGGTAGACTGGCAAGTATTATCCAGGCTAAGAACAGGGCTGGTATCTGTGCAGAAGGTAAAAGCCTCTAGCAGTGGCTAACAATGACTAAATAGCTTGTAGCTAATTAGCTGGTTAGCTTCTGGAGGTTCTTGAATGTGTTTTAAAATTTAAAAAATTTAAAATAATAGCGATACTGTATCACATTGGGTGAGGCAGGTTACCGGAAGGTATAATCAAATTAAAAATCGAAAAGATATTGAAAATAAAGTTGAAATATATATACAAAAAATATGAAAAATACAAAAGTCTTCACTGCTACGCCATCTTGGAATCTAGAGCCAAAGAGAGGAGTCACAAAAAGCACAAATAGAGATCAAATTAATCACTAACCTTTGATGATCTTCATCAGATGACACTCATAGGACTTCATGTTACACAATACATGTATGTTTTGTTCGATAAAGTGCATATTTATATAAAAAAATCTAATTTTACATTGGCGTGTTATGTTCAGTAGTTCCAAAACATCCGGTGATTTTGCAGAGAGCCACATCAATTTACAGAAATACTCATCATAAATGTTGATGAAAATACAAGTGTTATACATGGGATTAGAGATATACTAAGTCCTTAATGCAACCGCTGTGTCAGATATTTTTTTTAAACTTAATTGCAAACCATGCAATAATCAGAGTAGAGCATTCAGACAACAAAGCATCCAAAATGATATCTGCCATAGTGTAGTTAACATTAGTCAGAAATAGCATTATAAATATTCACTTACATTTGATGATCTTCATCATAATGCACTCCCAGGAATCCCAGTTCCACAATAAATGTTTGATTTGTTCGATAAAGTTCATAGTTTATGTCCAAATAGCTTCTTTTGTTAGTGTGTTTGGTAAACAAATCCAAACGCGCATGCAGGTCCAGCCGGAGGTCAGACGAAAAGTTAAAAAAGTTCCGTTACAGCCCGTAGAAACTTGTCAAACTAAGTATAGAATCAATCTTTAGGATGTTTTTATCATAAATATTCAATAATGTTCCAACCGGAGAATTCCTATGTCTGTAGAAAAGCAATGGAATGAGAGCTAACTCTCTCGTGACCGCGCGTCACGAGCCTGTGGCACTCTGCCAGACACCTGGCTCAATCCCCTCTCATTCAGCCCCCCTTCATAGTAGAAGCCTCAAACAAAGTTCTAAAGACTGTTGACATCTAGTGGAAGCCTTAGGAAGTGCAATATGACCCAATTTATACTGTATATTGGAATGGCAAAGAGTTGAAAAACAACAAACCTTTGATTTCCCTCTTCCTGGTTGGATTTGTCTCAGGTTTTCGCCTGCCATATGAGTTCTGTTATACTCACAGACATCATTCAAACAGTTTTAGAAACTTCAGAATGATTTTTATCCAATACTACTAATAATATGCATATATTAGCATCTGGGACAGAGTAGCAGGCAGTTTACTCTGGGCACCTTATTCATCCAAGCTACTCAATACTGCCCCCCTGTCACCAAGAAGTTAGGAGTGTTGTGTCAGTAAGTATCCGAAAGGTCGCTGGTTGTAATCCCCGAGCCGGCTAGGTGAAAAATCTATCGATATGCTCGATAACCCGAATGCTCCTGTAAGTCGCACTGGATAAGAGTGTCTGCTAAATTACTAAAATGTAAATGTATGTGCAGGTGGGAGATCAGATAGTGGAGATCAATGGAGAGCCGACCCAGGGCATCACCCATACCCGCGCCATCGAGCTGATCCAGGCTGGGGGCAGCAAAGTGCAGCTCCTGTTAAGGCCAGGGCAGGGTCTGGTCCAAGACAACAGTAAGTACACAGAAGTCTAGATCTACAAGATAAGATAGAACTTTTTTGTGGTATGAGATGTAGAATGTTTGAACATTTTTGTTGATGCATGTTATGTTGGTAGCATTTAACAAAGGTGTGCTAATTAACATGAGCTGATGCAGCAATGCTTTGTACACACATTACTTAAGGATTTAGCTATCCCTGTTAACTACTTTGTTAATTGATGTTAATTCATGTAACCTCTTAGATGTTAAGTCCCCCATATGGGGGACATACTTAGAGCGGTACTGGACTGGTTCCGACTGATATTTTGGTGTACAAAGAGCTCTGTGAACAAACAAAGTAGGGTCCCATGCCTTTTGGTGCCAGAAAGCCCCATCTGTCTGCTCTCTTCCACTCTCTCAACGGAGCTGACTTGAAGTGTCAGGTTTCACACCCCACATTTGCATAGGGACTGACGTGTCACATTTTCTGGCATATCCAGACAAATAATCGATTTACACTTCCTCTGAGCAAGTGAGCCCAATCTGGGAGCATATGAATGGTGACAGTCTAGCGGATCCAGCAATTGTGGTTTCATCATCACTGTGATATGCAGAGCTCTCAACATGGAAAAAATACTAAAACATTTCATAGAATTAAAACAATACCACTTTCTCTTTGTCACAGACAGACTAAACACTTAAAGTTGCTTAAAGTTGATGTTGTAACGAGTCTGCACACATTGTAATGGTGTCTCTGCGCCACTCAGTGGACGTGTAGGAGAAACTTTTATCTTTCGACAGTTAAATGAAATTGTGCCAATATTGTGCTGTCACTAAGTATGATCATATTTATTTTACAGTTATAAGAAATGTGAAATCTTATAGTAAGTCATTTATAATTCAATTTGTACTATATTTAGAAAGCATTTCAGTCATTTCAGGCCCTTAAGTATTTTTCAAATTTTCATAATATTTGTACTATGTATTTGAGCTTATGTCCTCAAAAGTGAGTACATCTCAGCAATTGTTTTACAGAAAGGTGAGTTCTAAACTTTTCTAAAACTATGCAAGATGACCAGTTGTAATGAACAATAATTAAGTTTGGGTATGTATATTTAGGCGGAAATCTAAATTAGCCCTATCATAAAGGCCCAGTGCAGTAAAAAATGAGATTTTTCTGCATTTTATACATATTTCCACACTCTGAGGTTGGAATAATACTGTGAAATGGATAAGTGTAAGGGCTGAAATTTCAGCCTGTTTTGGTGGGATGGAGTTTTAGCCTGCCTTGTGACATTACCCAGTTTTCAGTTTCCCCCTCCCCACTCAAACCACTCCCAGACAGTCCTAGCAAAATTATTTATTGAGAAATGGCCAAGAAGCTATTTTTGTTCTTTTTTGACCATTTTCATTTTTAAAAATCACAGTAAGGTACTTCATTGTTACCCAGAAATGATTTCATATTGAGATAATATTTTTATTTTTTTAAACGCTGTATTGGACCATTATAGGAGAACTTTGCTTTTTTACAAAGACATTTTTATTTTTCAAGTTTTAAGTTTTATTAGTCGTATGTACGGGATCTGCATGGCATACATCGTCCAAAGAAATTCTTACTTGCAACAATAAGAAATAGTTGGTCTTTAGATGTTGTACACATGAAATTGTGTCATTCCGAACTTTATCCTGAACTTTATATTCCATTTTGTGCGACTTGAGCTGTTTCCCCTATCTAGCTGTTCCATTCTCCATGTAGCCTGCTGCTAGAATGGACAGAGAAGTAGCTCGAGTCGCCACGAAATGGAATATAATGATCCAGATAAAGTTCGGAATGACACAAATTCATGTTCTAAAGACCTGCATCACTCTACTGAAAGCGTTTTAATTTCTGAAAGGACATATTTAAGTGTTTTTTAGCCTTTGTTCATGTTTTTTTCAAAGTCCCTGTACTGTACAACCAGGATGAGGAAGTGAATCACAATTTTTTTAAATCAAGTGAAATGACATGAAAAAAAATTGGACCCTCCTATAACATTCCATTTACTTAAAAAAAATTGAGATTTGGTTGTAAAAAAGCTAAATGCTCTGTTAATGTAGAATGTTACCCAAATTGAGTCCTCTGCTGTCTAATGTATAACTGCTTACTCTTGGCACTTCCTCTCTTCCCCCTGCTGCAGGTGATAACGTCCCCTCTACTATGTGCTACTACTCAAATGAGCACCACCACTAACCACTTCATTGCTTTTACTGGCCTGTCCTCTTTTACTTTGGTAATTCCATTCTCATTTTCTTCTTGCTTCCTCCTTTCATGTCTAGACTAGAAAATCTGAATTCTGCTCTTGTACGTTACTTGTTACTATCATGATGATCTGTGAGCCTCTCTATATATATATTACATCTGTGTAACAACATATTTTACTTCTAGGTAAGTTGGATCCAACCATCACTTCACCCACACGTTTTCCTAGAGAGGCGCTTGTCTCCGAAACGTCACTCCTCTCTTCTCCGTTCTCCACCTGCAGCTCCGTCTCAGGTTCCTACCCTTTCATCAGTGAGACCCCTGACTGGAACTTCCTGTCTCCCCGAACACCCCACCCCCAGACCAGCAGGGGCACTGGCTCAGTGAAGTGGAATGGGGAGCGGGCAGACAGGCAGGCAGACAGGCTCTCTCCCATCACCCCTGAGCAGATCAACCTCTATAAGGTCAAACCAGGTCATACCAGGTCTAAAGGCTCCAAGGAGTCCAGCAGCCCCCCAAAAACAGGTGAAACATTCAAAGAGCGCTCACAGAGCCCCAAAAAGTCTGAGAAGAAGACCCCGGAAGCAGTGACAAGCAAGGGCAGGAAGGCTTACCCTCAGAAAGGAAGTCGGTCACCCAGCCCCAGAAAGTTCCCTCGAGAAGGACACGAAGTCTTGAGCCAGCCACACATAAAGAAACAGCAGGTACAGCAGAGCACATCAAAGGACCTTTTCAGCAAGGAGTCCTTTGAGAAAAACAAAAACTACAAAAGGGGGGATTCAAAGGGCAGGAAAAGCATACAGGAGAGAGAGGGAGGAGGGGGAACTACCAAGGCTGCCCATGAGCAGGCCAGTATTCGAAGGAGGGTTGGGACAGAGGCAGGACATCACAGGCCAACTCCTCAGGAGGGCAAGGAGACAGGGGCAAAGAGAGATATTCTGAGAGACGGGGAAAGGGAAAAACACAAAGAGGAGAAAAGGAAAAAAGACACAGGGGTTTCCTCAAAAGAGAAAAAGACTATAACAGATTCTGGAGCCTATACAACAGAGGAAAGCAGTAGAAAATACTCTGTGTTATCCCCAATAGAGGAGAGGATCAGAAAAGACACAGGGGCCTCCTCAGATGACATTCAGGAGGATGCTCAGAGCCAAAAGGGGCATATTAGCCCTGGACCCTGGAAAGTGCCCAGCTCAGCCAGAATCCTCTCCCAGGCTGAGGTGCTGCGTGACCTCACTTGCTAATACAGTATGGATAACACTGTGTTGACACATAATCACACAGACTTGAGCTGTACCTCAACATGCTGTAAATTGTTGGTCAGTTTTTTTCTCAGATGAGAGGGATGGACGAGGAATCACAACATTATTGGCCATGTGTCATGTCCAGCTGTGTCCCTTAAGAGGTATTTTTTAACCTCTATTCGCCTTTGACATTGTGAATGGCATGTATCGCCAACACTGTCAGCTCACTTCCTCTCTTCCTGCCTTGTGTGCTGCTTCAGACATCTTTGATGTGGGCTGTATGCTTGGCATGTTCAGGGCCCTGCCAGTCAGTGACACTTCAAAAATGTGATCGTGTGCCAATTCTGGGACGTCTTGTTGAATGAATACGAACCATGCCTCAACCATCACAATGCAATTAGTATCCCATATGCATCCAAGATGAAAGGTCTCTAACCCACTCAAAGGGTGGCTGTCAGTAAGAGTTGTATTTCATGTTGGATATCTACAGCAAGGGCCTTGGGACTGTTCATTTGACATGGCACTCTTTTTCCAGGGGATTTGCTCAACTGCATGCCGTCCATATGTTTGTTTTATTGCACGCCTTTTTCACTCCACTGAGGATGATCCTTTCTCCTGATGTGCAAATACCGTTCTGACCTGAACACCATGTAGAGATTTCAGACTTTATTCAGAAAGCATTAGCTTTACCAAGGATTCTAGACTGTTCTAAGACATGATTCCTGAATACAAAATATATCATTACAAAAGACCAGAAACTTGTGGTTTGAGATATTGTTCATCATGTGTATGATATTGTTTACCATGTTTATGATAATCTATGTGTAACTTATTGAAATTATATATATATATATATATACCGTATATATATATATATATATATATATATATATATATATATATATATATATATATATATATATATATATATATATATATATATATATATATATATATATATATACACACACACTGTATGTAGCCATACTGAGCCATTCCATGTTTTGATATAGAGTACAAAGGTTCATCCTGAATCATCTTGCACCATCCTTTCTAATGCATTTTACTGATAGCAGTTGCCATGGGTCTTCATCGTTCATGAAATATATACAGTACAGTAGGTACTACATGCAGATTGCCATATGTGTCTGAAATTGCCATTGCTCCAAATGTGTTATATTGTGGAAATACTGTATATGTTTACCAATATGAATTCCATTGCACTACACCTTTACTTGTAGGATTACAATATGACCAATTTTGTTTATTTTCTGAGAATCTTGATTCCTTTGAAAATAACCATTTGGGATGCCTAACATTGTTGCCATTTTAATACAGTGCCAATAGCACCGATTTTGATAAATAACTATGTTTTACTGTTGATGGCCAATATCATAATTTCAAATTGTTTTTCTGCAATTAATTTAGGCTTGTGAGGTAGACTAGGTATGGCTGCATTCAGACAGAAATGTAGAGTATATTGTTTTTGTATGGGGGTCAAACATTGTCGGACAACGGAGTGGACATAAGTTGTCAAAAGTTGTCCGTCCAGGCGCTAAAGCGGTTTGGATCAAGACGTGTTTATAACTGAGCTCAGGGAATGCACCAAAGTAGCAAATGATGACGTGTGATAAATTTAAGATTTCACAGAGCCAGAATTGACCGGATATCAACAGTGCTCTGAATTTGGTCCAGTGTGTGATGATAGAGTGGAGTTTTCTATATAGTAAGCACAGACTCTGAAGGTCCAGGCCACTGATAGGACATACTGTGTACATTATGAGCCAACCAGTGGAGTTTTCTGTGCAATAGATTGTTGGTTGAATGAATGAGCACGCTCAACCTCCAGTGTTTCTTGAAGCTGCTAGTAGCAAGTACATGTTACAACCCAGAAATAGTTCATTAATGACTCGTTGTACTTACGTATTCTGCACCGTTGTATGCCCCCTCATATTCATTTATACCCAGTCTCATGTCTTGTCTCTGTATCATATTGTGGCCTTGCATTGCTTTAATAGTAAAAGGAATCCTTGTTGTCTTTCTACATTATGTGGGTACGGTAGTTGTAAATGTTTATATATTGTACAGCACCTTTATAAATATTCGCTGAGTGCTTTTCGGGAAGAAAATAGAGATATATAAATTGCTCCATTATTTTTTTATGTAAGAAAAATAAGATTCTAAGTAGTTTAAAAGAAAATGACCTTGACATGGTGTTCTGTTTATGCACTGAAAAAATAAAGTTTTACTGAAAACATGTATTGTAATGGACTGGTCCAGCCATAGTAAATATTCCAGTTCTCTTTGGCTCTAGAATTGTGACTTTTTAATGTAATTTATCACCCCTGACTAAAACTGTACATCCTACGATTCAGCATACTGCTCCATAATATTTCAAAGGAGGTTTCACAGGCTGCTGTTACCATGGTGGCAGAGCTCCAGTTGTCATGGCAGCCGACAGCCTTGACGCTGGGACTGGAGAAGAGCTAGGCTGCTTACCTGCCTTGTGCCACGGAGAGAGCTCAAAGGAAGCTCACGCAAGGACTGTGTCCAGTTCATCACCAGGGTTCAGTCTGAAAGGGCTAGCTGCATGCTTCAGGAGTCTGATTTTCATGACTATCCGGCCTCACAGAGATTCATACATTAAAGGAGAATGGAGTATCAGGATTATTTGTCTCTCTAATATATAATATATAATCATATCACATTAAAGCTAGAATTCTTAATTGCTACATACATTTTGACATAATTTAACGATTTATGCCAATTGATTCTTGAAGAATATAACTTATAAAAGCCTTGTGAGCTTAGTTCAACTGTTGAACCCCATCAAAGGAGTATACTACAAAGCAGGATCTATGAGTTAGCCAGATAACTACAATACAAAAACAGAAAAAACTATTGATTTTCTGGTTCATTAAGAAAGCTAAATTTAGTTATGTGTTTTTGGTTTTTGAGTAAATTAGACCGTGCCCATTTCAAGCTTATCTTTCTTAAAAATAAAAGGTTTTATCCAAATATTTAGGCAAGTTAGCTGACTAACTCCTTGTTCCTGCTTTGTAGTATACTGCTCAGAACCCAAAATATAAGCTGTTTTACTCCAATGTTTGTAAACACTGTAAATGTAAACAAACACTGTATAGCCTCGAAACATGGTTAAAACTATAATGTTGATATATAATATTAAATTCATAACTGTGCCGATGAATTTTAGAGTGATTACATTTCTCGGGGCCCTCCCTCAGCTTTTTACCAAAACCCCATTTAATATGACCACTTTGTTATTGTTTCAATTAACTGACATCCAGACAGTGGTTCTTTTGGCGGTGTAGGCTGCACATAGTCGCATTAAGAAAAGTTAAATACAGCCTTGTTCACAAGTTTGAACACTTGAATGTGATGTAATCTACATCTTGATTAGGCCGATAAAAATTTGAGTCATTATTTCTATATAGCCTACACGTTCTCATTATGAACTTCTAACACAAGTGGGACGGATGTGGCTTTGTGACAATGATCAAGAGGAGCTCCTCACCGATTTGACAGCTCCAATGCAGTTACAGCTTATGACGGCTCAATCGGAAATTATCTTGGAATTTATACAACAGAATCTGTAACGCTTCAGATTTATAGATTGAATAGAGCCCTAGGCTTAAGGATTCTAGCTTTAAAGTGGCAATTCACAGTTTAAACAATAACAAGACTCATCATCGGAGCAGAAGGAAGATGGAGGACGGTGATATGACGCGAGGCAGAAGAAAGGGCGCGAGTTTCAAACCCAAAACAACATCTGCAAAATACAAGCTGAGTACTTTCTCCTTTGAGTCAAGCACGGGAGAAATTATTACATGTTATACACTCCTGAAAACCCTGAGAAGTCGACGGATAGTCAGCTCTCAGAAATTGAACCTGACAAAAGTGAAGAGGAAGAACCTGCGCTTCCGAGCCTCACCCCAATGATCAGGAAAATGCCCAAGATGACTCTGGCCCACTGGGAGTACGTATCCATGCCTTTTGGCCAACCCGTTTGTGGTATCAGGCTGGGTGAATAAGGAGTTGGGTTCTGTCAATTTGGTCAAAGTATCCAGAAGTGAACTTGCAGGTGCCTTGGTGGAAGAGTGGGGTAACATCTCACAGCAAGAACTGGCAAATCTGGTGCAGTCCATGAGAAGAAGATGCACTGCAGTACTTAATGCAGCTGGTGGCCACACCAGATACTGACTATTACTTTTGATTTTGACCCCCTTGTTCAGGGACACATTATTCCATTGCTGTTAGTCACATGTCTGTGGAACTTGTTCAGTTTGTCTCTCAGTTGTTGATTCTTGTTATGTTCATACAAATATTTTCACATGTTAACTTTGCTGAAAATAAACGCAATTGACAGTGAGGTCGTATCTTTTTTTGCTGAGTTAATATACACACAGTGCATTCGCTAACTATTCAGACCCCTTCCCTTTTTTTCACATTTTGTTACGTTACTGCTGTATTCTAAAATGGATTAAATTGTTTCCCCCCCTTATCTACACACTATTGTAATGCATACTCAGGGAGAACAAGGTGTAGATTCACGCGCAGAGCGCGACAGATGTTTATTAAGCATTCACAGAAGGCAAGGATTGTGGTCACAGGCAGGCAATGGTCAAACACAGGTAGGCAGTCAGTCAAAAACAAACAATAGCTCACAACCATACAAACAGAAAGAACTGAACTAAATAGGGAGCTGGTGAGACCAGGTGGGAAACGAACATAGGTGAAATCAATGAACAAAGATTTAAGACAGGGCTACGTTCCAGAACACAAAGAAACATGGCTACGCTCAAGAACAAAGAAAAATAACACAAGGTTGACTAAGAAAAGAAAAGCAGAACCTTACAACTATACCGCATAATGACAAATAAAAACAGGTTTAGATATTTTTTATTAATTATAAAGTAAAAAACTGAAATATCATATTTACTAAAGTATTCAGACCCTTTACTCAGTACTTTGTTGAAGCACCTTTGGCAGCGATTACAGCTTTGAGTCTTCTTGGACATGACACTACAAGCTTGGAACACCTGTATTTGAGGAGTTTCTCCCATTCTTATCTGCAGATCCTCTCAAGCTCTGTCAGGTTGTATGGGGAGAGTTGCTGCACAGCTATTTCCAGGTCTCTCCACAGATGTTCGATTGGGATCAAGTCCGGGCTCTGGCTCGGCCACTGAAGAACATTCAGAGATTTGTCCCGAAGCCACTGCTGTGTTGTCTTGGCTTTGTGCTTAGGGTTGTTGACCTCTTAGAAGGTGAACCTTCACCCCAGTCTGAGGTCCTGAGTGCTCTGGAGCAGATTTTCATCAAGGATGTCTCTGTACGTTGCTCCATTCATCTTTCCCTCGATCCTGGCTAGTCTGCCAGTCCCTGCCGCTGAAAAACATCCCCACAGCATGATGCTGCCACCACCATGCTTCACCGTAGGGATGGTGTCAGGTTCTCCAGACGTGATTTTTTGCATTCAGGTCAAAGAGTTTAATCTTGGTTTCATCAGACCAGAGAACCTCGTTCCTTCTGGCAAACCCTAAGCAGGCTGTCATGTGCCTTTTACTGAGGAGTGGCTTCCGTCTGGCCACTCTACAATTAAGGCCTGATTGGTGGAGTGCTGCAAAGGTGGTTGTCCTTCTGGAAGGTTCTCCCATTTCCACAGAGGAACTCTGGAGATCTGTCAGAAGGACAATCATGTTCTTGGTCACCTCCCTGACAAAGGCCTTCTCCCCCGATTGTTCAGTTTGGCCGGGCGGCTAGCTCTAGGAAGAGTCTTGGTGGTTCAAAACTTCTTCCATTTAAGAATGATGGAGGCCACTCTGTCCTTGGGGACCTTCAATGCTGCATACATTTTTTAGTACCCTTCCCCAGGATCTGTGCCTCTTCACAATCCTGTCTCGGCATTCCTTCGACCTCATGGCTTGTTTTTTTTGTCTGACATGCACTGTCAACTGTGGGACCTTTTATAGCCTTTCCAAATCATGTCCAATCAATTGAATTTACCACAGGTGGACTCCAAGTTGTAGAAAAGTCTCAAGGCTGATCAATGGAAACAGGAAGCACCTGAGCTCAATTTTGAGTATCGTCTGAATCGTCTGAATACTAATGTACATTTCTGTTTTTAATTTTTAATAAATGTGCGAAAACTTTTTTTCACTTTGTCATTATGGGGTATTGTGTGCAGATTGATGAGGATTTTTTAAATGCCTTTTAGAATAATAATAACAAAACGTGGAAAAAGTGAAGGGGTCTGAATACTTTCAGAATGCACTGTATATAAAACACAGGAAAAATATGTTTTTTATTGCACTGGGCCTTTAATGTGTTTCATAACTACTTCTATACTATCTCAATATTTAGACAGTTGGGTTTTTAATTAAGATCCCATTCCCCCGGGAATTAGAAAAATAAGGCTTTGCCCAAGTGCACAGTTTCACAACTGATGAACTCATAGGCAGATGATCTCAATAATTAATATCTAAATTAATTAGTTCAACTTTAGTCTTGTGTTGAGAAAGAGATGAGTTTGCACATTGCTGACACGGGGAGTGACTTCAATGCAAAGTAGTTTGCTTATCAGTTCTCTAGCAGACGGAACTTAATGTCACAGTGGAAGCATAACACAGATTGACGACATCCTCGCTGGCTCATTGACCTATTCATATTTACTGGATATGACAGCATTTGAAAGCAATTCAATCATTCACTTTTTAAGATGCTGGTGGAATGAACAATGTACAATATTATTATGTGTGTTGTACATGACATAAATGGCTTTCTAATAATATGCACAGGGTATTAGGGCACAAGGCGAGATCAGGGTGTGACACCGGGTGTGTGTTAAGATAAGAGCAGTATGTCAGAGCTCTATAGGGCACAGAATGTCAAGGACTGTTAAAAATGGACATTAACACAACAATGAATCCTTATCAGCAGATGGGAATATCGGGGTTATGAAAAGGTGAAAAAAGGACTCTCAGCTAGGTTAAAGTATATGGGGAGGGAAGAAACTTTATGATACAATGGAGAGACTGGTACGATGAATAAGTTATTTCCAATAACAGGTTTGCATGTTATGTGGAAAAATATTTTGTATGCTGAAACATTATCTTGACTGTTTACTGCTGAAAATTGGTATCAGTTCCAAATCATACTTCAAGTTTGCCATGTGGCAGCATGCCTTTGGGGATGGTTTATCATTGCCCAGATTATTTTGCTATCGAGCCAACACAAATACCTCATGTGACAAATACCTTATTTGGTATACAGCATGTAGTTCCAGGGCGGCATCTTACCAGGGGAACCAAAACATTTGGGATGGTGACATTTGCGCGATCGGTTTTCTATCGCTCATTTGCACGTCAAGTCAATGATATCATGTCACCATGTGGGACTGTGGGTCAATTAACCTTGTCGGAGTGGGCACCCTGATTCTAGTTTTGTCATGCCTGCAATTGCTCTTTTCCCCTGGTGCTTGAGGGTGCCAGGCTCTCCAGCATTACACACTCCTGCCACCAGTATTACACACACCTGCCACCATTATTACACACACTTGCCTTCCCCCATCACGCAGATCAGCGATTATTGGACTCACCTGCACTCATTCACCTCTGTTATTACCTCCGGCATCCCACCTGGGACAGCGGGATCGACAGGCCTTCATGCCTCAGCCGGTTCGTTGGGATTTCACGCTAGCCGGGCTTATCCAGCGCCCTCGGCCGGCCCGACAGGCTGGCCCAGGTGGTACGCCGGGTGCCGTCACACCCGCTTCCGCTCTTCCACCCTGGCTCTCGAGGGTGCCAGACTACCCAGCATTACACACTCCTGCCGCCATCATTATGCACACCTGCCTTCCGCATCAGCGATTATTGGACTCACCTGGACTCAGTCACCCCTGTCATTACCTCCCTTATATCTGCCTGTTTCCACGTTCTGTTCCCCACTTCAGCATTGATTGGCATATGTTCTTGTATACCCGTGTGCTGACGCTGTTCCTGTCTTGTTTCATGTCAAATCAAATCGGTCACATACACATTGTTAGCAGATGTTAATGCGAGTGTAGCGAAATGCTTGTGCTTCTAGCTCCGACTATGCAGTAAAATCTAACAAGTAATCTAACAAATTCACAACAACTACCTTATACACACAAATGTGAAGGGATGAATAAGAACAGGTACATATAAATATATGAATGAGCAATGGCGTGCGGCATAGGCAAGATTTAGTAGATGGTGTAGAATACAGTATATACATATGAGATGAGTAATGTAGGACATGTAAACATTATTAAAGTGACATTATTTCAAGTGACACCACTATGTAAACATTATTAAAGTGACACCTTTATTAAGTCTGTTTTTTAAGTGACCAGAGACTTGAGTCAGTATGTTGGCAGCAGCCTCTCTATGTTAGTGATGGCTGTTTAACAGTCTGATGGCCTTGAGATAGAAGCTGTTTTTCAGTCTCTCGGTCCAACCTTTGATGCACCCGTACTGACCTCACCTTCTGGATGATAACGGGTTGAACAGGTAGTGGCTCGGGTGGTTGTTGTCCTTGATGTTCTTTTTGGCCTTCCTGTGACATCAGGTGCTGTAGGTGTCCTGGAGGACAGGAAGTTTGCCCCGGTGATGCGTTGTGCAGATCACACTACCCTCTGGAGGCAAGTCAGTTAAGAACAAATTCTTATTTACAATGACGTCCTAAGAACAGTGGGTTAACTGCCTTGTTCAGGGGCAGAAAAACAGATTTTTACCTTGTCAGCTCAGGGATTCAATCTAGCAACCTTTCGGTTACTGGCCCAATGCTCTAACCACTAGGCTACCTGCCAAGGTTGAGGGCAGTTGAGGGCGGTGCCATTGCTGTACCAGGCGATGATACAGCCCGACAGGATGCTCTCGATTGTTTGTGAGTGTTTTAGATGACAAGCCAAATTTCTTCAGCCTCCTGAGGTTGAAGAGGCTCTGTTGCGCCTTCTTCACCACGCTGTCTGTGTGGGTGGACCATTTCAGTTTATCCGTGATGTGTACTCCGAGGAACTTAAAACTTTCCACCTTCTCCACTACTGTCCCGTCGATGTGGATGGGGCGGGTGCTCCCTCTGCTGTTTCCTGAAGTCCACGATCATCTCCTTTGTATTGTTGACGTTGAGTGACAGGTTATTTTCCTGACACCACATTCCGAGGGCCCTCACTTCCTCCCTGCAGGCTGTCTTGTTATTGTTGGTAATCAGGCCTACCACTGTAGTGTCGTCTGCAAACTTGATGATTGAGTTGGAAGCGTGCATGGCCATGCAGTCATGTGTGAAAAGATAGTACAGGAGAGGGCTGAGAACGCACCCTTGTGATGCCCCAGTGTTGATGATCAGTGGAGTGGAGATGTTGTTTCCTACCTTCACCACCTGGGGGCGGCCCATCAGAATGTCCAGGACCCAGTTGCACAGGGCAGGGTCGAGTCCCAGGGTCTCGAGCTTAATGATGAGTTTGGAGGGTACTATGGTGTTAAATGCTGAGCTGTCGTCAATGAACAGCATTGTTACATAGGTATTCCTCTTGTCCAGATGGGATAGGGAAGTGTGCAGTGTGATGGCGATTGCACTGTCTGTGGACCTATTGGGGCGGTAAGCAAATTGGAGTGGGTCTTGGGTATCTGGTAGGGTGGAGGTGATATGGTCCTTGACTAGTCTCTCAAAGCACTTCATGATGACAGAAGTGAGTGCAATTGGGCGATAGCTTTCTTGGGAACAGGAACAATGGAGGCCATCTTGAAGCATGTGGGGACAAAAGACTGGGATAGGGATTGGTTGAATAATGACAATTACAACAATACCGAATGAACACTTTTATTTTAACTTAATATAGTAGATCAATAAAATCTCAATTTGGTTCAAATAATGCAAAAACAAAGTGTTGGAGAAGAAAGTAAAAGTGCAATATGTGCCATGTAAAAAAGATAATGTTTAAGTTCCTTGCTCAGAACATGAGAACATATGAAAGCTGGTGGTTCCTTTTAACATGAGTCTTCAATATTCCCAGGTAAGAAGTTTTAGGTTGTAGTTATTATAAGAACTATAGGACTATTTCTCTCAAAACCATTTGTATTTCATATACCTTGCAGAGCAAGCGGAACAACTACTTCAAGGTCTCAGAGCAAGTGACGTCACCGATTGAAATGCTATTAGCGCGCACCATGCTAACTAGCTAGCCATTTCACATTAGTAACACCAGCCTAATCTCGTGAGTTGATAGGCTTGAAGTCATAAACAGCTCAATGCTTGAAGCACAACAAAAAGCTGCTGGCAAACGCAAGAAAGTGCTGTTTGAATGAATGCTTACGAGCCTGCTGCAGCCTACCACCGCTCAGTCAGACTGCTCTATCAATTATCAAATCATAGACTTAGTTATAACATAATAACACACAGAAATGAAATGGTCAAATCCGGAAACTATCTGTCACGCCCTGGTCAAAGTATTTTGTGTTTATCTTTATGTATTTGGTCAGGCCAGGGTGTGGCATGGGGTTTTTGTAATTGTGGTGTGTTTGTCTTGGGGTTTTGGTGGTGGTATTGGGATTATAGCTTAGTGGGTTGTCTAGCAAAGTCTATGGCTGTCTGGAGTGGTTCTCAATCAGAGGCAGGTGCTTATCGTTGTCTCTGATTGGGAACCATATTTAGGCAGCCATATTCTTTGAGTTTGTCGTGGGTGATTGTCCTTAGTGTCCTATGTGTACTCTCGGTTAGTTTGCACCAGATAGGCTGTTTCGGTCTCGTTTATTGTTTTTGTAGTGTTCGTGTAAGTTCGTGTTTCTTTGTTTCATTAAATATGATTCTCAATCAACACGCTGCATTTTGGTCCGATCCTTGTTCTACCTCTTCGTCAGAGGAGGATATAGAAGAAATCCGTAACAGAATCACCCACCACCAACGGACCAAGCGGCGTGTCAACAGGCAGGAGCAGCCGAAAAAGGAGATGCTCAATAGGGATTTCTGGACATGGGAGGAAATCCTCGACGGGAGAGGACCCTGGGCTAAACCAGGGGAGTGTAGCCGCCCAAAGGAGCAGCAGGAACAGAGGAAGCAGAGGCAGCAGCAGCAGGAGCAGCAGCTGCAGTGGGAGAGGCTGCACTACCTGGAGAAATGGACATGGGAGGACGAACTGGACGGTAAAGGACCCTGGGTTCAGACTGGAGAATATCGCCGCCCCAAGGAAGAACTAGAGGCAGAGAAAGCGGAGAGGCGCAGATATGAGGAGGCAGCACGGCGACGTGGATGGAAGCCTGAGAGTCAGCCCCAAAAATTTCTTGGGGGGGGGGCTCACAGGGAGTATGGCTATGCCAGGTAGGAGACCTGCGCAAGCTCCCTGTGCTTACCAGGGGGCTGGAGAGACCGGGCAGGCACCGTGTTATGCTGTGGAGCGCACGGTGTCTCCAGTGCGGGTGCACAGCCCGGTTCGGTATATTCCAGCTCCGCGTATCGGCCGGGCTAGATTGAGCGTCGAGCCAAATGCCGTGAAGCCAGCTCTACGCGTCTGGTCCCCAGTGCGTCTCCTTGGGCCGGCTTACATGGCACCAGCCTTGCGCTCGGTGTCTCCGGTTCGCCTGCATAGCCCAGTGCGGGCTATTCCACCTAGCCGCACTGGCAGGGCAACCGAGAGCATTCAACCAGGTAAGGTCGGGCAGGCTCGGTGCTCAAGAGCTCCAGTGCGCCTGCACGGCCCGGTCTATCCGTCACCACCTCCACGCACCAGTCCTCCGGTGGCAGCTCCCCGCACCAGGCTGTCTCTCCGGCCCATCCTTACGGGGGCTCCCACCTCTCCAGCGCTGCCAGAGCCTTTCTCCTCTACAGCGCTGCTGGATTCTCCCGCCTGTTTAGCGCAGCCAGAGCCTTCCTCCTCTCCTGCGCTGCCGGAGTCTCCCTCCTCTCCAGCGCTGTCAGAGCCTTTCTCCTCTACAGCACTGCTGGAGTCTCCCGCCTGTTCAGCGCAGCCAGAGCTGTCAGTCTGCATGGAGCAGCCAGAGCTGTCAGTCTACATGAAGCAGCCCGAGCTGCCAGTCTGCATGAAACAGCCAGTCTACATGGAGCAGCCAGAGCTGTCAGTCTGCATGGAGCAGCCAGAGCTGTCAGTCTACATGAAGCAGCCCGAGCTGCCAGTCTGCATGAAGCAGCCAGTCTACATGGAGCAGCCAGAGATGTCAGTCTGCATAGAGCAGCCAGAGCTTCCAGTCTGCATGGAGCTGCCAGTCTGCATGGAGCTGCCAGTCTGCAAGGAGCTGTCAGTCTGCAAGGAGCTGTCAGTCTGCAAGGAGCTGTCAGTCTGCACGGAGCTGTCAGTCTGCAAGGAGCTGCCAGTCTGCAAGGAGCTGTCAGTCAGCACGGAGCCGCCAGAGCTGTCAGTCTGTAAGAAGCCGCCAGAGCTGTCAGCCTATATGGAGCAGCTAGTGCCGCCAGTCTGCCCAGCGCCGTCAGTGCCCCCAGTCTGCCCAGCGTCACCAGTCTGCCCAGCGTCGTCAGTCTGCCCAGCGCCGCCAGTCTGCCCAGCATCGCCAGTCTGCCCAGCACCGCCAGTCTGCCCAGCACCGCCAGTCTGCCCAGCGTCGCCAGTCTGCCCAGCGTCGTCAGTCTGCCCAGCGCCACCAGTCTGCCCAGCATCGCCAGTCTGCCCAGCATCGCCAGTCTGCCCAGCGTCGCCAGTCTGCCCAGCGCCGCCAGTCTGCCCAGCGCCGCCAGTCTGCCCAGCGCCGCCAGTCTGCCAGTCAGCCAGGATCTTCCAGATCTGCCAGTCAGCCAGGATCTGCCAGTCAGCCAGGATCTGCTGAAACCACCAGCCACCAGACGAAGGGAGAGGGGACTAAGACATTAACCGAGTGGGGTCCACGTCCCGCGCCGGAGCCGCCACCATGGACAGACGCCCACCCGGACCCTCCCTATTGTTTTGAGGTGCATTCGGGAGTCCGCACCTTAGGGGGGGGGGGGGGGGTTCTGTCACGCCCTGGTCAAAGTATTTTGTGTTTATCTTTATGTATTTGGTCAGGCCAGGGTGTGGCATGGGGCTTTTGTAATTGTGGTGTGTTTGTCTTGGGGTTTTGGTGGAATTGGGATTATAGCTTAGTGGGTTGTCTAGCAAAGTCTATGGCTGTCTGGAGTGGTTCTCAATCAGAGGCAGGTGCTTATCGTTGTCTCTGATTGGGAACCATATTTAGGCAGCCATATTCTTTGAGTTTGTCGTGGGTGATTGTCCTTAGTGTCCTATGTGTACTCTCGGTTAGTTTGCACCAGATAGGCTGTTTCGGTTTCGTTTATTGTTTTTGTAGTGTTCGTGTAAGTTCGTGTTTCTTTGTTTCATTAAATATGATTCTCAATCAACACGCTGCGTTTTGGTCCGATCCTTGTTCTACCTCTTCGTCAGAGGAGGATATAGAAGAAATCCGTAACAGAATCACCCACCACCAACGGACCAAGCGGCATGTCAACAGGCAGGAGCAGCCGAAAAAGGAGATGCTCAATAGGGATTTCTGGACATGGGAGGAAATCCTCGACGGGAGAGGACCCTGGGCTAAACCAGGGGAGTGTACACGCTGCGTTTTGGTCCGATCCTTGTTCTACCTCTTCATCAGAGGAGGATATAGAAGAAAACCGTAACACTATCATTTCAAAAACAAAACGTTTATTCTTTCAGTGAAATACGGAACCGTTCCGTATTTTAGCTAACGGGTGCATTCCATAAGTCTAAATATTCCTGTTACATTGCACAACCTTCAATGTCATGTCATATTTGTGTACAATTCTGGCAAATTAGTTCGCAACGAGCCAGGCGGCCCAAACTGCTGCATATACCCTGACTCTGTTGCACAGAACGCAAGAGAAGTGACACAATTTCCCTAGTTAAAAGAAATTCATGTTAGCAGGCAATATTAACTAAATATGCAGGTTTAAAAATATATACTTGCGTATTGATTTTAAGAAAGGCGTTGATGTTTATGGTTAGGTACACATTGGTGCAACAACCGTGCAATTTTTGCAAATGAGCTTGTTAAATCACCCGTTTGGCGAAGCAGGCTATGATTCAATGATAAATTAACGGGCACCGCATCGATTATATGCAACGCAGGACAAGCTAGATAAACTAGTAATGTCATCAACCATGTGTAGTTAACTAGTGATTATGTTAAGATTGATAATTTTTTATAAGATATGTTTAATGCTAGCTAGCACCTTACCTTGGCTCCTTGCTGCACTCGCATAACAAGTAGTCAGCGGCCCTAATTAATTGGCCATTCCGATTAATTGGTCGACCTCTAGTCTGCGCATGCTCTGAGGATGCGGCTAGGGATGTCGTCTGGGCCGTCAGCCTTGCGAGGGAGGGGAATATACACGGCTGTGACTATAATATAAGAGAATTCCCTGGAAGATAATTCGGTCAGCATTTGATTGTAAGGAATTCTAGGTCGGGTGAACAAAAGGACTTGAGTTCAAATCAAATCAAATTGATTTATATAGCCCTTCGTACATCAGCTGATATCTCAAAGTGCTGTACAGAAACCCAGCCTAAAACCCCAAACAGCAAGCAATGCAGATGTAGAAGCACCGTGGCTAGGAAAAACTCCCTAGAAAGGCCAAAACCTAGGAAGAAACCTAGAGAGGAACCAGGCTATGTGGGGTGGCCAGTCCCCTTCTGTCTGTGCCGGGTGGAGATTATAACAGAACATGGCCAAGATGTTCAAATGTTCATAAATGACCAGCATGGTCGAACAATAATAAGGCAGAACAGTTGAAACTGGAGCAGCAGCACGGCCAGGTGGACTGGGGACAGCAAGGAGTCATCATGTCAGGTAGTCCTGGGGCATGGTCCTAGGGCTCAGGTCCTCCGAGAGAGAGAAAGAAAGAGAGAAGGAGAGAAGGAGAGAATTAGAGAACGCACACTTAGATTCACACAGGACACCGAATAGGACAGGAGAAGTACTTCAGATATAACAAACTGTCCCTTGCCCCCCGACACATAAACTACTGCAGCATAAATACTGGAGGCTGAGACAGGAGGGGTCAGGAGACACTGTGGCCCCATCCGAGGACACCCCCGGACAGGGCCAAACAGGAAGGATATAACCCTGTATGTTGTTGTGAATACACCATGAGTCGTTAATCATAAGGCATACACCCTTCTTCTTACCATAGAGATGTTTGTTTCTGTCTGCGCAATGCGTGAAGAAATCGGGTGGCTGTACTGACTCTGACAACATATCCCGAGTGAGCCATGTTTCGGTGAAAAAGAGCATCTCTGATGTCTCTCTGGAAGGCTCTCTTTCGTCCACCTTGTTATCGAGAAATTGTACATTGGCGAGTTACAGTGGGGCAAAAAAGTATTTAGTCAGCCACCAATTGTGCAAGTTCTCCCACTTAAAAAGATGAGAGAGGCCTGTAATTTTCATCATAGGTACACTTCAACTATGACAGACAAAATGAGAAGAAAAAAAATCCAGAAAATCACATTGTAGGATTTTTTATTAATTTATTTGCAAATTATGGTGGAAAATAAGTATTTGGTCAATAACAAAAGTTTATCTCAATACTTTGTTATTTACCCATTGTTGGCAATGACAGAGGTCAAACGTTTTCTGTAAGTCTTCACAAGGTTTTCACACACTGTGTCACGACTTCTGCCGAAGTCGTTGCCTCTCCTTGTTCGGGCGTTCGACGTCACCGGTCTTCTAGCCATCATTGATCTATTTTTCATTTTCCATTGGTTTTGTCTTGTCTTCCCACACACCTGTTTTCAATCCCATTCATTACATGTTGTGTATTTAACCCTCTGTTTCCCCTCATGTCTTTGTCAGAGATTGTTTATTGTCAGTGTAGTGTTTTTGTTGTATAGGTGCGCGACGGGTCTTCGTACCCATATTTGTTTATGTTCTTTTTCCTGTTTAGTGTTATGGAGCATGTTTTTATGACATTATTAAAAGACTCCATTTTACACTCCGTTTGACTCTCCTGCGCCTGACTTCCCTGCCACCTATACACATATGCCTGACACACTGTTGCTGGTATTTTGGCCCATTCCTCCATGCAGATCTCCTCTAGAGCAGTGATGTTTTGGGGCTGTTGCTGGGCAACACGGACTTTCAACTCCTTCCAAAGATTTTCTATGGGGTTGAGATCTGGAGACTGGATAGGCCATTCCAGGACCTTGAAGCCACTCCTTCGTTGCCCGTGCGGTGTGTTTGGGATCATTGTCATGCTGAAAGACCCAGCCACGTTTCATCTTCAATGCCCTTGCTGATGGAAGGAGGTTTTCACTCAAAATCTCACGATACATGGCCCCATTCATTCTTTCCTTTACACGGATCAGTCGTCCTGGTCCCTTTGCAGAAAAACAGCCCCAAAGCACGATGTTTCCACCCCCATACTTCACAGTAGGTATGGTGTTCTTTGGATGCAACTCAGGATTCTTTGTCCTCCAAACACGACAAGTTGAGTTTTTACCAAAAAGTTATATTTTGGTTTCATCTGACCATATGCCATTCTCCCAATCTTCTTCTGGATCATCCAAATGCTCTCTACCAAACTTCAGACAGGCCTAGACATGTACTGGCTTAAGCAGGGGGACACGTCTGGCACTGCAGGATTTGAGTCCCTGGCGGCGTCGTGTGTTACTGATGGTCGGATTTGTTACTTTGGTCCCAGCTCTCTGCAGGTTATTCACTAGGTCCCCCCGTGTGGTTCTGGGATTTTTGCTCACTGTTCTTGTGATCATTTTGATCCCACGGGGTGAGATCTTGCGTGGAGCCCCAGATCGAGGGAGATTATCAGTGGTCTTGTATGTCTTCCATTTCCTAATAATTGCTCCCACAGTTGATTTCTTCAAACCAAACTGCTTACCTTACCCACTGTATATGCTCGGAAGCGGTGGATGGTGTGCTCGCCTTCTGAGTCTGACCAGTAGGCCGCTCTGTCTGCCTCTCCTGTGGCGACAGCGTTGTTTTGGGTCGGCCTCTGGGATAAGATCGCATGTCCAGGGTGGAGGTCCGAACAAATCAAAATCAAATCAAATCCAATTTTATTTGTCACATACACATGGTTAGCAGATGTTAATGCGAGTGTAGCGAAGGATCCGCTTCGGGAAAGACGTATTCCTGGTCATAATGATGGTAAGTTGACATCGCTTTTATATCCAATAGTTCTTTCCGGCTGTATGTATTAACACTTGAGATTTTCTGGCTAACAATGTAAGGAATAATACATTATCAAACAAATAACTGCATAGTTTTCTAAGGACCTGAAGCAAGGCGACCATCTCTGTCGGCGGCATCTTGTTACGCGTCTGTTCCAATTAAATGTTTGACTCCCCGTACCTGTTTCTCGACTCCAGCGTCAGTCCTTACAAGTTTGTGATCTAGGCAGGCTACTGCTTGGGAAGGTCAGCCACTCAGAAGTACGAGATGGGGAGGGGTGTGGGGGAGGTTGACCTCAGGTCTCCTCACTGGAAGCCCGAGGTAGGGGGAGCGTGAGAATCTATCAAATAGTGCACCTTTAACTTCGTACAGTACAAATGCAATTAGTCAAATCAGTCACACTACGAAATGCTACCAAATAAACCACAATTCATTCATAATACTGTAAATATATAGTTTCACTGACATAGTGTTGCATTTTTTTCTGGTTTGTGCGAAATCGTTAAGAATAATATAAAACCAGTCTGCACACCACCAAGGTGAATTGGTTTAGTCTTGACTCTTGGTTGACAGTGTTGAGGGATGGATAATGTATTGATGCTCAAGTGCCAAATCAACACAAATTTGTTTCTATTTGTCTTTGTTACTTATTTTTGTATATATTTTTATATTAAAATAGTTTTAAATGTTATGATTATTTATTTGTGTTATTCCAAATGTCTGAATAAAAATTATAGTTAGTGCAGAATGGTGCTTTTTTTGTATGGGGGGGGGGGTGAAGGTTGGGTTCGCCCAGGGAGCCATACCAGCTAGAACCGCCACTGCTGTCAGGGATATTTCTTCTGTAGACAATCTACTTACCATGGCAACGGTGCTGTTTTGGAGACATCTCCACCAGTTTAGGGGAGGATACGCCGTAGAAGATTTCTCCAACTGTGGAAAAAAAGCTCAGCTATCCCTATGCAGGAAATGGAAGATACGATATCACTATCGTTTGATAGATTTTTTCCAATGAATTCCTGTCACTCAGAATGGAAGTCTGTATATTTGTTCCCATGCCCTTATTTTGGATTATACAAGAACCATACCAACGTAGCCTTATGTTCATGCATGAGCAAATGATAAGAGGATTGTGCGCTCGGATACTGAAGTGGAAGCAGGAGTCCGTGCTCGAGTCCCTTGAGTTGATGTCATCTAGACACGCCGCCACCGTATAAGATCATTGTCCAGTCAACACATGAACGAACTACCATCAATAAAATAAAATAACTGAGTTTTTTTTCCATTTTTAAAGCGTTTGAGGTTCTTCATGTAATGAAAAGCTTTATATAAAATACATATATTATTATTATTAATGACCATTGTAATATGTAAAATATATAACATAGAGCATATGGGGATTTTAACAAAGCTTGCCCAAATCCCTAACATTACCCTAACCATAACCAATATGCTAACCTTATTCCCAATCCTACTCTTAAATGAAGACCAACCACGATATTGGTGTGCATTGACTTTGTGTCTGTGGTAACTACTGGAAACCCCGTTTTCGATGAAGTGCTACAGTGTTGCAGGAAAGTGAAAATATCTTCAAGCGACAGTTGAAGTCGTCCATGTACTGGTTGGTACTGATTAAACAGCCAGCTAGATAGTGCCAACAAGATCAGAGAGTACTTGTTAGATCGAGAGACCGACTTGTCTTCACATAAAATCAACTTTAAAAAGGACAGCCAGTATAATGTTTTATTCAAATGCATGGACTAAGTGCTTGATATGCCTTATCTTTTTAACAAGTGGAAATGGTGAGTACGTTTCTAGTCATGGTAACTTTGCTGTACAGTAACCGTTTGCTAGCTAACGTTTATAAAAGTTTTAGCTTAATGTTTTGGTTACAAATAGACACTTTGCTCATTTGAGCTGGCCAACGTAACTCTCATTGTGTGTGGAGTTGACATATTCTACTATATCATGTCCTCACAGCCAAGTGTCCCAAACCTCAAGTAGAGGGAAATGTTGTTCTCACGAATGATGCGCTATTAATGAACGATTTTCCCGAGGGGGGGGAAGCCACTTTTGAGTGTGCCAACGGCTACTTGAAAGAGCAAGGATCTGAAAGAATCACCTGCACGAGTGGAGAGTGGAGCACGCTCAAATTAACCTGCAAAAGTATGCGGCAAAATAGTAGCATTTTTCTCAGTTTTTCTGTAAAGTGCGATTTTTATTGCATGTTTGATTTATTTATTGTTTGTTGTTGGCGTTAACTTGACTTGATGATTATTCATTTCAGAGAAGGACTGTGGTGCCCCCAGGAAGATGCCACATTTGACATATGAGTTTAAGGAAGGCACGCTTTTTGGTGCATCAGCAAGAGCAATCTGTGATAAAGGGTGAGTATGCTTCATCATGTATCTAATGTATCATCAGAGTATGTTCAAATTATTTTGCCAAAAGATTCAATGCCAGACAACCACCCCACCAACCACCTCCAATAATGTATATATAAACTAGATGGCTGATAAGGGGTGCTGTGTTGAAGCCACCGTGCCTCCATCTTGGCACTCCCCCACCGCTGTAAGACATATTTTGGAAGCTATAGAAATGTATTTATTAAAGATGAACTGAAACATTTTAGTATGTTAAGGCAATTTGATAACCAAATGTGATAAAGAAGCATGTTCCTACCCTTAAAACTGCTGAAAAACTGTTTTAAAATCACAATTGGCCTCATGGTGAAATCCCTGAGCAGTTTCCTTCCTCTCTAGTGACTAAGTTAGGAAGGGTGCCTGTATTTTTGTTGTGACTGTGTGTATTGATACACAATTCAAAGTTTTACTAATTGACCAATAGGAGCCCTTCTTTGTGGTCTTTGTTGTTGAATCTGTGCTTGAAATTCACTACTCGACTGAGGGACCTTACAGATAATTGAATGTGTGGGGTAGTCATTTAAAAATCATGTTAAACACTGTTATTGCACACAGAGTCCATGCAACTTATGTAACTTGTTAAGCACATTTTTGGTCCTGAACTTATTTAGGCTTGCCATAACAAAAGGGTTGCATGCTTATTGTCTCAAGACTTCTCAGCTTTTAATTAATTTACAAACATTTCTAAAAACATAATTCCTCTTGACATTATGGGGTATTGTGTGTAGATCAGTGACACAAAATCTCAATGTAATCCATTTTAAGTTCCGGCTGTTGCACAACAAATATTGGAAAAGGTCAAGGGGTGTGAATACTTTCTGAAGGCACTGTACTGTAGAATTGCATTCATTCCTATGGAGGACTGTTCCTACTGGGGAGTGCAAATATGGCCGACCGTAGGCTTCAAAACCTCTCAATAGCCAATAGATGGCATAAGCAATCCAGGGTTTATATACATCATTGACCACCTCTCACATGCTCTCTCCTCCTCTTCTAGTTATCAACTTCTGGGCCCAAGTTACAGGCAGTGTTATGCCATAGGTTGGAGTGGAAGACCAAGATGTAAAGGTAAATCTCCCATATTTTCCATTGACACACTTGGACATCTATGCATGACTCCCTGTGAAAGCATGACTCCCTGTCAAAGCATGACTCCTTGTCAAAATACAGGTTAAATAAAATAAAAAATAAGGCATTAAACTTGTTTGAATAAAGACCACAAATATAATGCAACCATGTATGTGTCTTCCTCAGTGGTAACTTGTGATAAACCTCCTGAGATAATGAATGGCACGATTATAGAGAAGCCTGGCGAAGAGTTACCAGAGTATGGTGGTGTCATACAGTACTCCTGTAATGAAGGTTACACCCTCATTGGAAACAAATCAATTGAGTGCATTGAAGATGGTGAATACAACTCATTACCTCCTGAATGTAAAGGTATGGATTCAATTTATTTTTGATCAATTATCTGCCAACTGTTATGGGTTGTAATTCTTTACAGAGGATACATTATATATTATTGTTGTAGATCTGCCTTCACCCTACATCTAGACACTTCAGGCATGTGTCAGACTATGATAAGGAACATTGTCATTGATCTTCCTTCTGTAAATCCCTGTCAGTGTCATATGTAACAGTGGTGTACACTTGAAGGTGCCATACTGAATAATCATTGTACATTTCTATTTCATAGATGTCAATGACATTCTTTTGAAACCAACAACTATATCAACATCATCAATAACAACAACATCGACTGTTCCACCCACAATACAAGGTAGAGGATATCCAAGTAAATCTATCCCAGTGTAATCAAGGGCTTGATAATTAATTGAATTTGGTATTTGCAGTTTCAGGGAGTAACAGTGGTGTACACTAATTAAAAATGAAAGCACTGCATGAAGGTGCAATACTGAATAATCATTGTACATTACTATTTCATAGATGTCAATGACATTCTTTTGAAACCAACAACAATATCAACATCATCAACAACAACAACAACATCGACTGTTCCACCCACAATACGAGGTAGCGGAAAATCCAAGTAAATCTATCCCAGTGTAATCAAGGGCTTGATAATTCATTGAATTTGGTATTTGCAGTTTCAGGGAGTAACAGTGGTGTACACTAATTACAAATGAAAGCACTGCATGAAGGTGCAATACTGAATAATCATTGTACATATCTATTTCATAGATGTCAATGACATTCTTTTGAAACCAACAACTATATCAACATCATCAATAACAACAACATCGACTGTTCCACCCATTATACGAGGTAGAGGAAATCCAAGTCAATCTATCCCAGTATAATCAAGTGCTTGTTTATTCATTTAATTTGAAATTTGCCGTTTCAGGGAGGAATAATGGTGTTGGGGAACATGACACCAATGCAGCTACTGGTGAGTTAAGTTGATTCAAGTGATTATTATTCGATTATTATTTTGTAGTATATTTTTCTTGCTCATGTTTGAACAAATAATACTGAATCTCTCTTTCGGTGAATGCAGCAGTTGTGGGAAGTGGGATCGGCACTGTCATAAGTAAGACTTCCATAATATGTTCTAACTAAACTGGATACTTTGTTTTATACTGTACTGGGGAAACATTCCCTTCTGTAGCCCAACAGGAATTTCCTGCACATTACTTGATTTGCTACACTAGTAAGCCTAGTTAAACTTCCTACTTTCACATTTTACCATGTTTATCACATTTGTGTTACACTTTCTCTTCACCATTTGAAGATCATACAGTGGACTCATGATTGATACCTTGTCTTTTGCAGTTTCACTTATTGTTATTGTGCTGATCACACGGTGTTGTAAGAGGAAAGGGTGAGAACCTACATTTAATAATTTATCTTTTTAGAAAATAGTCCATGAATAAGCATGATTTCACCTACAACTAAATCACAGATTATATTTTCCTCTTACTAACTATACTGTATGTGCATTAACCACAGCTTCTGGCAACTGACTTACACCGTCATTAAATCAAAAAATTATTTGGATAAACTAGCTATAAGGTTGGCCAATTAATTGACCTAAACAATATTTGTTAACAAAACTTTATTTACATAACCCATCAACTAACATTCAGTCTGGCCATGGGCATTTATACTGTATTTATGTATTCCCTACAGTATCTGTGATTTGCATGATCAAACTTTTTGCTGGTTACTTTTCCCTGTTTTGGCCAAAAAATTACATTTTTCCTGCAGTGTGTTGAAAAATCAAGGAAGTAAGGAAATACTTTGCAAAGGCACTCTCGGACAGATATTGGCTTTGAAAAAGAGAATAGAGTATGTTGTTCTAAAGGGAGGTGGGGTAGTAGGCTAGGCTATACACAGTGCTGAGCTGACCAGCTTTCTAACTGCCTACCACACTGGAACACACAAACTACCCAACTAAAACACTGCTAAAATACTGAGATTGGCATGCAGAATATATTTCTTTACTGCACTATTATATGTAAACATGGTAATCCTGACAAACTGTCATTGTTTGAAAATGATACATAGCTCGTACCAGTTTGGAGAAGACCGAAGTCGAACAGAGGAATTATTACAATTTCAAAATAACTAAGTTGAATGCCTACCCAAGGTACCTACAGTTCATACATATCATTATATTAAAACCATTATTCAAAAATATGTTCACCATCTTTTAACCAAAGTCTCACTCATATGACTATACGGTTTGTGTTAGTCTTTGAGCTTGAGTAATCTAAATAGTGACACTATTGTTAAAACTGCTCCGCTGAGTCAATGCTTCGTCTAAAATGTCTCATTTCTTTCCAGGGCTAGGACTGCACCTATCTGCTAGTCTGCATCTGTAGCCTTGAAAAGTAGTGCCAGCGGATTGTTCCTCTTTTATTAAGTTGTTTCTGAAAGTCAGTTCAGCAGAAATGTTTTAACCCAATGTTTGAAAACCGGTATTGAAATATATTTTTTCTCTATTTATATACAATACTGAAATATACGTAATTGTCTTTTCAACTGCCATATTTGACTACAGGTTGCTAGCTTGCTCTGTTGTGTGGGCAGAAGCCCCTGTAATGAGATTAGTGCACTAAACAAAATGTATGATTGAGGAAATTCCCAGGCTGATAATCACTGACCATTTCTAAATGTGTGCTTACTGATCGTGGCTCACAGGAAAATAACAGTATGAGACAGTTTCCTGGACCCAGGTTAAGCCTACAGCACTGTATTCCTTTTCAAGTAGGCTTAATCTGGGTCCAGGAAACCAGCTCTTCATGTTATTTTCCTGCAGCCCCAAATGTCACAAAATAACGTCAATCTTATTTACTTAGAGGTTTTGTACTTAGATTTTATAGTGTGTATTGTGTGATTTAAGAGATCAAATAATTTTCATGATAACAGCTTTTTCTCATTCTTTGAGACACGTGTAAATATGTGTAACGATTGTCGTCGGGAGAAAGAGAGGTTCATAATTGTAATTAAAGAAAGCACTGAACACTGAATCAATACAAAAATAACAGAACGAACGAAACGAAACAGTCCTGTCTGGTGACATACACACGTAACACAAAGACAGAAAATAAACACCCACAAAACACAGGTGGAAAAAGGCTACCTAAGTATGATTCTAGGCCGAACACAGAAACCAAACATAGAAAAACAAACAGACTGCCCACCCCAACTCACGCCCTGACCGACTGGGGACCCTAGCCAAGGGTCCCGAACGGACGGGAGATTCCGGCAGCTCCGGACAGGTGGGAGACTCCGGCAGCGGCGGACAGGCGGGAGACTCCGGCAGCTCCGGAGTGAAGGGCGATTCTGGCATCGCCTGGCTGGCTGACGGCTCTGGCGGCTCCTGGCTGGCTGGCGGCTCCTGGCTGACTGGCGGCTCCTGGCTGAATGGCGGCTCCTGGCTGGCTGGCAGGAGACTCTGGCGGCCCAGGACAGACGGGAGACTCTTACGGCCCAGGACAGACGGGAGACTCTGGCGGCCCAGGACAGACGGGAGACTCTGGCGGCCCAGGACAGACGGGAGACTCTGGCGGCCCAGGACAGACGGGAGACTCTTGCGGCCTACGACACACGGGAGACTCTGGCGGCCCACGACAGATGGGAGACTCTGGCGGTCCAGGACAGACGGGAGACTCCGGCGGCCCAGGACAGACGGGAGACTATGGCTGCGCTGGACAGGCGGGAGCACCTGTAGGGAGGAGACGGAGAGACAGCCTGGTGCGGGGGGCCAGAGGGCTGGTGCGTGGAGGTGGCACCGGATAGACCGGACCGTGCAGGCGCACTGGAGCTCTTGAGCACCGAGCCTGCCCAACCTTTCCTGGTTGAATGCTCCCCGTAGCCAGGGCTGTGCTGGCGAACCGGGGACACCATGCGTAAGGCTGGTGCCATGTACGCCAGCCCGAGAAGACGCACTGGAGACCAGATGCATAGAGCCGGCTTCATGGCACCTGGCTCGATGCCCACTCTAGCCCGGCCGATACGAGGAGCTGGAATGTACCGCACCGGGCTATGCACATGCATCGGGGACACCGCGCGCTCCACCGCATAACATGGTGCCTGCCTGGTCCCTCTCTGTCTCCGGTAAGCACGGGGAGTTGGCGCAGGTCTCCTACCTGCCTTAGCCACACTCCCTGTGCCCCCCCCCCCAATACATTTTAGGGGCTGCCTCTCGGGCTTCCTTGCCAGCCGTGTTCCCTCGTATCGCTGGCTCCTCTCTCCGGCTGCCTCTACCTGTTTCCATGGGAGGCAATCCCTTCCAGCCAGGATCTCCTCCCATGTGTAGCAACCCTTGCCGTCCAAAACGTCCTCCCATGTCCAGGAATACTGACATCGCTGCTGCTGCTGCCCGTTACCACGCTGATTTGTCCTTTTGTGGTGGGTGTTTCTGTAACGGATGTCATCGGGAGAAAGAGAGGAGGACCAAAGCGCAGCGTGGGAAGTGTTCATAATTTTAATTAAAGAAAGCACTGAAAACTGAATCAATACAAAAATAACAGAACGAACGAAACGAAACAGTCCTGTCTGGTGTCATACACACGTAACACAAAGACAGAAAATAAACACCCACAAAACACAGGTGGAAAAAGGCTATCTAAGTATGATTCTCAATCAGAGACAACTAACAACACCTGCCTCTGATTGAGAACCATACTAGGCCGAACACAGAAACCAAACATAGAAAAACAAACAGACTTCCCACGCCAACTCACGCCCTGACCATATAAACAAAGACAAAACAAAGGAACTAACTAACGTGACAATATGAAAGTATGTACATTGTCTAATAATCATGGTTGGGTAGGTTAAATGTGATCTGCTACAGTTACTATACTATATCCCAGAAATGTTCCTTTGCACAAAAAGCTTATTTCTCTCCAATATTGTGCATAAATTAGGTTACATCTAGGGTTGCCAACTTTTTTACTACCAAATAAGGGACAAAAGGTGGCGTACCAGTGCACAGTGCCACGGCGGTATGGGTATCGTATCGTGTGAATGAATATACACTGTATATTCATATTCTTATTCAATTGGAAAGGCAAAACATTTCTATATTCCATTTAGCCTATAGATTTACTAAAACTGTATAATTATGTAAACTTATATGAATAAACCTCAAAATAATTGTCAAAGAAATCACAATTTGGACCTTTACAGCAACAACAACAAAAACTTTTCAAATGCAAAAGAGGAAAGAGGGGCATGAGTCACTCACCAAGTCTACATATTTTTTGCTGCTCTCGACTGATTCAAGCAGTCCTTTCTCCTCTTGCATAGCCAGAGAGAAGTCATTACATGACAAGTCACAGTTCCCAAAAACGATTGTGCTATTTTCCCAAATGCTTTTGATAAATCATCCCCCGTTTGGCGAAGTTGGCTGTCTTTGTTAGGAAGAAATAGTCTTCACACAGTTCACAACGAGCCAGGCGGCCCAAACTGCTGCATACACCCTGACTCTGTTGCACAGAACGCAAGAGAAGTGACACAATTTACCTAGTTAAAAGAAATTCATGTTAGCAGGCAATATTAACTAAATATGCAGGTTTAAAAATATATACTTGTGTATTGATTTTAAGAAAGGCGTTGATGTTTATGGTTAGGTACAGTGCTTTTTCTGAAATGCGCTTGTTAAATCACCCGTTTGGCGAAGCAGGCTATGATTCAAAGATAAATTAACAGGCACCGCATTGATTATATGCAACGCAGGACAAGCTAGATAAATTAGTAATATCATCAACCATGTGTAGTTAACTAGTGATTATGTTAAGATTATTTTTAATGCTAGCTAGCACCTTACCTTGGCTCCTTGCTGCACTCGCATAACAAGTAGTCAGCCTGCCACTCCTCGTGGAGTGCAATGTAATCGGCCATGATCGGTGTCCAAAAATGCCGATTACGATTGTTATGAAAACTTAAAATCGGCCCTAATTAATCGGCCATTCTGATTAATCGGTCGACCTCTAGTCTGCGCATGCTCTGAGGATGCGGCTCGGTATGCCGTCTGGGCCGGCAGCCTTGCGAGGGTTAACACGTTTAAATGTTTTACTCACTTTGGCCAAGGAAAAGGAGAGCCCACAGGCTTTGGTACCGGGCCATGTCAGTGGCACTGTATTGTCCTCAAAGTGAGCAAAGAAGTTGTTTAATTTGTCTGGGAGCAAGAGATCGGTGTCCGCAACGGGGCTGGTTTTCTTTTTGTAATCCGTGATTGACTGTAGACACTGCCACATTTGGCCACGTTTGAGCCGTTGAATTGCGACTCTACTTTGTCTCTATACTGATTGCTTGATTGCCTTGCGGAGGGAATAGCTGCACTGTTTGTATTCGGTCGTGTTTCCGGTCGCCTTGCCATGATTAAGAGCGGTGGTTTGCGCTTTCAGTTTCGCGCAAATGCTGCCATCAATCCACGGTTTCTGGTTAGGGAAGGTTTTAATGTTTACAGAGAAAACGACATCTCCGATGCACTTGCTAACTAACTCGCTCACCGAGTCAGGCTGTGACTATAATCGAAGAGAATTCCCTGGAAGATAATGCGGTCAGCATTTGATTGTAAGGAATTCTAGGTTGGGTGAACAAAAGGACTTGAGTTCCTGTATGTTGTTGTGATTACACCATGAGTTGTTAATCATAAGGCATCTTCTTACCATAGAGATATTTGTTTCTGTCGGCTCGACGCGTGAAGAATCCGGGTGGCTGTACTGACTCTGACAACATATCCCGAGTGAGCCATGTTTCCGTGAAACAGAGCATCTCTGATGTCTCTCTGGAAGGCAACTCATGCCCTAATTCTGTCCACCTTGTTATCTAGAGATTGTACATTGGCGAGTTATATTCTCGGAAGTGGTGCGTGGTGTGCTCGCCTTCTGAGTCTGACCAGTAGGCCGCTCTGTCTGCCTCTCCTGTGGCGACAGCGGTGTTTTGGGTCGGCCTCTGGGATAAGATCGCATGTCCAAGGTGGAGGTTCGAACAAAGGATCCGCTTCGGGAAAGACGTATTCCTGGTCATAATGATGGTAAGTTGACATTGCTTTTATATCCAATAGTTCTTCCCGGCTGTATGTAATAACACTTGAGATTTTCTGGCTAACAGTTTAAGGAATAATACATTATAAAACAAATAACTGCATAGTTTTCCAAGGACCTGAAGCGAGGCGCCATCTTGTTATGCGTCTGTTCCGATTAACTTCTTGCGTCGAGCCATCCCGGATCCGGGATCGTGAATACAGCCTCAAGCTCATTACCATAACGCAACGTTAACTATTCATGAAAATCGCAAATGAAATGAAATTAATATGCTAGCTCTCAAGCTTAGCCTTTTGTTAACAACACTGTCATCTCAGATTTTCAAAATATGCTTCTCAACCATTGCAAAATAAGCATTTGTGTAACAGCTAGCGCACCTAGCGTAGCATTTAGCGTTAGCATTAGCAGGCAACATTTTCACAAAAACCAGAAAATCATTCAAATAAAATCATTAACTTTGAAGAACTTCAGATGTTTTCAATGAGGAGACTCTCAGTTAGATAGCAAATGCTCAGTTTTTCCTTAAAGATTATTTGTTTAGGAGAAATCGCTCTGTTTGGTGCGTCACGTTTAGCTACGAAAAAAACCTGTATCCAGGAGTGTAATTATCCCGCAGCTCATTAGCATAACACAACGTTAACTATTCATGAAAATCGCAAATGAAATGAAATTAATATGCTAGCTCTCAAGCTTAGCCTTTTGTTAACAACACTGTCATCTCAGATTTTCAAAATATGCTTCTCAACCATTGCAAAATAAGCATTTGTGTAACAGCTAGCGCGGCTAGCGTAGCATTTAGCGTTAGCATCAGCAGACAACATTTTCACAAAAACCAGAAAATCATTCAAATAAAATCATTACCTTTGAAGAACTTCAGATGTTTTCAATGAGGAGACTCTCAGTTAGATAGCAAATGCTCAGTTTTTCCTGAAAGATTATTTGTTTAGGAGAAATAGCTCCGTTTGGTGCGTCATGTTTGGCTACCAAAAAAAAAACGAAAATTCAGTCTTCAAAACGCCAAACCTTTTTCCAAATTAACTCAATAATATCGACTGAAGCATGGCAAACGTTGTTTAGAACCAATCCTCAAGGTGTTTTTCACATATCTCTTCGATGATATATCGTTCGTGGAAGTGTGCTTTCCCCTCTGAATCCCAGGAGAAAATGCCTGCGGCTGAAGATTACGCACCAATTTACACAAAGGACACCGGGCGGACCCGTGGTAAATGTAGTCTCTTATGGCCAATCTTCCAATGATATGCCTACAAATACGTCACAATGCTGCAGACACCTTGGACAAACGGCACAAAGCTTAAGCTCGTTCATGGCACATTCACAGCCATATAAGGAGACAATGGAAAACAGAGCCTCAGAAATTCTGCTGATTTCCTGTTTGAGGTTTCATCTTGGTTTCGCCTGTAGCATGAGTTCTGTGGCACTCACAGATAATATCTTTGCAGTTTTGGAAACCTTAGAGTGTTTTCTTTCCAAAGCTGCCAATTATATGCAGAGTCGAGCATCTTTTCGTGACAAAATATTGCGCTTAAAACGGGCACGTTTTTTAATCCATAAATTAAAAGAGCGCCCCCTATATCCAAGAAGTTAAATATTTGACTCCGCGTCCCTGTTTCTCAACTCCAGCGTTGGTCCTTACAAGTTTGTGATCTAGGCAGGCTACTGCTTGGGAAGGTCAGCCACTCAGAAGTACGAGATGGGGAGGGGTGTGGGGGAGGTTGACCTCAGGTCTCCCCACTGGAAGCCCGAGGTAGGGGGAGCGTGAGAATCTATCAAATTGTGCACCTTTAACTTTGTACAGTACTAATGCAATTAGTAAAATCAGTCACACTACGAAATGCTACCAAATAAACCACAATTCATTCAAAATACTGTAAATACAGTGCCTTGCGAAAGTATTCGGCCCCCTTGAACCTTGCGACCTTTTGCCACATTTCAGGCTTCAAACATAAAGATATAAAACTGTATTTTTTTGTGAAGAATCAACAACAAGTGGGACACAATCATGAAGGGGAACGACATTTATTGGATATTTCAAACTTTTTTAACAAATCAAAAACTGAAATTCAGCCCCTTTACTTTCAGTGCAGCAAACTCTCTCCAGAAGTTCAGTGAGGATCTCTGAATGATCCAATGTTGACCTAAATGACTAATGATGATAAATACAATCCACCTGTGTGTAATCAAGTCTCCGTATAAATGCACCTGCACTGTGATAGTCTCAGAGGTCCGTTAAAAGCGCAGAGAGCATCATGTTCCTGTTCCCAAGAAAGCTAAGGTAACTGAGCTAAACGACTACCGCCCCGTAGCACTCACATCCGTCATCATGAAGTGCTTTGAGAGACTAGTCAAGGACCATATCACCTCCACCCTACCTGACACCCTAGATCCACTCCAATTTGCTTACCGCCCAAATAGGTCCACAGACGATGCAATCTCAACCACACTGCACACTGCCCTAACCCATCTGGACAAGAGGAATACCTATGTGAGAATGCTGTTCATCGACTACAGCTCGGCATTCAACACCATAGTACCCTCCAAGCTCGTCATCAAGCTCGAGACCCTGGGTCTCGACCCCGCCCTGTGCAACTGGGTACTGGACTTCCTGACGGGCCGCCCCCAGGTGGTGAGGGTAGGCAACAACATCTCCTCCCCGCTGATCCTCAACACTGGGGCCCCACAAGGGTGCGTTCTGAGCCCTCTCCTGTACTCCCTGTTCACCCACGACTGCGTGGCCACGCACGCCTCCAACTCAATCATCAAGTTTGCGGACGACACAACAGTGGTAGGCTTGATTACCAACAATGACGAGACGGCCTACAGGGAGGAGGTGAGGGCCCTCGGAGTGTGGTGTCAGGAAAATAACCTCACACTCAACGTCAACAAAACTAAGGAGATGATTGTGGACTTCAGGAAACAGCAGAGGGAACACCCCCCTATCCACATCGATGGAACAGTAGTGGAGAGGGTAGCAAGTTTCAAGTTCCTCGGCATACACATCACAGACAAACTGAATTGGTCCACTCACACAGACAGCATCGTGAAGAAGGCGCAGCAGCGCCTCTTCAACCTCAGGAGGCTGAAGAAATTTGGCTTGTCACCAAAAGCACTCACAAACTTCTACAGATGCACAATCGAGAGCATCCTGTCGGGCTGTATCACCGCCTGGTACGGCAACTTCTCCGCCCTCAACCGTAAGGCTCTCCAGAGGGTAGTGAGGTCTGCACAACGCATCACCGGGGGCAAACTACCTGCCCTCCAGGACACCTACACCACCCGATGTTACAGGAAGGCCATAAAGATCATCAAGGACATCAACCACCCGAGCCACTGCCTGTTCACCCCGCTATCATCCAGAAGGCGAGGTCAGTACAGGTGCATCAAAGCTGGTACCGAGAGACTGAAAAACAGCTTCTATCTCAAGGCCATCAGACTGTTAAACAGCCACCACTAACATTGAGTGGCTGCTGCCAACACACTGACACTGACACTGACTCAACTCCAGCCACTTTAATAATGTGAATTGATGGGAAATGATGTAAATATATCACTAGCCACTTTAAACAATGCTACCTTATATAATGTTTACATACCCTACATTATTCATCTCATATGCATACGTATATACTGTACTCTATATCATCGACTGCATCCTTATGTAATACATGTATCACTAGCCACTTTAACTATGCCACTTTGTTTACATACTCATCTCATATGTATATACTGTACTCGATATCAGCTACTGTATCTTGCTTATGCTGCTCTGTACCATCACTCGTTCATATATCCTTATGTACATATTCTTTATCCCCTTACACTGTGTATAAGACAGTAGTTTTGGAATTGTTAGTTAGATTACTTGTTGGTTATTACTGCATTGTCGGAACTAGAAGCACAAGCATTTCGCTACACTCGCATTAACATCTGCTAACCATGTGTATGTGACAAATAAAATTTGATTTGATTTGATTTGATGAAGAACAAGGAACACACCAGGCAGGTCCGAGATACTGTTGTGAAGAAGTTTAAAGCCGGATTTGGATACTAAAAGATTTCTCAAACTTTAAACATCCCAAGGAGCACTGTGCAAGCGATAATATTGAAATGGAAGGAGTATCAGACCACTGAAAATCTACCAAGACCTGGCCGTCCCTCTAAACTTTCAGCTCATACAAGGAGAAGACTGATCAGAGATGCAGCCAAGAGGCCCATGATCACTCTGGATGAACTGCAGAGATCTACAGCTGAGGTGGGAGACTCTGTCCATAGGACAACAATCAGTCGTATATTGCACAAATCTGGCCTTTATGGAAGAGTGGCAAGAAGAAAGCCATTTCTTAAAGATATCCATAAAAAGTGTCGTTTAAAGTTTGCCACAAGCCACCTGGGAGACACACCAAACATGTGGAAGAAGGTGCTCTGGTCAGATGAAACCAAAATTGAACTTTTTGGCAACAATGCAAAACGTTATGTTTGGCGTTAAAGCAACACAGCTCATCAACCTGAACACACCATCCCCACTGTCAAACATGGTGGTGGCAGCATCATGGTTTGGGCCTGCTTTTCTTTAGCAGGGACAGGGAAGATGGTTAAAATTGATGGGAAGATGGATGGAGCCAAATACAGGACCATTCTGGAAGAAAACCTGATGGAGTCTGCAAAAGACCTGAGACTGGGATGGAGATTTGTCTTCCAACAAGACAATGATCCAAAACATAAAGCAAAATCTACAATGGAATGGTTCAAAAATAAACATATCCAGGTGTTAGAATGGCCAAGTCAAAGTCCAGACCTGAATCCAATCGAGAATCTGTGGAAAGAACTGAAAACTGCTGTTCACAAATGCTCTCCATCCAACCTCACTGAGCTCGAGCTGTTTTGCAAGGAGGAATGGGAAAAAATTTCAGTCTCTCGATGTGTAAAACTGATAGAGACATACCCCAAGCGACTTACAGCTGTAATCGCAGCAAAAGGTGGCGCTACAAAGTATTAACTTAAGGGGGCTGAATAATTTTGCACGCCCAATTTTTCAGTTTTTGATTTGTTAAAAAGGTTTGAAATATCCAATAAATGTCGTTCCACTTCATGATTGTGTCCCACTTGTTGTTGATTCTTCCCCAAAAAATACAGTTTTATATCTTTATGTTTGAAGCCTGAAATGTGGCAAAAGGTCGCAAAGTTCAAGGGGGCCGAATACTTTCGCAAGGCACTGTATATAGTTTCACTGACATATTGTTGCATTTTTTTCTGGTTTGTGCGAAATCGTTAAGAATAATATAAAACCAGTGTGCACGCCACCAAGGTGAATTGGTTTAGTCTTGACTCTAAGTTGACAGTGTTGAGGGATGGGTAATGTATTGATGCTCGAGTGCCAAATCAACACAAATTTGTTTCTATTTGTCTTTGTTACTTATTTTTGTATATATTTTTATATTTATATAGTTTTAAATGTTAGAATTATTTATTTTTGTTGTTCCAAATGTCTGAATAAAAATTACAGTTAGTGCAGAATGGTGCTATTTTTGTATGGGGGGGGCTGAAGGGAGCCATACCAGCTAGAACCGCCACTGCTGTCAGGGATATTTCTTCTGTACACAATCTACTTACCATGGCAACGGTGCTGTTTTGGAGACATCTCCACCAGTTTAGGGGAGGATACGCCCTAGATTTCTCCAACTGTGGAAAAAAGCTCAGTTATTCCTATGCAGGAAATGGAAAATACGATATCGTTATCGTTTGATAGAAGTCTGTATATTTGTTCCCATGCCCTTATTTTGAATTATACAAGAACCATACCAACGTAGTCTTATATTCATGCATGAGCAAATGATAAGGAGGACTGTGCGCTCGGATGCTGAAGTGGAAGCAGGAGTCCGTGCTCGAGTCCCTTGAGTTGATGTCCTCTGGACACGCCGCCACCGTATAAGATCATTGTCCAGCCAACACATGAACGAACTGCCATCAATAAATGAGTTTTTTGTTTCGTTTTTAAAGCGTTTGAGGTTCTTCATGTAATGAAAAGCTTTATATAAAATACGTATATTATTATTATTATTAATGACCATTGTGATATGTGAAACATATAACATAGAGCATATGGGGATTTTAACAAAGCCTGCCCAAATCCCTGACCTCTATCTATCCTGTGCAGTTTCAAGCGCATGGAGCGCAATAAGACACGTTGACAGATCAAGTGCATAATTTATCTTCAGTTGAGCCAACCGAAACTCAAACTTGTCCACAGGTCACAAGGCAGGGGAGGATGGAAACTATTCAGTGATGTGGTCAGTTAACTCATTGCTTTCTCCACTTCAGTCAAAATTACATGAACTCCATTTCCCCTTCAATGTATTCTCAACTAGGCCTGCTTCAGAAACATATCATAATCATTATTTATTCAGGATTAATTATAATACTGTATTATTAGGTTATTATGGAGTAGCTCTGGGTTACTCTGCGCGTGGTGTTACGGGTGTCACAATTTAACACTGCCAAAAGTCAGCCACCATATCTTCTTAAAATGTGATTTATAACATTAACCTAACCTTAACCGATATGCTAACCCTATTCCTAATCCTACCCTTAAATGAAGACCAAAAAGCACATTTTTGTCTTAATAATTTTTTTTTACGATATGGTTGTGTATTGACTTTGTGGCTGTGGTAACTACGTGAAACCCCGTTTTAGGTGAAGTGCTACAGTGTTGCTGGAAAGTGAAAATATCTTCAAGCGACAGTTGAAGTCGTCCATGGACTGGTTGGTACTGATTAAACAGCCAGCTAGATAGTGCCAACAAGATCAGAGAGAACTTGTTAGATCGAGAGACCGACTTGTCTTCACATAAAATCTACTTTAAAAAGGACAGCCAGTATAATGTTTTATTCAAATGCATGGACTAAGTGCTTGATATGCCTTATCTTTTTAACAAGTGGAAATGGTGAGTACGTTTCTAGTCATGGTAACTTTGCTGTACAGTAACCGTTTGCTAGCTAACGTTTATAAAAGTTTTAGCTTAATGTTTTGGTTACAAATAGACACTTTGCTAATTTGAGCTGGCCAACCTAACTCTCATTGTGTGTGGAGTTGACATATTCTACTATATCATGTCCTCACAGCCGAGTGTCCCAATCCTCAAGTAGAGGGAAATGTTGTTCTAACGAATGATGCGCTATTAATTAACGTTTTTCCGGAGGGGGAGAAAGTCACTTTTGAGTGTGTCAACGGCTACTTGAAAGAGCAAGGATCTGAAAGAATCACCTGCACGAGTGGAAAGTGGAGCACGCTCAAATTAAACTGCAAAAGTATGCGGCAAAATAGTAGCATTTTTCTCAGTTTTTCTGTAAAGTGTGATTTGTATTTTGTTATTTGATTTATTTACTGTTGTTTGATTGTTTGTTTGTTGTTGGCGTTAACTTGGCTCGATGATTATTAATTCCAGAGAAGGACTGTGGTGCCCCCAGGAAGATACCACATTTGACATATGAGTTTAAGGAAGGCACGCTTTTTGGTGCATCAGCAAGAGCAATCTGTGATAAAGGGTGAGTATGCTTCATCCTGTATCTAATGTATCATCAGAGTATGTTTGAATTATTTTGCCAAAAGATTCAATCCCAGACAAGGACCCCACCCAACCACCTCCAATAATGTATGTATAAACTAGATGGCTGATAAGAGGTGCTGTGTTGAAGCCACCGTGCCTCCATCTTGGCACTCCCCCACCGCTGTAAGACATATTTTGGAAGCTATAGAAATTAATTTATTAAAGATTAACTGAAACATTTTTAGTATGTTAAGGCAATTTTGATAACCAAATGTGATAAAGAAGCATGTTCCTACCCTTAAAACAGCTGAACAACTGTTTTAAAATCACAATTGGCCTCATGGTGAAATCCCTGAGCAGTTTCCTTCCTCTCCAGTGACTAAGTTAGGAAGGGTGCCTGTATTTTTGTTGTGACTGTGTGTATTGATACACAATTCAAAGTTTTACTAATCGACCAATAGGAGTCCCTCTTTGTGGTCTTTGTTGTTGAATCTGTGCTTGAAATTCACTGCTCGACTGAGGGACCTTACAGATAATTGAATGTGTGGGGTAGTCATTTAAAAATCATGTTAAACACTGTTATTGCACACAGAGTGAGTCCATGCAACTTATGTAACTTGTTAAGCACATTTTTGGTCCTGAACTTATTTAGGCTTGCCATAACAAAAGGGTTGCATGCTTATTGTCTCAAGACTTCTCAGCTTTTAATTAATTTACAAACATTTCTAAAAACATAATTCCTCTTGACATTATGGGGTATTGTGTGTAGATCAGTGACACAAAATCTCAATGTAATCCATTTTAAATTCAGTCTGTAGCACAACAAAAATGTGAAAAGGTCAAGGGGTGTGAATACTTTCTGAAAGCACTGTACTGTAGAATTGCATTCATTCCTATGGAGGACTGCTCCTACTGGGGAGTGCAAATATGGCCGACCGTAGGCTTCAAAACCACTCAATAGCCAATAGATGGCATAAGCAATCCAGGGTTTATATACATCATTGACCACCTCTCACATGCTCTCTCCCCCTCTTCTAGTTATCAACTTATGGGCCCAAGTTACAGGCAGTGTTATGCCACAGGTTGGAGTGGAAGACCAAGATGTAACGGTAAATCTCCCATATTTGCCATTGACACACTTGGACATCTATGCATGACTCCCTGTCAAAGCATGACTCCTTGTCAAAATAAAGGTTAAATAAAATGAAAATAAGGCATTGAACTTGTTTGAATAAAGACCACAAATATAATGCACCCATGTATGTGTCTTCCTCAGTGGTAACTTGTGATAAACCTCCTGAGATAATGAATGGCACGATCATAGAGAAGCCTGGCGAAGAGTTACCAGAGTATGGTTGTGTCATACAGTACTCCTGTAATGAAGGTTACACCCTCATTGGAAACAAATCAATTGAGTGCATTGAAGATGGTGAATACAACTCATTACCTCCTGAATGTAAAGGTATGGATTCAATTTATTTTTGATCAATTATCTGCCAACTGTTATGGGTTGTATGCTTTACAGAGGATACATTATATATTATTGTTGTAGATCCGCCTTCACCCTACATCTAGACACTTCAGGCATGTGTCAGACTATGATAAGGAACATTGTCATTGATCTTCCTTCTGTAAATCCCTGTCAGTGTCATATGTAACAGTGGTGTACACTTGAAGGTGCCATACTGAATAATCATTGTACATTTCTATTTCATAGATGTCAATGACATTCTTTTGAAACCAACAACTATATCAACATCATCAATAACAACAACATCGACTGTTCCACCCACAATACGAGGTAGAGGAAATCCAAGTAAATCTATCCCAGTGTAATCAAGGGCTTGATAATTCATTGAATTTAGTATTTGCAGTTTCAGGGAGTAACAGTGGTGTACACTAATTAAAAATGAAAGCACTGCATGAAGGTGCAATACTGAATAATCATTGTACATTTCTATTTCATAGATGTGAATGACATTCTTTTGAAACCAACAACTATATCAACATCATCAATAACAACATCGACTGTTCCACCCACAATACGAGGTAGAGGAAATCCAAGTAAATCTATCCCAGTGTAATCAAGGGCTTGATAATTCATTGAATTTGGTATTTGCAGTTTCAGGGAGTAACAGTGGTGTACACGAATTAAAAATGAAAGCACTGCATGAAGGTGCAATACTGAATAATCATTGTACATTTCTATTTCATAGATGGCAATGACATTCTTTTGAAACCAACAACTATATCAACATCATCAATAACAACAACATCGACTGTTCCACCCACAATACGAGGTAGAGGAAATCCAAGTAAATCTATCCTAGTGTAATCAAGGGCTTGATTATTCATTTAATTTTAAATTTGCAGTTTCAGGGAGGAATAATGGCGTTGGGGAACATGACACCAATGCAGCTACTGGTGAGTTAAGTTGATTCAATTGCTTATTATTTTGTAGTATATTTTTCTAGCTCATATTTGAACAAATAATACTGAATCTCTCTTTCAGAGATTGCAGCGGTTGTGGGTAGTGTGATCGGCACTGTCATAAGTAAGAATTCCATCATTTGAAACAATCACAAGTGAGAGGGGGGATATTTGTTTCTAATACACTTTTTGAAGAAGTAGCTGTTGAGTTCAAAGATATGTTCTAACTAAACTGGATACTTTGTTTTATACTGTACTGGGGAAACATTCCCTTCTGTAGCCCATCAGGAATTTCCCCCACATTACTTGATTTGTTACACTAGTAAGCCTAGTTAAACTGCCTACTTTCACATTTGACCATGTTTATCAGATTTGTGTTACACTTTCTCTTCACCATCATACAGTGGGCTCATGATTGATAACTTGTCTTTAGCAGTTACACTTATTGTTCTGATCACACGGTATTGTAAGAGGAAAGGGTGAGAACCTACATTTAATAATTTATCTTTTTCGAAAATAGTCCATGATTAAGCACGATTTCACCTACAACTAAATCAAAGATTATATTTTCCTCTTACTAACTATACTGTATGTGCATTAACCACAGCTTCTGGCTTTAAATCAACAAATTATTTGGATAAACTAGCTATACGGTTGGCCAATTAATTGACCTAAACAATATTTGTTAAAAAAACTTTATTTACATAACCCATCAACTAACATTCAGTCTGGCCATGGGCATTTATACTGTATTTATGTATTCCCTACAGTATCTGTGATTTGCATGATCAAACTTTTTGCTGGTTACTTTTCCCTGTTTTGGCCAAAAAATTACATTTTTCCTGCAGTGTGTTGAAAAATCGAGGAAGTAAGGAAATCCTTTGCAATGGCACTCTCAGACAGATATTGGCTTTGAAAAAGAGAATAGAGTATGTTGTTCTAAAGGGAGGTGGGGTAGTAGGCTAGGCTATACACAGTGCTGAGCTGACCAGCTTTCTAACTGCCTACCACACTGGAACACACAAACTACCCAACTAAAACACTGGTAAAATACTGAGATTGGCATGCAGAATATATTTCTTTACTGCACTATTATATGTAAACATGGTAATCCTGACAAACTGTCATTGTTTGAAAATGATACATAGCTCGTACCAGTTTGGAGAAGACCGAAGTCGAACAGATGAATTATTACAATTTCAAAATAACTACGTTGAATGCCTACCCAAGGTACCTACAGTTCATACATATCATTATATTAAAACCATTATTCAAAAATATGTTCACCATCTTTTAACCAAAGTCTCACTCATATGACTATACGGTTTGTGTTAGTCTTTGAGCTTGAGTAATCTAAATAGTGACACTATTGTTAAAACTGCTCCGCTGAGTCAATGCTTTGTCTAAAATGTCTAATTTCTTTCCAGGTCTAGGACTGCACCTATCTGCTAGTCTGCATCTGTAGCCTTGAAAAGTAGTGCCAGCGGATTGTTCCTCTGACCATTCCCTGGTTGGACAAAGCCATTTAATTTACAGTGCCCTTATGTATGTGGCAATACTGAATGGAAGTTATAATTGCACTTTTTATTAAGTTGTTTTTGAAAGTCAGTTCAGCAGAAATGTTTTAACCCAATGTTTGAAAACCGGTTTTGAAATATTTTTATTCTCTATTTATATACAAAACTGAAATATACATAATTGTCTTTTCAAATGCCATATTTGACTACAGGTTGCTAGCTTGCTCTGTTGTGTGGGCAGAAGCCCCTGTAATGAGATTAGTGCACTAAACAAAATGTATGATTGAGGAAATTCCCAGGCTGATAATCACTGACCATTTCTAAATGTGTGCTTACTGATCGTGGCTCACAGGAAAATAACAGTATGAGACAGTTTCCTGGACCCAGGTTAAGCCTACAGCACTGTATTCCTTTTCAAGTAGGCTTAATCTGGGTCCAGGAAACCAGCTCTTCGTGTTATTTTCCGGCAGCCCCAAATGTCACAAAATAACGTCAATCTTTTTACTTAGAGGTTTTGTACTTTGATTTTCTAGTGTGTATTGTGTGATTTAAGATATCAAATTACTTTTATGATAACTGCCTTTTCTCCTTCTTTGAGACACATTTGTGTAAATATGAAAGTATGTACATTGTCTAATAATCATGGTTGGGTAGGTTAATTTGTAAATGTAATCTGCTACAGTTACTATACTATATCCCAGAAATGTTCCATATCCACAAAAAGCTTATTTCTCTCAAATGTTGTGCATACATTAGTTTACATCTAGGGTTGCCAACTTTTTCACTACCAAATAAGGGACAAAAGGTGGCGTGCCTGTCAGTGCACAGTGCCACGGCGGTATGGGTATGGTGTCGTGTGAATACAGTGATACAGTGTATATTCATATTTTTATTAAATTGGAAAGGCAAAACATTTCTATATTCCATTTAGCCTATAGCTTTACTAAAACTGTATCATTATGTAAACTTATATGAATAAACCTCTAAATTAATTATCAAAGAAATCACAATTTGGACCTTTACAGCAAAAAAAAACTTTTCAAATGCAAAACAGGAAAGAGGGGCACGAGTCACTCACCAAGTCTACATATTTTTTGCTGCTCGTGACTAATTCAAGCTGTCCTTTCTCCTCTTGCATAGCCAGAGAGAAGTCATTACATGACAAGTCACAGTTCCCAGATATTTGAAGTTCATTTTTGATCAGTTCTGTGCTACATCGGTTTCTTGAGTCTGACCATTTAATGGTCATCAGACAGAAAATCCTCTCTACAAAGACATTTGAGTCTGGCACACTGAGGACAAATGAGACAATCCTGAACATGTTGATCAAGTTGGCTTTCCCTAGGTTTTTGAGAACTGCCACCTACTTCGCACTGGTGGTTTTTGTGGTATCCTGTCTGGTATTCTGTATTTCCTCCCGGCTAGCACAGAACTCTTCATAGAGTTGGTCCATACTGACTGTATTACATGTTCTGGTGAGAAATCAAACCACTTGTCAATGTATGTAATGACAGTGTCATAGAACTTCAAAGTCCTGTTGCTGCTTGGACCTTTGTGCTGACAATTGTTTGTCCATCAGCTGCTTGGTCTACTCAGAAAAAAAACTCCTGTTTCAGCTGAAGCATCTTACATTTTGAACTTTTGGACTTCCTCGTAAACATCTGTGATACAGAGCGTCGTTTCCTCCAGCTTTTTTTACGAGTTGGTCAAAAACACACCCACTTTGTGGAAAAAGCACAGATAAATCTCAGCATCTTCTGTTTTTTCTTTATACTCGAAAATACTATTCAGTGCCACAGAACAGGTCTCCCTAAGGGACCTGAAGTATGATGTAAGAGCTGGCCAGCTTTGCTGGAGACGATCGACAGCTGGATGAAGAGCCATTGTGTGCAAACATGTCACAGAATTTCACGCCACTCGAGTGGCGTCAACAAAGACACAAAAAAATGCATGCAGTTGCTCTCTTCGGGAAGCGGATACTGATAAGTGGCTGTAAAACAATTGTCTCAATATCCACTGACCACAGGCGTGCTTGCAGGCTTTATTAGCTGGGCAATTAGCTTTCAGAATGTGATTGTTGGCTCTGCTCAATAACTGGTAAACGGAGGTGTTTTCCAATTATATCAGTTTCCGCAGTAGACGTCACGAAGAATGCACCGATATTGCTAGCACCTTTAGCTAGCGTGGCCTTGTGCATTTCTGTGGAAGCATGCTGAGTTAGGTCATTCTCCCCTTCGTGGCCTTTGCCCTCCCAGGACCACCCATGGCTGCACCCCTGCCCAGTCATGCGAAATCCATAGATTAGGGCCTAATGAATTGATTTAAATAGACTGATTTCCTTCTATGAAATGTAACTCAGTAAAGTATTTAAAATTGTTGCATGTTTTTGTTCAGTATAGAGTTACCTGTCCTAAATTGTAATCAGTAACTTAACTTTTGAATTACCCAAACTCAGTAACGTAAATCTGATTACTTTCCCTTTAAGAGGCATAGGTTGGCATGAATCTTGTTCTGGAAGCAGCTCTGCAGAGTGGTCACTATCTGGCACAGCCACAAAGTCATACAATCTGATAATTTAAAACCTAACTAACCTTAATCACACTAACATTAATGCCTTACCCTAACCTTAAATTAAAGCACATTTTTGTTTTCATAACATAGCCAATTTCGACTTTGCTGCTGGCGTATCTAGCAGAATTCGCTCAGTTCTGCCTCAAGGACAAGACTCATCCCAATAAACATCAACATGCTCAAATGGCATTAGAAGAAGATAAAATGAATATTAGCAGTTGAATGACATGCATTGCAGCTGGCCATAAATAGCTGGCAATAAATGGATGGTGCATTTTACTTTATGGGTTGGTTACGTAGGCTTCTACTACAGATAATAATAATATGATTCGGCTATATCTTTACATAAAACAAAAAAGAGTGTCAGATTTCCAGTTAATGTTATACCCCTTGATCTTCAAGAATAGGACTTGGAAGTATGGAAGTATAGATTAGCCAAACTGTTTTACATGAGCATAACCCAAAATGTAAGGACTAGCCTACTCTGTTGTTTATGATTATGTTGTCATGGAGGGCTGATTGGGCTCATTGCTTCGAGTTGAAAAATAAATGCTGCCTTTGGAATGGCATGCTTTGAGCACTACCGAAAAGTGCTATCTGCATTTGAAAAATGTATGCCATATTCTGCATTTGCTGTAGGCCTATTTGTTTTACATTTTTGTTGATGACACTTTGATATCTTGATAGTTTTAAGTCTATCAAAAGTGTACGAGTTTTAGCATGTGTCCGTTTGGCCTAGACATCATTTTAATTAGCATGAATTAGATTGAGCAATAAAAGTCCTACTCGTCGCCTGTTCCTGCTCTTTCCCCCCGAACCATCAAACGCGTTTGGTATCATAGTGATCTTTGAATAAACTTAAACATGTACCTTTTTTCAATGGTGATTTGAATGTCATTGAGAAGGTGTCAAATTACCTGCTGAAAGGTGAATTTGTCTCCCAGTGTCTGTTGGAAAGCAGACTGAACCAGTTTTACTTAAGTGCCTTATTGCAAACAGGATGCATGTTTCCTTCTTTTCATTCTGTCATTTAGGCTAGTATTGTGGAGTAACTACAATGTTGATCCATCCTAAATGTTCTCCTATTACAGCCTTTAAACTCTTTAACTGTTTTAAAGTCACCATTGGCCTTATGGTGAAATCCCAGAGTGGTAATTGAGTAAGGAAGGATGCCTATATCTTTGTAGTGACTGGGTGTATTGATACACCAAAATGTAATTAATAACTTCACTATGAAGTTATGCAGGTGAGGCTGCTGGTGTCCCTTTCTGTAGCTCAAAATGTGGACTCTCCCCCCTCACCTTGATGAAGACTGGTCATACAGTATGTACAGGCTTTCTTGACAGCATTTATAAGGCTAGACGCAAGAGGAGATCTAAGGGTACAGATAAACCTGCAACACAACAATAAGGCAACAAGTGACAGTGACAACTATGGCCATGGGGCTTTACTGATGGGCCACCACAGATATATTTTTTAATGAAGAAAGATAATTTCATAATATAAAAATAAAATATTTTGTCACATGCGCCGAATACAACAGGTTTACCATGAAATGCTTACTTACAAGCCCTTAACCAACAATGCAGTTTTTTTTAGAGTACGTAAGTAAATATTTGCTAAAAAACAAATAATAATAATAAGGCTATATACAGGGGGTACTGGTTAGTTGAGGTAATTGAGATAATATGTACATGTAGGTAGGAGTAAAGTGACTATGCATAGATAATAACAGCGAGTAGCAGTAGTGCAAATAGTCCAGGTAGCCATTTGATCAACTGTTTAGCAGTCTTATGGCTTGGGGGTAGAAACTGTTAAGGAGCCTTTTTGACCTAGAATGCTACCACACTGTAAGTGCCCAGAGAGAACAGTCTATGACTTGGGTGGCTGGAGTCTGACAATTTTTAGGGCCTTCCTCGGACACCGCCTGGTTTAGAAGTTCTGGATGGCAGAAAGCTTGGTCCCAGTGATGTACTGGGCTGTAAGCACTACCAATGCACTGGGGTGCAAATGCGCAAGAAGATAAATAACATTGGGATGAGGTAGTTGGGTGTGCTATTTACAGATTGGCTGTGTACAGGTACAGTGATCGGTAAGCTGATGCTTAAAGTTAGAGGGGGAGATATAAGACTCCAGCTTCAGTGATTTTTGCAATTCATTGTAGTCATTGGCAGCAGAGAACTGTAAGGAAAAGCGGCCAAAGGAAATGTTGGCTTTGAGGATGACCAGTGAAATATACCTGCTGGAGGGTGGGTGTTGCTATGGTGACCAGTGAGCTGTGATAAGGCGGGGCTTTACCAAGCAAAGACTTATAGATGACCTGGAGCCAGTGGGTTTGGTGATGAATCTGTAGCGAGGGCCAGCCAACGAGAGCATACAGTTCACAGTAGTGGGTAGTATATGGGGCTTTGGTGACAAAACGGATGGCACTGTGATAGACTACATCCAGTTTTCTGAGTAGAGTGTTGGAGGCTATTTTGTAAATGACATCGCCAAAGTCAAAGATCGGTAGGATAGTCAGTTTTACGAGGGTATGTTTGGCAGCATGAGTGAAGGAGGCTTTGTTGCGAAATAGGAAGCCGATTCTAGATTTAATTTTGGATTGGAGATGCTTAATGTGAGTCTGGAAGGAGAGTTTACAGTCTAACCAGACACTGAGAATATGTGGACAACTACAAATACCCAAGTCAGAACCGTCCAGAGTAGTGATGCTAGTCGGGCAGGAGGGTGCAGGCAGCAATCGGTTGAAGAGCATGCATTTAGTTTTACTAGCATCTAAAAGCAGTTGGAGGCCACGGAAGGAGTGTTGTATGGCTTTGAAGCTCGTTTGGAGGTTTGATAACACAGTGTCCAAAGAAGGGCCAGATGTATACAGAATGGTGTCGTCTGCGTAGAGGTGGATCAGAGAATTACCAGCATCAAGAGTGACATCATTGATGTATACAGAGGAAAGAGTCGGCCCGAGAATTTAACCCTAGAGACTGCCAGAGGTCTGGACAACAGGCCCTCCGATTTGACACACTGAGTTGCTGCAGGGGGTGCAGAGCTGATGGACGGGGTAGGGGTAGCCAGGTGGAAAGCATGGTCAGCCGTAGAAAAATGCTTATTGAAATGATCGATTATCGTAGATTTATCGGTGGTGACAGTGTTTCCTAGCCTCAGTGCAGTGGGCAGCTGGGAGGAGGTGCTCTTATTCTCCATTGACTTTATAGTGTCCCCAAATGTTTTGGAATTAGTTCTACAAGATGCAAATTTCTGTTTGAAAAAGCTAGCCTTAGCTTTCCTAACTGACTGTGTATATTGGTTCCTGACTTCCCTGAAAAGTTGCATATTTGATGCTAATGCAGAATGCCACAGGATGTTTTTGTGCTGATCAAGGGCAGTCAAGTCTGGGGTGAACCAGGGGCTATATCTGTTCTTAGTTCTACATTTTTTGAATGGAACATGCTTATTTAAGATGGTGAGGAAAGCACTTTTAAAGAGCAACCAGGCATCCTCTACTGACAGGATGAGGTCAATATCCTTCCAGGATACCCGGGCCAGGTCGATTCGAAAGGCCTGCTCGCTGAAGTGTTTTAGGGAGTGTTTGACAGTGATGAGGGGTGGTCGTTTGACCGCGGACCCATTACGGACACAGGTAATGAGTCAGTGATCACTGAGATCCTGGTTGAAGACAGCAGAGGTGTATTTAGAGGGCAAGTTGGTCAGGATGATGTCTAAGAGGGTGCCCATGGTTATGGATTTAGGATTGTACCTGGTAGGTTCCTTGATAAGTTGTGTGAGATTGAGGGTATCTAGCTTAGATTGTAGGAAGGCCAGGGTGTTAAGCATATCCCACCTTAGGTCACCTAACAGTATGAGCTCTGAAGATAGATGGGGGGCAGTCAATTCTCATATGGTGTACAGGGCACAGCTGGGGGCTGAGGGGGGTCTATATCAAGCGGCAACGGTGAGAGACTTGTTTCTGGAAAGGTGGATTTTTTAAAGTAGAAGCTTGAATTGTTTAGGCGCAGACCTGGATAGTATGACAGAACTCTGCAGGCTATCTCTGCAGTAGATTGCAACTACGCCCACTTTGGCAGTTCCAACTTGTTGGAAAATGTTGTAGCTGGGGATGGAAATTTCAGGATTTTTGATGGTCTTCCTAAGCCAAGATTCAGACATGGCTAGGACATCTGGGTTGGTGGAGCACTGAATAAAACAAACTTAGGGAGGAGGCATCTAATGTTAACATGTATGAAACCAAAGCTTTTACGGTTTCAGAAGTCAACAAATGAGAGTGCCTGGGGAATGGGAGTGGTGCTGGGGGCTGCAGGGCCTGGGTTCACCAGAGGAGGAGTAGGATAAGGGTATGGCTAAAGGCTATAAGAACTGGTTGTCAAGTACGTTCGGAACAGAGAGTAAAAGGAGAAGATTTCTGTGTGTGGAAGAATATATTCAAGGCATAATGTACAGACAAGGGAATCGTAGAATGTGAGTACAGTGGAGGTACATTGAGTGATGATGAGAGAGGTTTTGGCTCTAGAGGCACCAGTTGAGCCAGGTGAGGTCACCGCATGTGTGGGGGTTGGAACAAAAGGGCTATCGAAGGCATATTGGGCAGGGCTGGGGGCTCTACAGTGAAATAAGACAATCACTAAGCAAAACATCAATAGACAAGGCATATTGACATTAGGGAGAGGCATGTGTAGCCAAGTGATCATAGGGTCCTATGTAGCAATAGATGAGTCAGGGAGCTGATTCAGTAGTTGCTACTACGCTAGGTGAGCTGGAGACAAGGCGATTCAGACAGCTAGCGGGCCGGGACAAGCAGATGGGCCTCTGGTGACGTCGCAACAGAAGAGCCTGTTGAAACCACCTCGGACGATTATGTCGGCAGACCAGTCGTGATGGATTGGCGGGGCCCTGTGTCGTCATTAAAGGGTCCAGGTCAATTGGCAAAAGAGGTATTGTAGACCAAGAATTGGCTGGTGGACCTCTTCAGCTAGCCGGGAGATGGGCCTAGCTCGAGGCTAGCTCAAGGCGGGTGCTTGCGTCGGGACAGAGACGTTAGCCAGGAGTATCCACTCGGATTGCAGCTAGCTAGCTGCGATGATACGGTGTAAAGGATCAGAGCTTGCGGTAGAAATCCGGAGATGTGCTCTGGGTTGATATCACTCTGTGCAGACTGGCAGGTATTGACCGAGCTGAGGCTTGCTGGTGTCCGAGGTAACGTTGAAGACCGCTAGGAGTGGCTAACTGACTACTAGCTAGTATCTAGTTAGCTGGCTAGCTTCTGATGAGGGTTCCGGTTCTAAAGTATAAAAATAGCAGATCCGTATCACATTGGGTGATGCGGGTTGCAGGAGAGTATATTCAGTCCGTAGATGGAAACTGAGATTAAAATATATACGAACAATATACGAAAAAAAACTATATTTAAATGGGACAAGACGGACAGGACAAAACACACGTCCGACTGCTACGCGATCTTGGAATGGCGTATGCAAATGCAAGAAACCAGTTTACAAAATACAATTAATTATTATTCCCATACCATTATTACAGAGAATCAGATAAATTATGCTACCCTCTGCCTATTGGCTACTAAAAAATACAACACTGCCCCTTTAAGACATAAACCAAAGCTCTTTACCTGACTAGCTTTTCAAAGATGGCTAGGAAGCAAAAACTCACCCATTGTCGACTAGAAATTAGCTATAACTGGGCTAATAACTCACTAACTAGCAAAGAACATGAACAGATGTGCACAGGTGGCTACATTCAGCTCTCGTTTTGATCTGGCAGTCCAGTTCAAAGAAAATGACACAGATCCATATACTGCAATGACTATTTGCATATAGGTCTACTGCAGCTCTGACTGGTTATATCGCACCAGTCTGTGTAGAGTCAATGCACTAGAATTCTACTCTAATGCGCTCTGCCTAGAAGAAAATCTCTTGCACAGCTGTCTTTTATAATGTCTTGTATAGTTTGTTTTGTTTCGGTATGTTACATTGAAAGTGGCTAATATTGAGTTGATTCGAGAATAATTACCAGAGTAGAGCGAAACGTTAATAGTGTTAACTAAAAGGGGAAAACTCTAGAAAGTTCAGTGAAGTTCAATCTCTTGCTTCTCTGAGGGGCTGATATTTCTTCTGCGAGACAGTGCGCAGCTCCCCTCGGGAACATTGCGCACTACCCTCTGTAGCGCCTTGCAGTCGGATGCCGAGCAGTTGCCATTCCAAACAGTGATGCAACCAGTCGGGATGCTCTCGATGGTGCAGCTGTAGAACTTTTTGAGGATCGGAAGACCCATGCCAAATCACTGTAGATGTGTCCATATTTTGAAAGCGGAAGACGTCCATAAGAATTTGCATAGTGCGGCCATCCTCTCTAGGAATGCCGAAGTCATTCAGGGAGCCCTGCATTTTGCCATCTAGAAAGCAGCAGGTGAAAAACCAGTCCACATCACACCGAAAAACTAATTAAAACAGGCAAGGAAAAATAACAACTTTGAGATTGTTGGGAAAGAGGTATGTGGGTTCTCCATATAACTCAACCGTGGACGGAAATGAAGGGGTATTGAATGGGCTTGTACTTTTTGAAGTTGCCATGGCAAGTAATTTGTTCACAAATATGAACAACCCTTGGCGGCTTGGCTAGTTACAGACACCCCAATATAAATGGAGTCAAGAGTGTAGATTTGTCTCCCACTCTGTAGTCCAGTCATCTAGAACACAAGGCTTACCGTTGGGAACCTACAAGTGTTGATAGTGCTTTCTCCTCCATTCATAGTAAATTATGAAAAGTGCTTAATTGGTGGTTGTGCGTAGCTTTTTTAATACATTTCTTCCAAAGAATAATTGCATATGGGAAATGTCCGGCCCCACTGCAATGAACCTTTTTTACATCTGGCTCCTGTAAGAATATACACTGCTCAAAAAAATAAAGGGAACACTTAAACAACACAATGTAACTCCAAGTCAATCACACTTCTGTGAAATCAAACTGTCCACTTAGGAAGCAACACTGATTGACAATAAATTTCACATGCTGTTGTGCAAATGGAATAGACAACAGGTGGAAATTATAGGCAATTAGCAAGACACCCCCAATAAAGGAGTGGTTCTGCAGGTGATAACCACAGACCACTTCTCAGTTCCTATGCTTCCTGGCTGATGTTTTGGTTACTTTTGAATGCTGGCGGTGCTTTCACTCTAGTGGTAGCATGAGACGGAGTCTACAACCCACACAAGTGGCTCAGGTAGTGCAGCTCATCCAGGATGGCACATCAATGCGAGCTGTGGCAAGAAGGTTTGCTGTGTCTGTCAGCGTAGTGTCCAGAGCATGGAGGCACTACCAGGAGACAGGCCAGTACATCAGGAGACGTGGAGGAGGCCGTAGGAGGGCAACAACCCAGCAGCAGGACCGCTATCTCTGCCTTTGTGCAAGGAGGAGCAGGAGGAGCACTGCCAGAGCCCTGCAAAATGCCCTCCAGCAGGCCACAAATGTGCATGTGTCTGCTCAAACGGTCAGAAACAGACTCCATGAGGGTGGTATGAGGGCCCGACGTCCACAGGTGGGGGTTTTGCTTACAGCCCAACACCGTGCAGAGAACACCAAGATTGGCAAATTCGCCACTTGCGCCCTGTGCTCTTCACAGATGAAAGCAGGTTCACACTGAGCACATGTGACAGACGTGACAGTCTGGAGACGCCGTGGAGAACGTTCTGCTGCCTGCAACATCCTCCAGCATGACCGGTTTGGCGGTGGGTCAGTCATGGTGTGGGGTGGCATTTCTTTGGGGGGCCGCACAGCCCTCCATGTCCTCACCAGAGGTAGCCTGACTGCCATTGGGTTCCCGAGATGAGATCCTCAGACCCCTTGTGAGACCATATGCTGGTGCGGTTGGCCCTGGGGTCCTCCTAATGCAAGACAATGCTAGACCTTGTGGCTGGAATGTGTCAGCAGTTCCTGCAAGAGGAAGATATTGATGCTATGGACTGGCCCGCCCGTTCCCCAGACCTGAATCCAATTGAGCACATCTGGGACATCATGTCTCGCTCCATCCACCAACGCCACGTTGCACCACAGACTGTCCAAGAGTTGCACGCCCAATTTTTCAGTTTTTGATTTGTTAAAAAATTTTGAAATATCCAATAAATGTCGTTCCACTTCATGATTGTGTCCCACTTGTTGTTGATTCTTCACAAAAAAATACAGTTTTATATCTTTATGTTTGAAGCCTGAAATGTGGCAAAAGGTCGCAAAGTTCAAGGGGGCTGAATACTTTCGCAAGGCACTGTATATCAAATTGTCATTTAGATACAACCAATTCTAAATACAACCAATCTTCCATATCAACAGGCATATATCAAATCCATCCTATCTTGACAAGATCACAGAGACACACTGACTGGCACATAGACATTGTGGAGCCAAGAGATACACGCTTGACCTCTCCCCTCTCTCCGGCCCAAACAACTTAGTCTTGACATAGAACAGATACTGCAACCCTGCCGCAGTATTATACAAAAATAATATTCTGATGAGAAGTAACTTACAAACATATGATGAATATAAAACATCTTAACTATGTTACCACCTAATTCTGATTATTCCCCAACACTATACCTAAAGTGGCTTGGGAAAGCATTTTTCCTGTTTTGTTGCCTTACAACCTGGAATTAAAATGGATTTTTGGGGGGTTTGTATAATTTGATTTACACAACATACCTGCCACTTTGAAGATGCAACATATTTTTATTGTGAAACAAACAAGAAATAATACATAAAAACTGAAAACTTGAGCATGCGTAACTATTCACCCCCCCCCCCTAAAGTCAATACTTTGTTGAGCCACCTTTTGCAGCAATTACAGCTGTAAGTCTCTTGGGGTATGTTTCTATAAGCTTGGCACATCTGCCCACTGGGATTTTTGCCCATTCTTCAAGGCAAAACTGCTCCAGCTCCTTCAAGTTGGATGGGTTCCACTGGTGTACAGCAATCTTTAAGTCATACCACAGATTCTCAATTGGATTGAGTTCTTGACTTTGACTAGGCCATTCCAAGACATTTAAATGTTTCCCCTTAAACCACTCAAGTGTTGCTTTAGCAGTATGCTTAGGGTCATTGTCCTGCTGGAAGGTGAACCTCAAATCTATGGAAGACTGAAACAGGTTTCCCTCAAGAATTTCCCTGCACCATCCATCATTTCTTCAATTCTGACTAGATTCTCAACCCCTGCCAATGAAAAACATCCCCACAGCATGATGCTGCCACCACCATGCTTCACTGTGGGGATGTTTTTCTCGGGGTGATAGGAGATGTTGGGTTTTCCTTGATGGCCAAAAAGCTACATTTTAGTCTCATCTGACCAGAGTACCTTCTTCCATAAGTTTGGGGGAGTCTCTCACATGCCTTTTGGTGAACACAAAATGTGTTTGCTTATTTTTTCTTTAAGCAATGGCTTTTTTATGGCCACTCTCCCGTAAAGCCCAGCTCTGTGGAGTGTGCGGCTTAAAGTGGTCCTATGGACAGATACTCCAATCTCCGCTGTGGAGCTTTGAAGCTCCTTCAAGGTTATCTTTGTTCTCTTTGTAGCCTCTCTGGTTAATGCCCTCCTTGCCTGGTCCGTGAGTTTTGGTGGGCGGCCCTCTCTTGGCAGGTTTTTGTGATGCCATATTATTTCAATTTTTTCAATAATGGATTTAATGGCGCTCCGTGGGATGTTCAATTTTTTTTTTTTTTTTTTACAACCCAACCCTGATCTGTACTTCTCCACAACTTTGTCCCTGACCTGTTTGGAGAGATCCTTGGTGGTTTCCCTTGCTTAGTGGTGCTGCAGTCTCTGGGGCCTTTCAGAACTGTTACGCGGAGTGGAACAGGGGAACCCAAGAGCAGACTCAGACGAGGAGGCTGGGATGAAGTAACCAAGGTATTTATTGAAACACAGGGGAGATGGAGTGCAGGTCAGGGGAATCTCGGGCGGGTTGCTGGAAACCAGGTGCGGATGCTGAGGCTGGAGCGAGAGGGGTTGAGACAGGGTAAGCAGGTCCGGAGGGGAATCCAAGGGAGTAGTAGAGTGGGGAATCCCACACATGAATGGTCTCAAGATGCTTTACTGTTGGCATGACACAGGGCTGATTGTAGTGCTCACCTTGTCTTCTTCGGACAAGCTTCTTTTTTTTCCGGATGCCCCAAACAATCAGAGAAAATGACTCTACCCCAGTTCTCAGCAGTCCAATCCCTGTACCTTTTGCAGAATATCAGTCTGTCCCCGATGTTTTTCCTCGAGAGAAGTGGCTTCTTTGCTGTCCTTCTTGACACCAGGCCATCCTCCAAAAGTCTTCGCCTCACTGTGCGTACAGATGCAGTCACACCTGCCTGCTGCCATTCCTGAGCAAGCTCTGTACTGGTGGTGCCCCGATCCCGCAGCTGAATCAACTTTAGGAGACGGTCCTGGCACTTGCTGGACTTTCTTGGGCGCCCTGAAGCCTTCTTCACAACAATTGAACCGCTCTCCTTGAAGTTCTTGATGATCTGATAAATGGTTGATTTAGGTGCAATCTTACTGGCAGCAATATCCTTGCCTGTGAAGCCCTTTTTGTGCAAAGCAATGATGACGGCACGTGTTTCCTTGCAGGTAACCATGATTGACAGAGGAAGAACAATGATTCCAAGCACCACCCTCCTTTTGAAGCTTCCAGCCTGTTATTCGAACTCAATCAGCATGACAGAGTGATCTCCAGCTTTGTCCTCGTCAACACTCACACCTGTGTTAACAAGAGAGTCACTGACATGATGTCAGCTGGTCCTTTTGTGGCAGGGCTGAAATGCAATGGAAATGTTTTTGGGGATTCAGTTCATTTGCATGGCAAAGAGGCATTTTACAATTAATTGCAATTCATCTGATCACTCTTCATAACATTCTGGACTATATGCAAATTGCCATCATACAAACTGAGGCAGCAGACTTTGTGAAAATTTATATTTGTGTCATTCTCAACTTTTGGCCACGACTGTAGTGAAGACATCAAAACTATGAAATAACACATATGGAATAATGTAGTAACAAAAACAAGTGTGAAACAAAATATTTTTTATTCTTCAAATAGCCACCCTTTGTCTTGATGACAGCTTTGCACACGCTTGGCATTCTCTCAACCAGCTTCATGAGGTAGCCACCTGGAATGCATTGCTTGGAATATTTTGTCTCAGCCTCCAGTATTTATGCTGCAGTAGTTTATGTGTCGGGGGGCTGGGGTCAGTTTGTTATATCTGGAGTACTTCTCCTGTCCTATTCGGTGTCCTGTGTGAATCTAAGTGTGCGTTCTCTAATTCTCTCCTTCTCTCTTTCTTTCTCTCTCTCGGAGGACCTGAGCCCTAGGACCATGCCCCAGGACTACCTGACATGATGACTCCTTGCTGTCCCCAGTCCACCTGGCCATGCTGCTGCTCCAGTTTCAACTTCCACCTGACTGTGCTGCTGCTCCAGTTTCAACTGTTCTGCCTTATTATTATTCGACCATGCTGGTCATTTATGAACATTTGAACATCTTGGCCATGTTCTGTTATAATCTCCACCCGGCACAGCCAGAAGAGGACTGGCCACCCCACATAGCCTGGTTCCTCTCTAGGTTTCTTCCTAGGTATTGGCCTTTCTAGGGAGTTTTTCCTAGCCACCGTGCTTCTACACCTGCATTGCTTGCTGTTTGGGGTTTTAGGCTGGGTTTCTGTACAGCACTTTGAGATATCAGCTGATGTACGAAGGGCTATATAAATAAATTTGATTTGATTTGATTTGAATTAACAGGTGTGCCTTCTTAAAATTAATGCATTTGAGCCAACCAGTTGTGTTGTGACATGGTAGGGGGGGTATACAGAAGATACCAAATAGGGCTAAAAGTCTCCAAGCATTTATTTGGGCTTCAATTTCTGAGGCTGGTAACTCTAATGAACTTATCCTCCGCAGAAAATGTAACTCTGGGTCTTCCATTCCTGTGGCGGTCCTCATGAGAGCCAGTTTCATCATAGTGTTTGATGATTTTTGTGACTGCACTTGAAGAAACTTTCAAAGTTCTTGAAATTTTCCGGATTGACTGAACTTCAATGTCTTATAGTAATGATGGACTGTCGTTTCTCAAGAAATGGACTTGGTCTTTTACCAAATAGGGCTCTCTTCTGTATACCACCCCTACCTTGTCACAACACAACTGATTGGCTCAAACACATTAAGAAGGAAAGAAATTCCACAAACTAACTTTTAACAAGGCACACCTGTTAATTGAAATGCATTCCAGGTGACTTCCTCATGAAGCTGGTTGAGAGAATGCCAAGAGTGTGCAAAGCTGTCATCAAGGCAAAGGGTGGCTACTATTACGGCTTTCTTCCGTTGAAGGAGAGTCGGACCAAAATGCAGCGTGGTTAGTTCGATACATGTTTAATGAATGAATGAAAATACGAACTAAATACAAAAACGGAAATGTGAAAACCTAATACAGCCTGTCTGGTGAAAACAAACACACTGAGACAGGAACAATCACCCACAAACACACAGTGAAACCCAGGCTACCTAAATATGGTTCCCAATCAGAGACAACGAGAATCACCTGACTCTGATTGAGAACCTCAGGCAGCCATAGACTATGCTAGACACCCCTACTCAGCCACAATCCCAATACCTACTAAAACCCCCAATACCACAACACAACACAAAATAACCCCATGTCACACCCTGGCCTGACCAAATAAATATATAAACACAAAATACTAAGACCAGGGCGTGACAGCTACTTTTTGATTACTACATGATTACATTTGTTATTTCATAGTTTTGATGTATTCACTATTATTCTACAATCTAGAAAATAGTAAAAATAAAGAAAAACCCTTGAATGAGTAGGTGTTTAAACTTTTGACTGGTACTGTATATTGAAAAAAATTATAGATATGGCATCAATGTTGAAAATCTGACTACCCCCTAGTTTATCATTGTCTGCATCCGGCTTTGATCGTAGTGTAATGAAGCAGGCAGGGAGTGTGAACTCGTCCGTGATGGTTGGCAACCTTCTGGCCTGTAGCCCCCCAGTAAATGTAGAACTGTCCCTAGAAAAACACTACCTGTCAAACAAACTGGATTTGAATTTGATGGCCATTATCCATGATTGATTGTTCATTTGAGCACTGTGTCTTTCTTAGTTGTCTCTTTACATTTCCTAATAACATTATTTTTAAGATTGCTTGTGCTCAAACAAACTTAAGGCCAGGCACTGCACCCTATCAGAATACACTTTTATCAGTTGAATGTGGACACAAATATAGCTTTTTTGTATTGTAATTATTCTGAAATATTGTATACAATATGCAAATTAGGTGATCTCATTAAATATGTGCATATTTTCATATTATTCAAATAAATGTTTCTGTACACTGGATGCAGTCAGTCTAAATATTTTGATTTCATTTTGTTAAGACACTCCAGGACCGGCTTACACATTGTGGATGCATACTTTTTTCATCTTTCTACCTGTAAAATACTAAAGAAAAAGGCACATAAAATGAATTTTGCCCTATTTTTCAGAAGAAAATGTAATGTAGAATAAAATTGACAACATCAATAATTCCCTATGGATAAGTATGGAGAATAATTCTAAGGATAACCATGCAAAATTTGATGTCATCCTGCAACATAACAGTTCCATGATGACTGAAAACACATCCTTTGTATGAACGAGTGACACATTTCCAGGCAATAGCGGTCCATTTAAAATCAATTAATTATTCCCTCGTCCCTTGCCCTGCAATCGTCAACTCATCAGACGTCATCAGAAGTGTCCAGTTAATTTGAGGGCTGAGGGGAGTGGGTGTGTCTTTTAAGTGTTTGGAATGCAGCCATAGGGACCCCCTTTGCTAATTAGCTACCTAGCATGCCCCGAACACCTGTGCGTAACGGAAAGCCTTGAGAAAGTTGCTGTCACTGAAAAATACAGTCTGCAGTAACTGTGTTAAAGCCGGGTAACACCATGTACAGTAAGTGTATATTTTGCACTTGTGAAATTATTTTCATGTGATATGAAATACTACTAATATGAAATAATATCGCAATTGATGATCGATTCACGTGTAGATGGAGTACTTGGCTGTTTTGGCTGCCAGACCCAGTCTACCTATGAAAATAACATATAATAAAGGTCTTTGGACCTTAAGCAGTAACGGTACATTTTGTGCTAAACTTTCCCATAGCCCGTCATCGACTACAGTTTGGCCATAGAACTAACAAGTTTATGAATTGCCTGTCTTTTCACAGTGACCGGCTGCCACCTTGTGGTATTTCTTAGTAGCATGCTTTGGTAGTGATACATCTGCAAACTGCACTACATGTTTGCAAAGGGTTCAAACCGATTCATGATTGATCTGGCAATTTGGTTCTGCGACTCAATTGCGGAGCCTCCACAGGCTTGCAGAGGCCAAATAAAGCTCCATACCGCATCATTGTGTACGAGCTCATTTCTGCTTGATCCGAAAATGTGGTCGGAGGCACCATATGAATGTTGGGACGCAAATTGAGCTATGTACCGCATCGCTTTTCGCCTCTCAAATTTTGTAAGAGCCAATTTTTGTTTGATCTGCACATGCTGTCGAAGGTGCCATTTGGATGGTGTGACGCCATTGCATTGCATAGCCTCATATCATGCATTTTCAAAGACACAAGTAGGCATATCAGATTTCAAATATGTGGTTACATTGGGAAGAAGTGGAATAATAAAATACGTTTGGGGAATAACAGTAGTGTTCTTGCTGACAAGAAAATAAATGACCCTATATTTTAGCCCAGTGTTAAGATTTAGAATTGTCCCACTGATCAGACTAAATAAAGTAAATGAATAATAAAATCTCCTGAAGACAAGATTACATAGATCTGCCCCTACACCTAACCAAACTCTACTTCTATGTTTTCCCACTCTAGAAGCAAACGTACGTTTTGAGATTACAATCTGTTTGACAAAATTATTTTCATAGTTAAAAATCAGGCAGAGCATATATATATATGTATGTATGTCTATTTTGCATGTTATTTTGGAATTGGCTACGTGTCACATATCAGTTTGCAAACAATATATTTTTTTAAATAATAATATAGGTGAACATATTTAGGTGTAAATGAACTACTAGCCAGTTGTTGTTGCCCATGGTGGAATCGTATCTAACCAACTGGCTCCTAAAGCCAATGTGAGATGTCTATGTGCCCATGAACTGTTGGATTCTGTGTTTTACATTATAGCCATTACCATATATATGATTGAATATTATCTGCTGTTGGCTTGGGTGGATGTATGTATGTGTTATGCAACATAGCTGACTTAAAACATTGTTAACAGTTTCAGGGCCATGGGCCTTTCTCATGATGGAAAAATACAGAGTAGCATGAAGACAGGAACTGTTTAATGAGTTGGGGGGGGGGGGGCACATTCAGAGCGGGGTGTTGCGAGAACAAGCGGCCTTTTGTTAGATAACAGGAGCCAAGTGCGAGATAACGGTATCGAGCATGAGTGCATAGATATTCTTCACGGCAAGTTTCATCTATCAACTGGAGCGCCCGGGGGCTGGTACCAGCTCGTACGACAACAATCAATAATAGGGTGGGTGAGTCTTTACCACGCCCAGTCTCTACTGTGATAGGCCAACAGACGGGTTGGAACTATGTCTATCACATTATAAAGAATACTGTTTACATACATCCTGTCAGTTCTCTGTTCTGCCCTGCGTGGTATTACAGTGAGCCCGTATATACGAAAGTTCCATTTGCCATTATTACAAATAGATATGTCAATCATTGAAATCAAGTCTAAGAAACGGAAGATCTGTTCTATGTGCGCTATTTATATGTTTCCCGTTCGTAAGTTTTGTATTTTGTGTCTTTTTCTTTCGGTTTTATACACCAGCTGAAAATACAATATTTTTGGTTATGGGAAATATATTTTACAGCCGTTTAGATGGTACAACGATGCTCTACACCAGGGTTTCCCAAACTCGGTACTGGGACCCTGGGTGCACGTTTTGTATTTTGCCCTAGCACTACACAGCCAAATAAAATAATAAAGCTTAATAATGAGTTAGTTATTTGAATCAGCTGCGTAGTGTTAGGGCAAAACCCAAAACGTGCACCCCTTGAGGACCGAGGTTGCATTCCAAACACGTAAAAGACACACCCTATCCCCTCAGCCCTCAAATTAAGCGGACACTTCTGATGACGTCTGACGAGTATACTCTTGCAGGGCGAGGGAGGTAGGAATTATTTTTAAATGGACCGATTGTGTTTTCAGCCACCGGTAGCTTGTGGGTGCTTTATATGCGCCACAGTCAATTATGATTGCGTGTCTACTTCTATTAACTAGAAGAAGACATAGGGGGGCGACTAAGACAGACTTTGGTCCATCTTGGGTTAGTTATAAAACATATTTTGGTGCATCTTTAAATAGTGATCCATTCTGACTACTATATTTGTCGTGACACAGGACCACGTGCTGACATAGACCAATCACAGATCGACAGGCTCAGGCAGGATGAAAACAACGATCATGATCCTTTGCTTGTTACTGCCACTTTTACCAAAACCTTAGCATTGGTAGCTGAGCTGTTTTATAAGACAGGCTGCCAACTCTCACTGCATTGGCCGTGAGACACGCATTTCACCCTCTTCTCACGGTTCACCTCATATCTCAAGCATTGAAAACACCCTAATTAGTCAAATAAAGGCAGTCAACTTTTGAACTGTGCTCCAAGTAATTTTGAAATCAGCATCTGCAATTGAACATCACCAGCGGTACCTAATAATATTGTTCTGGGTTGCCTCAGCACTGAACCGCGGCACACTGAAGCATATGATTGGTCTAGTTATGTGAGGAATCAAGGGGATTGGATGTGGCGTTTTTTAAGAAATGCCCCTCAGATTAGAGTGGAGTTGAATGGAGAGAGAATGTTCTCTGCTGGTTTTAGAAAACTGTAAAACGAGTAACATGGTAGCGCTGTTTTATGTAAAAAGTTGTCAACAAAATTAGGTAGCTCTTACTCTCGTCCGGCCTATTTCAAAGATTTTGAAAGTATGATGTTGACATGATCAGTCCAATCAAAGCTATGGTACATATAATGTGATTTGACATAATTTTATCTGTGGCCAATGACCTTGAGCCTTCTTTGATGGGCACTTCTATTTTTATTTTTGTTTTTTATTTTTTTTATTTTTGTTTTTCCCCCCAATTTCATGGTATCAAGTTGTCCCATCGCTGCAACCTCCGTATGGACTCGGGAGAGGTGAAGGTCGAGAGCCATGCATACTCCAAAACACAACACAGCCAAGCAGCACTGCTTCTTGACACAATGCTCGCTTAACTCGGAAGCCAGCCACACCAATGTGTCAGAGGAAACACTGCACACCTGGCGACTGTGTCAGCGTGCATTGCGCCAATTGTGTGCCGCCCCATGGGTCTCCCGGTCGCGACAGAGCCTGGCCTCGAATCCGGATCACTGCGATGCAGTGCCTTAGACCACTGTGCCACTCCGGAGGCCCTTGATGGGCACTTCTAATGTAGATCTATCGCAGCTTGAATTTTCGTGTGACAGAACACTGAACCAATCACAGCGCAACTAGAGAACATTACCAACCCCTACACTCCGTATTTTCTGCTGGCTGCCCCACCACCACAGAAAGCACCGAGCTAGGTGACACTATTAATGCCAAAATAAAGTACTGGAAAAAACACATTATTGTTGGCTAGAACGGTACTGTTATTCCCCAAATGTATTTTATTATTCCACGTCTTCCCAAAATTGCCAGTGTATTGAAATCTGATATGCCTACTAGTATCTTTTGAAAATGACTTGATTAAGGCTATGTGTTTTTGCAGCCATTCATGGACAGACAGTTTTGTATAAGGCATACAAATAAGCATTGGATATTAAATACTGCAGGAATCAAATATCATTTTTGACATTTTAGTATTGTGCACACAGTAGGCAGAGATGGTTAAGGGACTCACAATTGTTTATATATAGAGTAAGCTGATGGCAAGGACATTCAACTAGTAGGCATAAACCACCTGAATATTAATATTCATTCTATTTTTCTTGAAGTTTGGGTGTGTTTTTTTAATTTTTTAGAAAATGTTATAATGAGAACATTTTCTAACATACAGTACCAGTAAAAACCTACTCATTCAAGGGTTTTCTTTATTTTCTACATTGTAGAATAATAGTGAAGACGAACTATGAAATAACACATGGAATCCTGTAGTAACCAAAAAGTGTTAAACAAATCAAAATATTTTAGATTCTTCAAAGTAGCCACCCGTTGCCTTGATGAAAGCTTTGCACACTCTTATACTCACACACTATAATGTATTAAATATTTTTTTCCCTCATGAATCTACACACAATACCACATAATGACAAGGCAAAAACAGGTTTTTCGAAATGTTTGCAAATGTATAAAAAATAAAAAACTGAAATCACATTTACATAAGTATTCAGACTTTTTACTCAGTATTTTGTTGAAGCACCATTGGTAGCAATTACAGCCTCGACTCTTTGGTAAGACGCTACAAGCTTGGCACACCTATATTTGGGGAGTTTCTCCCATTGTTCTCTGCAAATCCTCTCAAGCTCTATCAGGTTGGATGGGGAGCGTCGCTGCTCAGCTATTTTCAGGTCTCTCCAGAGATGTTCGATCTGGTTTCAGTCAGGGCTCTGGCTGGGCCACTCAAGGACATTCAGAGACTTGTCCCGAAGCCACTCCTGCGTTGTCTTGGCTGTGCTCAGGGTCGTTGTCCTGTTGGAAGGCAAACTTTCGCCCCAGTCTGAGGTCCTGAACGCTCTGGAGCAGGCTTTCATCATGTATCTCTTTCTCTCTCTCTCTCCGTTTCATCTTTACCTCCATCCTGACTAGTCTCCCAGTCCCTGCTGCAGAAAAACATCCCCACAGCATGATGCTGTCACCACCATGCTTCACCGTAGATTTGGTGCCAGGCATTCAGGCCAAAGACTTCAAACTTGGTTTCATCACACAAGAAAATCTTGTTTCTCAAGGTCAGTCTTTAGATGCCTTTTGGCAGACTCCAAGTGGGCTGTCATGTGCCTTTTACTGAGGAGTGGCTTCCGTCTGACCACTCTACCATAAAGGCCTGATTGGTGGAGTGCTAAAGAGATGGGAGAACCTTCCAGAAGGACAACCATCTCCACAGAGGATCTCTGGAGCTCTGTCACAGTGACCATCGGGTTCTTGGTCACCTCCCTGATCCAAGGCCCTTCTCCACCAATTGCTCAGTTTGGCTGGGCAACCAGCTCTAGTCTTGGTGGTTCCAAACTTCTTACATTTAAGAAGGCCACTGTGTTCTTGGCAACCTGCTGCAGAAACGTTTCTGTACCCTTCCCCAGATCTTTGCCCCGACACAATCCTGTCTCAGAGCTCTACGGACACTTCTTTCGACGTCATGGCTTGGTTTTTGCTCTGACATACACTGTCAACTGTGGGACCTTTTTATATAGACGTGTGTGTGTGTGTGTGCATTTCCAAACCATGTCCAATCAATTGAATTTACCACAGGTGGACTCCAAGTTGTAGAAATAGCTCAAGGATAATCAATAGAAACAGGATACACCTGAGCTCAATTTTGAGTCTCATAGCAAAGGATCTGAATACTTTTATGTAAATTATTTCTGTTTTTATTTTTTATAAATTTGTAAACATTTCTAAAAACCTGTTTTCGTTTGTCGTTATGGGATATAGTGTGTAGATTGCAGATTTAAAAATATATATTTTTTAAATACATTTTAGATTAAGGCTGTAATGTAACAAAATATGTAAAAAGTCAAGGGGTCTGAACACTTTCCGAAGGTACTGTATAGAAACCCTGGTTTGCTGATGCTATGTATTTGCCATTGAGAGGCTCTGAAGCCACCGGTTGGCCATATTGGCACTCCCAAGTAGGAGCAGTCCTCCATAGGAATGAATGGAATTCTACAGTATTTCAATTAAATGATTTCCAACAACATGTGAAAAGAGTCATGGGTAGTGAATACTTTCTGAAGGCACTGTATTTTAATGAAATGTCAAATAAATTACATGTATTTTGTTGTAGTGGGGACTGTAACGTTACTTTTTAAATGTTTTTATTTATTTGTATATTTAGCTCACATTATATCATGTAAAATTATGCATTAAGGTCTGCAATAGAATCAATTCACGAATGCATTTCTATAGCTTACAAAATATTTTTTTTACAATGGTGAGGGAGTGCCAAGGTGGCACGGTGGCTTGAACACAGTGCCCCTTATCAGTCATCGTGTGTGTGTATAAATTAATGCACACTGGCCGTATTGTTGCTATGGTGTGTCGAGGGACAAACAGTAATATTGCAGTTTTTCTTTATTTCTTCAAGCGATGGTATTTTAAGGGACTATGTGAGGCACATACGTTCAATTCGCGTAGGAGAAGGGTGCATTCCTGCATCTGCAGGAACCCCTCTTTATACTTCTATTGGTCCATTTTTAAGCTATGACTCCATACAGAAATGGTTTGCTGAGATCGGTGTGGAAGAACTTAACTGGCCTGCACAGAGCCCTGACCTCAACCCCATTGAACACCTTTGGGATGAATTGGAATGCCGACTGTGATCCAGGCCTAATCACCCAACATCATTGCCCGGCTTTACTAATGCTCTTGTGGCTGAATAGAAGCAAGTCCCCACATTAATGTTCTAACATCTGGTGGACAACCTTCCCAGAAGAGTGGAGACTTATAGCATCAAAGAGGGGACCAACTTCATATTAATGCCCATGAGTTTGGAATGAGATGTTTGACGAGACATACACTTCTGGTGAAATTACCTGACAAAGATCATTGCAGGATCTAAACGTTGTTTGTTTATTAATTAAAAATAAACCAAATAATTTCACCTTTATTTGGATGTTGTGCACCTGGTCACCAGGTGGGCAAGTTGAGAACAAGTTCTCATTTACAATTGCGACTTGGCCAAGATAAAGCAAAGCAGTTCGACACATGTTACACATGGAGTAAAACAAACATACAGTCAATAATACAGTAGAAACAAGTCTATATACGATGTGAGCAAATGAGGTGAGATAAGGGAGGTAAAGGCAAAAAAAGGCCATGGAGGCAAAGTAAATACAATATAGCAAGTAAAACACTAGAATGGTAGATTTGCAGTGGAAGAATGTGCAAAGTAGAAATAAAAATAATGGGGTGCAAATGAGCAAAATAAATAAATACAGTAGGGAAAGAGGTAGATGTTTGGGCTAAATTATAGGTGGGCTATGTACAGGTGCAATAATCTGTGAGCTGCTCTGACAGCTGGTGCTTAAAGCTAGTGAGGGAGATAAGTGTTTCCAGTTTCAGAGATTTTTGCAGTTCGTTCCAGTCATTGGCAGCAGAGAACTGGAAGGAGAGGCGGCCAAAGAAAGAATTGGTTTTGGGGGTGACCAGAGAGATATACCTGCTGGAACGCCTGCTACAGGTGGGTGATGCTGTGTTGACCAGCGAGCTGAGATAAGAGGGGACTTTACCTAGCAGGGTCTTGTAGATGACATGGAGCTAGTGGGTTTGGCGACGAGTATGAAGCGAGGGCCAGCCAACGAGAGCGTACAGGTCGCAATGGTGGGTAGTATATGGGGCTTTGGTGACAAAACGGATGTCACTGTGGTAGACTGCATCCAATTTCTTGAGTAGGGTATTGGAGGCTATTTTGTAAATGACATCGCCAAAGTCGAAGATTGGTAGAATGGTCAGTTTTACAAGGGTATGTTTGGCAGCAGGGCCAGAAGTATACAGAATGGTGTCGTCTGCGTAGAGGTGGATCATAGACTCACCAGCAGCAAAAGCGACATCATTGATGTATACAGAGAAGAGAGTCGGTCCAAGAATTGAACCCTGTGGCACCCCCATAGAGCCTTGAAAATAATACCAACGTTTCGACAGCCAAGCTGTCTTCATCAGGGTATAATCACAAACAATGCGGGATGACTCGTTTATATAGTGTCAAAAGACACAGGTGTCTGTAATCATGGCCAAGAGTGGCCTAATATCATTGGTTAATAATCAAATATTAAAATGTCATACAAAGAACAGCATACAAACAACAAATGGATAGCATACGATCATAGATTAATTTGACTACACAAGTTTACAAACAATTACAATGGCAAAGTCACAATAATCACAAGAATGGCTTAAGATCAAAGTCTACGTTGAGACCGAAGGGCGCAAGGGTCTTTAAATTAAAGATCCAGGCAGCCTCTCGTTTTAACAATAAATTATCAAGGTCACCCCCTCTCCTAGGGAGGGTGACATGTTCGATGCCAATATAACGCAGAGAATAAAAAAAAAGTGGCCTGCCTCCAAGAAGTGGGCCGCAACTGGATAAGTAAAGTTTTTACACCTAATGGTGCTACGATGCTCTGAGATACGTACTTTTAATTCGCTCTGTTTTACCAACATAATTTTTACCACAATGACAAGTTATAAGATAAATAACTGCCTAAGTGGAGCACGTAATAACACCTTTTATTGGGATCGATTTCCCTGTTTGTGGGTGTTTTGAAGGATCTACATTTATAAGTGCCATTGCATTGAGCACAGCCATTACATTTGTCATTTCCATCCAGTAGGGGCGCAAATAGACGTTCAGGAATATCTTGGGGTGGTAAATCAGAGTTTACCAATTGGTCTCTGAGATTTCTGCCCCGCGAGAATACGACCAAGGGAAGGTCCGAAAACACATTACCGAGACTATCATCGGATTTTAGGATGTGCCAATGTTTGAACAATTCCCTTAATTTGTTCAGAGCACTTTGAATAGCGGGTAGTTAGAACGCAAGAATGCGTCTTTTTGCGAGACTGAGCTTGAAAAAGGTCATGTACCCCCATAGAGACTGCCAGAGGTCCGGACAGCAGACCATCCGATTTGACACACTAAACTATATCAGAGAAGTAGTTGGTGAACCAGGCGAGGCAATCATTTGAGAAACCAAGGCTGTCGAGTCTGCCAATGAGGATGTGGTGATTGACAGAGTCGAAAGCCTTGGCCAGATCAATGAATACGGCTGCACAGTAGTGTTTCTTATCGATGGTGGTTAAGATATCGTTTAGGACCTTGAGCATGGCTGAAGTGCACCCATGACCAGCTCTGAAACCAGATTGCATAGCAGAGAGGGTATGGTGAGATTCGAAATAGTTGGTAATCTGTTTGTTGACTTGGCTTTCGAGGACCTTAGAAAGGCAGGGTAGGATAGATATAGGTCTGTAGCAGTTTGGGTCAAGAGTGTCGTCGTCGTCGTCCCCCCCCCCCTTTTGAAGAGCGGGATGATCGCAGCTGCTTTCCAATCTTTGGGAATCTCAGACGACACGAGAGGTTGAACAGGCTAGTAATAGGGGTGGCAACAATTTCGGCAGATAACTTTAGAAAGAAAGGGTCCAGATTGTCTAGCCCGGCTGATTTGTAGGGGTCCAGATTTTGCAGCTCTTTCAGAACATCAGCTGACTGGATTTGGGAGAAGGAGAAATGGGGAAGGCTTGGGCGAGTTGCTGTGGGGGGTGCAGTGCTGTTGAACGGGGTAGGGGTAAGCCAGGTGGAAAGCATGGCCAGCCGTAGAAAAATGCTTATTGAAATTCTCAATTATAGTAGATTTATCAGTGGTGACAGTGTTTCCTATCTTCAGTGCAGTGGGCAGCTGGGAGGAGGTTAATTAATTAAAAGGTACATGTTGGAGCCTACAGTATGAGTGTGCGAGCTCTATTTATTTTATTCCAACTTCTTTCGGCTCTGCACCCAGAATGTGTGTTTGATCACATCTGACTATCTATAACAAGCTAGCTCAGGTTACTTGAGATTGGGCAAAAAGGATGTGACTTGATCAAAGAGAACTTGTGTGGAGGAACCATGGGTGTTTCTCATCTTCTGTTCAGATGATATTCCCCCTACACTGTAACCGATTTCAAATGGTGCTAGAAATAGAAGAGACTCTAAACACCAAAAGAAAACAGTCAGCCTTGGCAAGAGGGGTCATGATGTGAGGTGTGATCCAGGGATTGCTGTCAGTCACTGGGGAGGTGTGTTGTGCTGGCGCTGCGATTCCAAGGCTAACATATTCCAGTGTGACATTTACATAATTGGACACGGAATAGAATGTTTTTATTGTCATGCGATCCCGTCAACAAATAATGTTAATCCCCACCAGTACCACCTAGCCAAATGTGTGCGAAATGATGAGACTGCCTTAGGCCTACTGTATGCATTCATCCGTCCTGCTTTAAATGGTGTCCTCCTTACACCAAGAACACTGATTTCAAATGGTGCTAGATATGTTATTGATACTCTAAAACACCGTCTGAAACCAGTTTCCAGGGGAAGTTATGGTCAGGGCTGTGTCTGAATCTCCATTGGCCTCCCAAGGCATCCAGCCCTGTAAGAAGTTTCAGAATAAAAATGGTTCATATCAAATGTTGATTAAACAGTAGGTGCTGTCTGTGCCTTGCTTTCAGTACTTATTGAACAGTATCAGCCACAGTTGCATAGGTTTCAAATGCAAGTTCAATACATCACAGCAGGATGCCAATCATAAAGGGCATATGTGGATAGTGCATAGACAAACGTTTCAGTTACTTCACATCTACCACTCCAATGTTAATGCTAATTTGTTATTATTTTTCCACTATGGCCTATATTGCCTTCTCTCGAATCTTACTACATTTGCGCACACTGTATATATATTTTTCTATTGTGTTATTGACTGTACTTTTGTTTATCCCATGTTTAACTCTATTGTTTGTGTCGCACTGCTTTGCTTTATCTTGGCCATGTCGCAGTTGTAAATGAGAACTTGTTCTCAATTGGCCTACCTGGTTAAATAAAGATGAAATAAATGAATTTTAAAAAACTCAACTATCATCAGGGTCATCAACGTATCACTTTTGGCATATTTTACATATTTGAGCTTTTCTCGTCTCTCCTTTTTGGATTTGTCAATTATTACTTGTACTGTCATGTATGAACAGGTTTTGATTTAAGACATTTTTATTCCTTTGCAGGATGGGTACCAAAGCTAAATTGCACATGTACCATCATCATGGATACCTTACAAGGAGGAAGATGCCCAGTGTCACCAATTAAATGCTCTGGTGTAAGAAACCCTACTGGAAGATCAGCTAAATACACATACAGTTCAAGTCGGAAGTTTAAATACACCTTAGCCAAATACATCTAAACTCAGTTTTTCACAATTCCTGACATTTAATCCTAGTAAAAATTCCCTGTCTTAGGTCTGTTAGGATCACCACTTTATTTTAAGAATGTGAAATGTCAGAATAATAGTAGAGTGATTGATTTATTTGAGATTTATTTATTTCATCACATACCCAGTGGGTCAGAAGTTTACATACACTCAATTAGTATTTGGTTGCATTGCCTTAAATTTTTTTAACTTGGGTCATGTGTTTCAGGTAGCTTTCCACAAGCTTCCCACAATAAGTTGGGTGAATTTTGGCCCATTCCTCCTGACAGAGCTGGTGTACTGAGTCAGGCTTGTAGGCCTCCTTGCTCGCACACGCTTTTTCAGTTCTGCCCACAAATTTTCTATATGATTGAGGTCAGGTCTTTGTGATGGCCACTCCAATACCTTGACTTTGTTGTCCTTAAGCCATTTTGCCACAACTTTGGAAGTATGTTTGGGGTCATTGTCCATTTGGAAGACCCATTTGCGACCAAGCTTTAACTTCCTGACTAATGTCTTGATGTTGCTTCAATATATCCACATAATTTTCCTACCTTATGATGCCATCTATTTTGTGAAGTGCACCAGTCCATCCTGCAGCAAAGCACCTCCACAACATGATGCTGCCACCCCCGTTCTTCACAGTTGAGATGGTGTTCTTCGGCTTGCAAGCCTCCCCCTTTTCCTCCAAACATAACGATGGTCATTATGGCCAAACAGTTCTATTTTGGTTTCATCAGACCAGAGGACATTTCTCCAAAAAGTACAATCTTTGTCCCCATGTGCAGTTGCAAACCGTAGTCTGGCTTTTTTATGGCGGTTTTGGAGCAGTGGCTTCTTCCTTGATAAGCGGTCTTTCAGGTTATGTCAATTTATAGGACTCGTTTTTCTGTGGATATAGATACTTTTGTACCGGTTTCCTCCAGGATCTTCACAAGGTCCTTTGCTGTTGATCTGGGATTGATTTGCACTTTTCGCATCAAAGTATGTTCATCTCTAGGAGACAGAACACATCTCCTTCCAGAGCGGTATGATGGCTGCGTGGTCCCATGATGTTTATACTATTGTTTGTACAGATGAACATGGTACCTTCAGGCGTTTGGAAATTGCCCCCAAGGATGAACCAGACCTTCAGGCGTTTGGAAATTGCTCCCAAGGATGAACTAGACTTTTTTCTGAGGTCTTTGCTGATTTCTTTAGATTTTCCCATGATGTCAAGCAAAGAGGCACTGAGTTTGAATGTAGGCCTTGAAATACATCCACAGGTACACCTCCAATTGACTCACATGATGTCAATTAGCCTATGAGAAGCTTCTAAAGCCATGACATAATTTTCTAGAATTTTCCAAGCTGTTTAAAGGCACAGTCAACTTCTGACCCACTGGAATTGTGATATAGTGAAATAATCTGTCTGTAAACAATTGTTGTAAAAAAATTACTTGTCATGTCATGCTCAAAGTAGATGTCCTAACTATAGTTAACAAATTTGTGGAGTGGTTGAAAAATTAGTTTTAATGACTCTAACCTAAGTGTATGTAAACTTCTGACTTCAACTGTATAATGATATTCTACTAACTGTAAATGAATTAATGTAGACATAGATATGATTACTTGAAACTATTTAGCCAATCAAACTGTAAAGGCTTCGTGCAGTTAACTAAATCTGAGGTTCATGGCTTGGAATCATGTGTAGAGAGAACTTAGTCTGTTGGGAAGGCTGAATTTGATTTCCGTTTTGTTGCATGAGAGACCATTTGATTACCTTGTACAGATATATTCCTGTTAAGTAGAGAACAGCAGGCCCATCTCTCCCCTTAATAACATTCTGGAATGCACCCATCCCTTCTGGCCATCATGGGGTGTCCGCACTGCAAGAGACAACATAAAAGAGATGTCATCTTCACTGTTTGAGTGAGTATGTTTCAAGGAATGTGTTCCTATGTTGGTTAATAGACTCATGCAGAGTTGGATAGAGAAAGAGTATGTTAAGCAGAACTAGGGACACAACATCTGGGTTACAATATCTGTCTTCCTCAATCAACATTGGATAGGCTACATAATAAAAGATCTCACGACTCTCCCATACAACAACAAAAACGATGCTTGTCACTGATTGGGTTTAGAACTTCCAATGAGGAGGTCTCACTAGACATGGGGTGTCAAACAAATTTTGCCCAATGGGGTGCATTCGGTCTTCAACGAGGTCTGGAGGGCCACATTGAAAATGTGTTATATTTCCTCACTGTCAAAATTTGAAAAACAATAGTCCATAGTTTTTTACATTTTCGATGCTCCCTGATTTTCTAGCTTTCATTTGGGTGAATATTAGGGACCTGGACACAGTCAAGAAACGTCTACAGTTTTGTATTGGATTTAGGCATTTTGAAGTATATTAAGTTTTGTTTTTTTACTTTGGGGGGGGTTTACTCAAACCACCCGTGGGCCGGATTGGACCCGGGGGCCATATATTTGACACACCTGCCCTAGACTAATAGGGGACAAATGCATCCACTGAGCCTGTGTTACAGTTGCTGCATGATAAAGTATTCCATCCCATTACTACTGCTGCCAACTTTGAGTCACCAAGCGAGCAAGGTTAAGGACTCTCTGATCTGGAGCCATGATATACAGGGCTCTATGATGCCGCTTTAAAAGGGAAGCTCTTCCAGGAAGCATAGCCTGGAACCCTCCCCTGGCTGACAGGGCTTGAGACAGAGAGCGAGAGCAGGGAGAAGGAGACGACAGAAGAAAAAGGCACATAACCAGCTGGTCGCTCTGCTGGCACACTGAGGAGGAGAGGGATCAATCCGTCAAGGCCTCCAAGAGCCACACTGCAACTTACTTCCTGGCAGGAAAAGTACGCCACTCACCCTTGCTCTCACTGCAGAAAAAGTGGGTAGGAAGGGAGGTTGCAGCTGGTTGGCACAATGGCCAGGGTAAGAAAAGTGATGTCTAGCTTCCCATGGATCTCCTTTGTCTCCTGCGGATTTCCTGAAAATCAACACATGCCTTGTATCCTCCCCTGAGCCTCCCTCTGTCCATTCGACAAGCATACAGTCTTTTGGCCAATTAAGGGTTTCACTGCAGGTGTCAGAGTATTACAGAGGAGAAATGATCTGGAATAAGAATAAAACAGGAATATCTCTCACTGCAGGAATATTAATTCCAAAGAAGAACATCTGGCTGCCACATAATCAGCATCCTCCAGGCATCCACACTCTTCCCTGAAAGAAGACAGCATCTCAAATGACAAAGCAGTAGAGCACAAATTATGAATACAAACATTTAAAAAATGGAGGGCAAGGTAAACGGGCTTTAAAGTTCTTCCTAATTGAAAATAAAATTACACTGGCTGTACCGACATAAAAAAAACTGACATAACTAATTCCAAAATATCCTCTTCTGTCTACCTCTCACAATTTACCATCTCTCACCTGTCTTGCCATATCCTCCACTACAATGACTGTTACATTAGCAGATTGGTTGTGTTCTTTTTTCACAACAAAGTTTAGTTTGACAGTCAGCCTCACTTACAACCAGAAGCTCTTAAGACTAGTGTGTAAGCTCACAGTCTCTCCAATGAATTTATTCAGCGGTTCCAGGAATTCCCCCTGTATACCTAAACACATTGAATGCAGCTTCTTGAACTACTCAGGCTGGCAGCCTCACCACTATACCGTCATCTAGTTCTAGGGCCACCGTGACCTCCTCTTTCTTCCCTCTCCCTGTTTTTTTCCGATCTTCTCTTTCCTCTCTGCTTCAACATTGTCAAATGTGAATTTGGGTCTCTTTCCCTCTCTTTCGTTTGTTTGTTTTCTCGCTCACTATTTCTCCATACTGTTTGCAGTTGCTCTGTTTTCTGCTTCAGAGCTGAGTTCACTTTTGCTTACCAAGTCACCGGACTGTCAACTGCTTTTAAAGGTGCATCGTTCCCTTTTAAACCAAAACAGGGAGGCCGTTGTGTGGCCCTTTATTTGTTTTTAGGCTGTCAAGTGTGTCAGTTGGTATTGCAACGCCTATGTGATACATACATTTTTTTTGTAGAGCCATGTATACTTTAAGGCATACTGACATAACATGCAGGAGGGGTGGAGGGGGTTAGGTGACGACAAAGCATTGACAGATTATCCTCTGATAGATTAGAGGTCCTAATTTAGCTGGCATGCAATGAGATAATGGAGGTACATTAACATTCAAAACTGTTAAAGTTAATCGTATGAAAATTGTAATCTATCCCCATGTTTTGTATGTTATATCTTGTATAATTGTAAGAAGAAGGGGCACATTGACTTATCTGGTAGGTAGCAGAAACGATGAAGGAGATGGCGCAGCAAAGCTTTTTTGACTACCTCACTGAGGTGCAGTGAGGCAGAGGTAAAACATAAGGTTTGAGGCATGAAGTGTTGAGGGTATATTGCATTCCTCATCGCCCTGAGAACAGGGACTTTGAAAGAAAAAGCAACAAATTGAGACAGAGATGAGCTACATTAGTGGACAACCTGATCAGGCTGCTGATAAGCGGGACATTGTGTTTGGCTGGCAGTAGGGTGGGGTTAGCGGCGGGGCTATTGACGGAAGAGTTGGCTTACATCCTGTTCCACCTCTTGCTCTGCCTGTAGTGAAATATAAGCTGCATGTCACATGATCTGAGAGTTGGAGACAAATGACCTGCAGGTTTTTCTGTTTCGTACAAATACTTTGGTCAGTAGTCCATGGGTTCACTACGCTTCACATGAAGCAATTTACTGCTGTATATGCAGATAATTACTCTAATGGAGTTTTGCATGTCAGTGACGTATTGGAAATAAATAGTATTATTAACAGGGACAATAACAAAGCAACGCAAATAAATAAAAAAATTGTGCAAGAGGTTTTTCCCCTCAGCAGCACTTTAAGTGCAGAGCTGATAATGATGCCTGTGAACGAACACCGCTTCTTCCCACTTGTCTATTTATACATCATCATCCAGCAGGCAGTGGGGTTTAATTTTAGCACTGTCATCTCTCAGCAGTATTCCACCTTCCAAACTCTCAGCTCCATGTAGGAGGGATAAGGCTCTGTTGTAAAGACAGGTGCCAGGGTCTCTTTTTTTTTTTCTCTAAATTTAATTTACATGTGATTCAGTTCCTGCAGTAAACAACAACATTTAGTTTGGATGTTTTCCTGTCATTGCTACGGATTGACAGATGCAGTGTATTGGCAGACAGAGATAGCACCTGATTTTGCTAAATTAATTTAAATTGCACATTTTAAGTTTTTGTTTCATAGTCCTCAAAAAAAACATTGAAATACTGCAGCTATTTTAAATTAAGAAAAGTTGTTCTTAAACACGTGTGTCTGCTTCTGTTTGTTTGACTGGAACAGCAGAAAAACTGGTATTGATGTAACAGATTTTCCTTGTCTCTGAAAGTGGGCCAGATCATTAACTGGTCAGTAGAGGGTGGGTATGGTAAACGTTTGAATTCTTTGTTATGAAACAGCTTTTTTATATCAAAATATATAGAAACATAAAATAATTTAGTCAGTCTACAGCATCTTGCAAGCTTGAATGTGTCTTTTCTATTCAGAATATAACATGGGAAGTTATTTTAATGCACCTTTCTTTTTGACATACTAGCATACTGACGGACTCTTTTTAGTGACTGGGCAGATCTACTTGGTGGGGGCGATCAGTGATGGTCCTGTACTGTGAATCATTTTCACCTGTGGAGTTTCATGACCTGCCCCCCAGGCTGAAGCAATGGGACGGACCTAGACATCGATAATTAGGGTCATTAGCCAGGGCTGGGAAGCTTCCCACTGGACACAGATGTCAGTTCATCTAGTTCAAATGTACAATTGGTTGAGTTGTCAGCTAACATGAATTCAACATTAAATTAACAAAAAATGTCACTAGGTCATTGGATTTAGGTTAAAAGTTGAGAGAAAAAAATACTAAATTCCATTTACGTTGATGACTTTTTTTCAAATCCAATCAGTTTTTCATGTTGATTCAACGTCGTCATATGAAATGTTGGGGTTGAAATGACATGGAAACAACATTGATTCAACCAGTTTTTGCCCAGTGGGTTGTGGTTTGACTGTCAACAATAAGTGGCATCACAAACAGGTGTGTCGAGCACCTATTGTGAAAAAGGCTTTCTCTGGCAGGTGTACATTTAATTATGTTCCCAATAGAAACGAGGCAAGCCTGCTAACTGACTTAACGTATTTGTACATCCTGTCATGCCAATACAGAAAAGGAGAAATCCAGGGGGTTAGCTTCTCTTATTTTTCACAATTTAAAACTGAGCTCATTTAGGCCCCTTCAGTTGATTATTCTGTCTGTAAATTATTGTAATATGTTCCAAAAATATCTACTTAATATGAAGCCTATATACTAGAGCTGGAGATGATAATGCATTGCCACGAATGGAGAAAAGTCAAGTCATGTGAATATGCCCAACAGCGCCCCTACACTCCGGGGAAGTAGCCTACATGGTGTTTTGGTTTGTTTACATCTAGGTATATCAAGTGCGCACTGTCATGCAATCACAACACCAAATATGTCAGTATGGCCTTCATTCACATAAGTCATAAGATTCTTATTAATATATTATGTAAGTAGCACGCATAGTCCTTTATAAACGCGAACTTACTCATTATAAACATGACTATATAGTCTACAGTCACTTAATTTAATCGGTAACAGCTTGTTTTGTAAACAAGTACTTTTTTGGATAATTTTCTGTCTTGATTTTATTATTGGGCTTTATTGTGTTTGATGTTTTAAACCGCCATGAGGAAATAAGTAGTGATCGTGCCAATATTAAGTGCAAGTGCGTAACATCCTCCTCGCTCCTATTTACGCACATCCATCTCTTGCGCAGCATCCTATTCCCAATCCCCGCTTCACACGCCATCTCGTCGCAAACAGTTTTAGCCTGCCTAACATTCCTCTATCCAAAACAAATAGCCTATATTAAGTAATCGGCTTCATGCTATGTTTCTGAGGGGTTTCCCGTATCTGCGGGGTAAGCTACAATTCCCACCGGATTCCATTGCGTTTGTCACAATAGCACTCGCTCTGACGCAGACAAATGTAACTATTTACCTGTCGATTATAATTGAGAATGGTAATTGTATTAGATTAGTTTACTACCTCCACTATATGTAACGTTTACTAAATTGGCACTTTCATATTTATTTGAAGGCGAAGAGCATTTTAAGAGGACCATATCCACAATCACTATATTATAGGCTATATCAGATTTGTTTATAGATGTTTGTGATAACACATTGTATTAGATAAATGTGTCGTTACAACATCGTTTGCATTAGGCTACTGAAATTGGCAACACGTCTCAGTAATTCCTAGAATAAAACTATGATTTAGCCTGATAGCTTACCTCAACGTATGTCTTCTTTCCTCCCTTGGCGACCCTTTCGGCTAGATCATGTTTTCAATAACTGGACAGCACCTGTTTCCATAAAGCACCCCTCACATTATTACAGTATCCCCATCGATTTTTCCATAGCGCAACACCCGAAGCCCGCCCCTGACACTCCCCCTTTGGCTGGTTGGCCAGGCCTTGGTGAATTATTTTTGCCTACGTCGGAATCACATGTGGTTGACGCATGTTTACAAACATTGGATGAGATCACATGGTGGTGGGACCCAGTTTACCGTAAACCATTCGACATTAAGCATACATTTGTGCTCGTCAGCTTGTAGTCCTAAAAACCGAAATGAGTTACCCTGGTTCGTTCGGACATTCCTATGGGGAACGTTGATGGAGTTTTGGGATAAACACCGAAAATAAAGTCTAAGGGTAACAAAGTTTTAGGAGATTTTATACGTTTTGTTCTATGAGATATGTGTCAATCAACAAATGCTTCAAAAAGTTGGCTGATTTAAGATGATCTCATAGAACTAAAAACCTATAAGATCTCCTAAGCCTGTGTTTACCATAGACCGTATTTTCGGTGTTCATCAAAAAACGTTCAGAAACCCCATTAATTGTCCATCTAGCCATGCAGGATTTACTGCCTACAAACATACGGCATTACTATTGCGCTTTATAGAGCTCGCCAGACTGTAGTCCTAAAAAACGGAAATGAAACCTCTGGTTCGTTCCGCCATTGCTATGGCATTGTGAATGCAGAAAATAAGGTCTGAGGTTAACACAGGTTTAAGAGATCTTATGCATTTTGTTCTATATTATAATAATAACAGTCAGTTAAAACTTGACCTGTATGAATTATGAGGCCATTATGTGCTTATTTTGATTATATAAATGCTTCAATATTCACAAAAAGGAATATTAGCCGATTAATAATATCTCAGAGAACAAAACGTATAGATCTCTCTAAGCCTGTGTTTACAACATACCTTATTTTCGGGATTTATCCAAAAACCCTACAAAATCCCATTAAATTCCGTTAGTGCCTACAAAAAGACGGCATTACCGTTGCTCTCTATACTAGTAGTTCTAAAGTATTATATAATCCCTTCGGCCTCAAAATAAACATATCCACATGGCTATACTATTGCCTTTAACATGTTTATAATAGGCCTATGGGATTTTTATAAGCGTATAGTATGAGGGTATAAGGTACAAAATAATTTTTCAGATATTAAAATATATTACATAAGTATTACACAATGTCTAATGTTCTTGGAGAAAGTGGTACTTGACGTTCTGTTCCCTCCTGTTTTGGTATGCAGGCAGCGTGAGGAAAAGTTGTGCCCGCGAGGGAGTTCGATTTAGCTCGCCCGGGTTTCACCCAAAGAAAGGAGCTTCCACGTGGTTAAAACTGATTTGCATTCGTTTATAAACCGGACTGCCTCCCGGGAATGAGCCGGATGCCCCTTTGAATGCCGAAAACGAAGCCGGTGGGGGGGGAAAAGTGTATGTCAAGCATACGGAGTAATGAGTTTGGATTCGGTATTTTCACGTGCAAAAGTGTAAAAACGCATAAGCTGCCTTTCCAAGGAAAACTACTTTGAAAATATGAACATTAATTTGATGGAAAATACATGTTTTATATTTCTCAAAGATTCATCATGCTGTTTTGTTGTCATTAAGGCCTGGTGATTCTCGATTTCAGCAGGACGCTCCTCCCTCACCGCTTTTGTAATGTGCTGTTTTAGCTTAGGTCACCCCGGTTCAGTCTAATCCAACTCCCTTAGTGTCCCTGAACTGTTATTGTAATTCCTTCTTCAATACAGCAGAGGGCAATATGATACAGAGTCGACATTGGCCTACACACGTTGCCATTACTTTGCTGCGTAGTTTGATTTGAACAACCATACGAAGTAATTATCATATCAAATTTTCTGATCGAAGGGTTTTGTCTGGCTTCGTGTGTTCTTTGCATCTCTATGCCTGTGCATTTTTACAACAAATGAAAATCAAAACACATTCATCATTTCAGCAGTGATTAAAAATCATTGCTGACTTTTTTTCCATTACACAGATTTGTAGAATGAGAAAGTACTTGTCTGAGACTATCATATGTGCAATATATCAGTGGTTGTAGGAGGAGGCGTGTTGATGTAATAGGATTGAAAGTGTATGTCAAAGGAATGTGTTACGTTTCTAACAGCATCTATATAACATTTTACATGCTGTTGACTAATGACGGAGAGCCCGGGGTGTCCTGAGAGAGGGGGTCACCCTAATGCAGAGTTTCCCGAACTCAGTCCTTGAGACCCCAAGGGGTGCATGTTTTTGTTTTTGCCCCAACACTACACAGCTCATTCAAATGACCAAAGCTTGATTAGATGACTATTTGAATCAGCAGTGCTAGGGCAAAAAAAAAAACGTGCACCCCAGTTTGAGAAACCTTGCCCTAATGGAAGGGTGGTCCTTCCAATCTGAGTCAGAGTGAGGTAAGAAGGGAGGGGCGACAGGGTTTTCCTCTTGTGTGTTTTGAGAATTGGGGATGGCTAGAAAACAGTTTTTCCCATTGCTCCTTACCTTATAGTATTTTATGCATGAGTCTCTGAGAAATGGATTCAAAATATTCTCTCTTACCCAGTACCCCTAAAATTAACTTCATGGTCAGCAGAAATGGGTGTATTGGGATAGACCTGATTGGTTGTAGGAGTCTGCTTTGTCTGCTTTGTCTGCTCCTCTCTCCATGTCTGCACATGTGGCCCAGGAGATTGAACAGTCATGGTTCTACACCATTGATATCAATTAAGCAGATCAGTGGTAGAATTTCTACTTCCCATTATTTTCTGTTTCGAGCTAAACAGTTACAGTACTGGCTTTATAATCAGAGATTATTTTCCAACTCCTTATTTTGATTGGTTAAAGTTAGTACAAGAGATATAACTAATGATGGAGACAAATTTTGATTTATAGCTTGCCCTATAGCGATCCATAAATACAGTTTGGTAAATCATGTAATATTCTGATAATGTATGTCTGTACTGCACCAACAGTTGAAGTCGGAAGTTTATGTACACCTTAGCCAAATACATTTAAACTCAGTTTTTCACAATTCCTGACATTTAATCCTAGTAAAAACTTCCAGTCTTAGGTCAGTTAGGATCACCACTTTTTTATTTTAGGAATGTGAAATGTCAGAATAATAGTAGAGAATTATTCTATTTCAGCTTTTATTTATTTCATCACATTCCCAGTGGGTCAGAAGTTTACATACACTCAATTAGTATTTGGTAGCATTGCCTTGAACAATTTAAACTTGGGTCAAACATTTTGGGTAACCTTCCACAAGCTCCCACAATATGTTGGGTGAATTTTGGCCCATTCCTCCTGACAGAGCTGGTGTACCTGAGTCAGGTTTGTAGGCCGCCTTGCTTACACACGCATTTTCAGTTCTGCCCACAAATTTGCTATAGGATTGAGGTCAGGGCTTAATGATGGCCACTCCAATACCTTGACTTTGTTGTCCTTAAGCCATTTTGCCACAACTTTGGAAGTACGCTTGGGGTCATTGTCCATTTGGAAGATCCATTTGCGACCCAGCTTTAACTTCCTGACTGATGTCTCGAGATGTTGCTTCAATATATCCACATACTTTTCCTCCCTCGTGATGCCATCTATTTTGTGAAGTGCACCAGTCCCTCCTGCAGCAAAGCACCCCCACAACATGATGCTGCCAGCCCGTGCTTCACGGTTGGGATGGTGTTCTTTGGATTGCAAGCCTTCCCATTTTGTCCTCCAAACATAACAATGGTCATTATGGCCAAACAGTTCTATTTTTGTTCCATTGGACCAGAGGACATTTCTCCAAAAAGTCCGATCTTTGTCCTCATGTGCAGTTGCAAACCGTAGTCTTGCTTTTTTATGGTGGTTTTGGAGCAGTGGCTTCTTCGTTGCTGAGCGGCCTTTCAGGTTATGTCGGTATAGGACTAATTCTACTGTGGATATAGATACTTTTGTGCCTGTTTCCTCCAGCATCTTCACAAGGTCCTTTGCTGTTGTTATGGGATTGATTTGCACTTTTCGCACCAAAGTACTTCGTCTTTAGGAGACAGAACGCGTCTCCTTCCTGAGCGGTATGACGACTGCGTGGTCCCATGGTGTTTACCATGGGTACCGTGGTACCTTCATACATTTGGAAATTGCTCCCAAGGATGAACCAGACTTGTGGAGAAGGTCTTGGCTGATTTTTAATTTTAATTTTCCCATGATGTCAAGCAAAGAGGCACTGAGTTTGAAGGTAGGCCTTGAAATACATCCACAGGTACACCTCAAATTTACTCAAATTATGTCAATTAGCCTATCAGAAGCTTCTAAAATCATGACATCATTTTATGGAATTTCCCAAGCTGTTTAAAGGCACAGTCAACTTAGTGTATGTAAACTTCTGACCCACTGGAATTGTGATACAGTGAAATAATCTGTCTGTAAACAATTGTTGGAAGAATTACTAGTGTCATGCACAAAGTTGATGAAACTGGCTCTCATGAGGACTGCCACAGGAAAGGAAAGACCCAGAGTTACCTCTGCTGCAGGGGATAAGTTCATTCACTAGCCGACTTGCCAAAACTATAGTTTGTTTACAAGAAATTTGTGGAGTGGTTGAAAAACGAGTTTTAATGACTCCAACCTAAGTGTATGTAAACTTATGACTTCAACTGTATGTAATGGTGGGGTACAACAAGATACATTTTCCTATCTGTAAGAGCTACCCAATAGGCCTACACTAATTGTTGCATCTGAAATAGAAAATTATCCATCATATGAATTTGAAGTAATCAGTTTGAGCTGTAAAAAACAATGGGATTGGATTAGACCCACAGCAGACCGCTGCCTAATGAAACATACTTTGATACATTAGATTTAGTTAGACCACTCTCTGATTTTCCTTTGAGATTAATTGACTTCCTAGATAGTGGTACATTAGGAAACTCGGACTAATCACTTTACGACGCTTTTGTTTAAGCGGTATAGATTTATGCAATACCACATGGTATGTATGACGAGGGATATTCCAGGTTTTGTTTTTCTTTATATGGAGAGTTTAACTTTGTTGTATGATTTTAACTATATTTACAGTCAAGTTCAAAATTATTGGCACCCTTGATAAAATAAATCATACAAAACTACTGAGCTTTGTATGCAACAAAATAAAGGAAATTATATTATTTTATCCTAATGCAATTTCTCAAATGTTTTTTTGTTGTTTAAAGAAGTAATAGTTTTTTGTTAAGATTATTGGCACCCCTGTTTTCAAAACCTTACAATACCTCACCTTCCAAGGATAACAGCACTGAGCCTTTTTCTCAAATGTTTTTATGAGATTGGAGAACACATTGGGTAGGGATCTTAGACCATTCCTCCATACAGAATATTTCCAGATCCTTGATATCCTTTGTCTACTCTTATGGACTGTCATCTTTAATTCAAATAACAGGTTTTCAATGGGGTTCAAGTCTGGAGACTGAGATGGCCATTGAACATTTTAGATTTTGTGGTCAATTTATAATTCCTTTTTGTGTATTTTATTTTTTTGTTACTTTTACCACCTTCTTATGATATCCAATTGGTCATTACAATCTTGTCTCATCGCTGCAACTCCCGTACGGACTCTGTAGAGATGAAGGTCGAGAGCCGTGTGTCCTCCAAAACACAACCCAACCAAACCGCACTGCTTCTTGACACAATGCTCACTTAACCCGGAAGCCAGCTGCATCAACGTGTCGCAGGAAACACCGTACACCTGGCAACCTTGTCAGCGTGCACTGCGCATGGCCCACCACAGGAGTTGCTAGTGCGCGATGGGACAAGGGCATCCCTGTCGGCCAAACCCTCCCCTAACCCGGATGACACTGGGCAAATTGTGCGCCGTCCCATGGGGCTCCCGGTCGCGGCCGGCTATGACAGAGCCTGGACTCAAACCCAGAATCTCTAGAGGCACAGCTAACACTGCGATGCAGTGCATTGCATTAGACCACTGTGCCACTCGGGAGGACCCTTCTTTGTGTATTTTGATGTGTGCTTGTGGTTGTCTTGCTGGAAGATCCATTTGCAGCCAAGTTTCAGCCTCCTAGCAGAGGCTACCAGGTTTTTGGCTGAAATGTCCTGGTACCTTGTAAAGTTCATGATGCCATTGACCTTAACAAGTTCCCCGGGACCAGTGGAAGCAAAATATCCCAATAACATCAAAGATTAGCTTTTTTCTTTGTTCTATAAACTCGCCATGACAACATCACAGGCCGATCCAATTTACTGGTTATATGTGTTTCCAAGATGGCATAGCAGTTCAGACGTCTTTTGTCCTCGTCTTGTCCCATATATATATATATATATATATATATTTACAGCTTTTTTTCACATACATTTTTTAAATTTTCCATCAACTCATCTTCAAAACACTCTCCTGCAACCCGCCTCACCAATTTATATTTATAAAAAATCAAATCTGTAATCCTCCAAGAAGCTAGCCAGAAACTCCAAGAAGCTAGCCAGAAGCTAGCCAGGAGCTAGCCAGAAGCTAGCCCAGAAGCTAATCCAGAAGCTAATCGGAAGCTAGTTCAGAAGCTAGTTAGCTTCTTTACTGGCAAATCGTTAGTATTCAGCTAACCACGGTTTGTGGTCATCAGCTATCCTTTAGCTTGAAAATCTATCGCCAGTTTTGTGCTGCGTAGCGCAGCGCGGCTCGGAACGGAACATACCGGACCAATTTTTCTCTCCATGTCCCTGGATTTCAACCGCTCTCTGGACATTCATACCTGGATCTCACAGCTAGCTAGCTGCTATCCGTGTGACTATCGGCTTTCGTCGATTCCGGAGCAAACATAAATTATTCCGGAGCTAGCCAGCTCCGTCAATCACTCCTTAGTTCCATCAATCACTCCTGGGCTGCAGTCACCTATCCGGACCCGTTTTGCTGCCTACGCGGAGCCCCACCGGGCCTTCACAACGGGACTGCCGACGTTATCTACCCGAAGGAGTTATCCGGCTGGCTCCTCCGTCGCGACGTTACCTGAACGCCCATCTGCGGCCTGCTAACCATTAGCTGTCTTATCGGCTGCTATCTGAATAGACAATCGGACAATTTATGTATTTTTATTATTATTATGTTTTCTTCTTGGGCCTCTATAACTATATCTATTGTTTTTATTTTTGTTGTTGTTGTGTGATTTGGATTAATCCCCTCTACCACACGGAACCCCACTAATCTACTGACGGAACGCAAGAGGTGGCTAATAACAGACCTCCATCCTATGCTAGCTTGCTACCGATGGCTTGGCTAGCTGTCTAAATCGCCGTGACCCCCAACCAACCTCTCCACTCACTGGACCCTTTTGATCACTCGACTAAGCATGCCTCTCCTTAATGTCAATATGCCTTGTCCATTGCTGTTCTGGTTAGTGTTTATTGGCTTATTTCACTGTAGAGCCTCTAGTCCTGCTCACTATACCTTATCCAACCTATTAGTTCCACCACCCACACATGCAATGACATCTCCTGGTTTCAATGATGTTTCTAGAGACAATATCTCTCTCTTCATCACTCAATACCTAGGTTTACCTCCACTGTATTCACATCCTACCATACCTTTGTCTGTACATTATACCCTGATGCTATTTTATCGCCCCAGAAACCTCCTTTTACTCTCTGTTCCAGACATTCTAGACGACCAATTCTTATTGCTTTTAGCCGCACCCTTATTCTACTCCTCCTATGTTCCTCTGGCGATGTAGAGGTGAATCCAGGCCCTGCAGTGCCTAGCTCCACTCCTATTCCCCAGGCGCTCTCTTTTGATGACTTCTGTAACCGTAATAGCCTTGGTTTCATGCATGTTAACATTAGAAGCCTCCTCCCTAAGTTTGTTCTATTCACTGCTTTAGCACACTCTGCCAACCCAGATGTTCTAGCTGTGTCTGAATCCTGGCTTAGGAAGACCACCAAAAAGTCTGACATTTTAATTCCAAACTACAACATTTTCAGACAAGATAGAACTGCCAAAGGGGGCGGTGTTGCAATCTACTGCAAAGATAGCCTGCAGAGTTCTGTCCTACTATCCAGGTCTGTACCCAAACAATTTGAACTTCTACTTTTAAAAATCCACCTCTCTAAAAACAAGTCTCTCACCGTTGCCGCCTGCTATAGACCACCCTCTGCCCTCAGCTGTGCTCTGGACACCATATGTGAACTGATTGCCCCCCATCTATCTTCAGAGCTCGTGCTGCTAGGCGACCTAAACTGGAACATGCTTAACACCCCAGCCATCCTACAATCTAAACTTGATGCCCTCAATCTCACACAAATTATCAATGAACCTACCAGGTACCTCCCCAAAGCCTTAAACACGGGCACCCTCATAGATATCATCCTAACCAACTTGCCCTCTAAATACACTTCTGCTGTCTTCAACCAAGATCTCAGCGATCACTGCCTCATTGCCTGCATCCGTAATGGGTCAGCGGTCAAACGACCTCCACTCATCACTGTAAAACGCTCCCTGAAACACTTCAGCGAGCAGGCCTTTCTAATCGACCTGGCCCGGGGTATCCTGGAAGAATATTGATCTCATCCCGTCAGTAGAGGATGCCTGGATATTTTTTTTTAAATGCCTTCCTAACCATCTTAAATAAACATGCCCCATTCAAGAAATTTAGAACGAGGAACAGATATAGCCCTTGGTTCTCCCCAGACCTGACTGCCCTTAACCAACACAAAAACATCCTATGGCGTTCTGCATTATCATCGAACAGCCCCCGTGATATGCAGCTGTTCAGGGAAGCTAGAAACCATTATACACAGGCAGTTAGAAAAGCCAAGGCTAGCTTCTTCAAGCAGAAATTTGCTTCCTGCAACACTAACTCAAAAAAGTTCTGGGACACTGTAAAGTCCATGGAGAATAAGAACACCTCCTCCCAGCTGCCCACTGCACTGAAGATAGGAAACACTGTCACCACTGATAAATCCACCATAATTGAGAATTTCAATAAGCATTTTTCTACGGCTGGCCATGCTTACCACCTGGATACTCCTACCCCGGTCAACAGCACTGCACCCCCAACAGCAACTCGCCCAAGCCTTCCCCATTTCTCCTTCTCCCAAATCCGTTCAGCTGATGTTCTGAAAGAGCTGCAAAATCTGGCCCCCTACAAATCAGCCGGGCTAGACAATCTGGACCCTTTCTTTCTAAAATTATCTGCCGAAATTGTTGCCACGCCTGTTCAACCTCTCTTTCGTGTCGTCTGAGATTCCCAAAGATTGGAAAGCAGCTGCGGTCATCCCCCTCTTCAAAGGGGGGGACACTCTTGACCCTAACTGCTACAGACCTATATCTATCCTACCGTGCCTTTCTAAGGTCTTCGAAAGCCAAGTCAACAAACAGATTACCGACGATTTCGAATCTCACCATACCTTCTCCGCTATGCAATCTGGTTTCAGAGCTGGTCATGGGTGCACCTCAGCCACGCTCAAGGTCCTAAACGATATCTTAACCGCCATCGATAAGAAACATTACTGTGCAGCCATATTCATTGATCTGGCCAAGGCTTTCGACTCTGTCTATCACCACATCCTCATCGGCAGACTCGACAGCCTTGGTTTCTCAAATGATTGCCTCGCCTGGTTCACCAACTACTTCTCTGATATAGTTCAGTGTGTCAAATCGGAGGGTCTGCTGTCCGGATCTCTGGCAGTCTCTATGGGGGTGCCACAGGGTTCAATTCTTGGACCGACTCTCTTCTCTGTATACATCAATGAGGTCGCTCTTGCTGCTGGTGAGTCTCTGATCCACCTCTACGCAGACGACACCATTCTGTATACTTCTGGCCCTTCTTTGGACACTGTGTTAACAACCCTCCAGGCAAGCTTCAATGCCATACAACTCTCCTTCCGTGGCCTCCAATTGCTCTTAAATACAAGTAAAACTAAATGCATGCTCTTCAACCGATCGCTACCTGCACCTACCCGCCTGTCCAACATCACTACTCTGGACGGCTCTGACTTAGAATACGTGGACAACTACAAATACTTAGGTGTCTGATTAGACTGTAAACTCTCCTTCCAGACCCATATCAAACATCTCCAATCCAAAGTTAAATCTAGAATTGGCTTCCTATTTCGCAACAAAGCATCCTTCACTCATGCTGCCAAACATACCCTTGTAAAACTGACCATCCTACCAATCATCGACTTTGGCGATGTCATTTACAAAATAGCCTCCAATACCCTACTCAACAAATTGAGTAGTGCAATCAGTCTATCACAGTGCAATCCGTTTTGTCACCAAAGCCCCATATTCTACCCACCATTGCGACCTGTACGCTCTCGTTGGCTGGCCCTCGCTTCATACTCGTCGCCAAACCCACTGGCTCCATGTCATCTACAAGACCCTGCTAGGTAAAGTCCCCCCTTATCTCAGCTCGCTGGTCACCATAGCATCTCCCACCTGTAGCACACGCTCCAGCAGCTATATCTCTCTAGTCACCCCCAAAACCAATTCTACATTTGGCCGCCTCTCCTTCCAGTTCTCTGCTGCCAATGACTGGAACGAACTACAAAAATCTCTGAAACTGGAAACACTTATCTCCCTCACTAGCTTTAAGCACCAACTGTCAGAGCAGCTCACAGATTACTGCACCTGTACATAGCCCACCTATAATTTACCCCAAACAACTACCTCTTTCCCAACTGTATTTAATTAATTAATTAATTTTGCTCCTTTGCACCCCATTATTTTTATTTCTACCTTGCACATTCTTCCATTGCAAAACTACCATTCCAGTGTTTTACTTGCTATATTGTATTTACTTTGCCACCATGGCCTTTTTTGCCTTTACCTCCCTTCTCACCTCATTTGCTCACATTGTATATAGACTTGTTTATACTGTATTATTGACTGTATGTTTGTTTTACTCCATGTGTAACTCTGTGTGGTTGTATCTGTCGAACTGCTTTGCTTTATCTTGGCCAGGTCGTAATTGGCAGGGTAGCCTAGTGGTTAGAGCGTTGGACTAGTAACCGAAAGGTTGCAAGTTCAAATCCCCGAGCTGACAAGGTACAAATCTGTCTTTCTGCCCCTGAACAGGTAGATAACCCACTGTTCCTATGCCGTCATTGAAAATAAGAATTTGTTCTCAACTTGCCTACCTGGTGAAATAAATAAATAAAAAGATCCACCACCATATTTTACTGTAGGTATGAGGTACTTTTCTGAATATGCTTCAGTTTTTTAAATATTTGAAACCCACCACTGGTGTTTGTGGCTAAAGAGCTCTATTTTCATGTCATCTGATCATGGCACCGTCTGGAGTTTGCTGAACAGCTTTGGCACTTGGATTGGAACTAGTGCTCTGGTCAGATGACATTTAATATAATAGAGTTCTTTTGCCAAGCACACGAGTGATGGGTTTCATGTCGAAATAAGAATGCATAAGGGCAGAATACTTCCTATGACTTCTGTACAGTACACATTGTGCAGGGGTTGCTCTGCATACACCTCCCTGGTGATTTAAACATTAACACCAATAGTTGTTCCCTGGTCCATAGGGATCTACTTAGAACTTTTATAGTACAGATGTAGGATCTTAATTTAAACCAGTTTGCTACAGCAGGAAAAGAATCCTGCAGCAACAGGAAATGTGGATTATAATTAATGGACATTTTTGTAGGGGATGATACATTTTTCGTAAGGGAAATCATGTCTGAAATTTCAAAGTGGAAATTACAAACTTCAAAAGCCTTTTAAACCTCAAATATACTACAAGTTTGAAAGTTCTCCTGCAACAGGGTGATCAAATTTAAAATCCTACACCTGTACGAGGGCAGGCCCACTAACTATCATGCTATCCCTGTACCACTGTTACTTGTCAGTTCCCCATAGAATAGGGTAGATCTATTTCTGTATGGACTCTGCAGCAACAATTAACACACGTCATATCCATGACCATAAACAAACATTTGTGGCTGTCATATGATATCTAGAATGGTATTAGATGAATGGTATAGAAATATACATGATTAGCATACACTGTCAGATAATTCAATGTCCAAAATAATGTCATCTGTGGGTAAGTTCATCAGGCAATGCTAGTTAATACTGTAAACTGTATCTAGTTGAGAAAAAAATGTATAGCCTTTGATTCCTTTTTGATTACACATTTGGTTTATAAAGATGTTTTTTTAAAGAAGCCCAAAACAGTTGTAGGTGTCATAAGAACCTCATTGGAATAATGCCTTCACTGTTCCTCATATGGGGTCTATAAAGAGATGGAAGTGTGTGCCATGCTTTGTGACATGGTCAGGCTAGTGTGACATGGTCAGAAAGACAAAGAAACAGTAGCAACATTGACACAATCAGAATTTATGTGGGACACAGATATTACAAACCGAGAAAAGGGGCATATGTACACATGCAATATTGTATGAAAACAATCAGTCCTTAAAAAACAATAGCTAAAATACAGCTTTCATCCATGTATGTATGTTTCATGATGGACTGATTTATTGAGGATATAAAGTGTCTTTGAAATGTTGAATATGTCAGGGGTTTTGTCCAAATCTAGCGGCAGTGCACCATAGAGGCTAATATTATTGATCAAATTTGCCACACAAAACTTGTCTGTCTGTTTTCCTGAATAATAAAATGAGTCTACCTGGTTCAACATTCTCAAAGACACAGTGGTAAGTCAGAACAGAAAAAACATGTTTAAAAAACTGTACAATAGAAAGTTTGTCTTGATAAATAGTGACACACTAAGCCTACTGTACATAATTCTGAAACAAACATACGGCAGCCCCTCACACAATTTATGACAGGCCTGGATTAAAGGCAACAGGATTCAACTCTGAGCTCTGCACTAGCCAGTCATATTGATACTTATTTTAAAGCTGCCTATTCAACTTCTCCAATGGTTCAAATGATCTCCATTAATTGAATCACTCTTTCTCCACTTCTGTTACCCAAATTTGACTTCTTACCTCGAACAGGCGAGTCAAAAAACAATCACATAAGATCATACAAACAAATGAAACCAAGCAATCAATACTTTAAACTACAATGACCCTTTAGTTCAAATGAGTACATTTAAGATCTGCAAGTGTTTAAGATATAGCATATACCTTGATTTATACTTGAATTTGGAAACAGCAACGCAAACGGTCAATTTTGGTGATCTGTTGCCCTTTCTTTGCTGTGATTATTGTTTCTGGACTGCAGTCTGTGTCCCAGCTGTCCAGTCCCCCAAACTGAGTTTAGGCTCCTTCTCTGATGCTACTGAAACCTAATAGAGGCCAGTGATCACAATCTCTTCTTCACATTACAGGCATTGTCTTCATCAGTTTCCTCATTGTCATCATCCTGGGGGTGGAGGGTTGGATCAGGTGGGGTTGGATGTTGAATCTGTGTCTGTGTCAGAGTGCAGTATCCCCAGGTAACTCTAAGGGGGAGAGGTACTGGGAATGTGGTAATGGAGGAATGGGGCGGTGGGGGTGTCCTTCAGAGCTTGTTCACATTTCGGTGTCGGCAACGGGGGTCTGGGTGGCGGAGTGGCCGTTGGTGGGGGGCTTGTCCAGGGGCTCCTGCGGTTGCAGAGGGGCCACAGACACCAGGGTGTTGGCCTGGTTCTCCTCATCCACCTGGAAACCCTCTTCGGCCTGCAGGCACAACAGAGGAACCATATAGATTCAATTAAAGAAACACTGATGGCAGGCTGGGATGGGCCATAAGTGTTAAGAGGTATAGAGCTTGGACTTACTACTGAAATATTGTGATAACAGTACAGATTCAACAGAAGGAATAGCAAACAACGGCACATCACATACAGTTTGCACTGAGTATTGAGTTTAGGACATGTTTTATATAGTGGCAAGAAAAAGTATGTGAACCCTTTGGAATTACCTGGATTTTTGCATCAATTGGTCATAACATTTGATCTGATCTTCATCTAAGTCACACCAATAGACAAATACAGTCTGCTTAAACTAATAACACACAAACAATTATAGATTTCATGTCTTTATTGAACACACCGTGTAAACATTCACAGTGCAGGGTGGAAAAGTATGGGAACCCTTGGATTTAATAACTGATTGACCCTCCTTTGGCAGCAATAACCTCAACCAAGCGGATCAGACCTGCACAACGGTCAGGAGGAATTCTGCTTAAACATGGGAATTCATTTTTTTCTGTCAATGATACTGTAGCAAGCTGTCCAGGCCCTGAGGCAGGAAATCAGCCCCAAACCATGATGCTGCCTCCACCATATTTTACAGTTGGGAATGAGGTTTTGATGTTGGTGTGCTGTGCCTTTTTTTCCTCCACATATAGTGTGGTGTTCCTTCCTTCCAAACAACTCAACTTTAGTTTAATCAGTCCACAGAATATTTTGCCAGTAGTGCTGTGGAACATTCAGGTGCTCGTTTGCATACTTCAGACGTGCAGCAGTGTTTTTTGGGGGGGATAGCAGTGGCTTCTTCCGTGGTGTCCTTCCATGAAAACCATTCTTGTTTAGTGTTTTACATATAGTAAACTCGTCAACAGAGATGTTAGCATGTTCCAGAGATTTCTGTAAATCTTTAGCTGAGACTAGGATTTTTCTTAACCTCATTGAGCATTCTGCGCTGTGCTCTTGCAGTCATCTTTGCAGGATGGCCACTCCTCAGGAGAGTAGCAACAGTGCTGAACTTTCTCTATTTGTAGACAATTTGTCTTGCTGTGGACTGATGAACATCAGGGCTTTTAGAGATACTTTTGTAACCCTTTCCAGCGTTATGTAAGTCAACTATTCTTAGTCTTCTGAGATCTTTGTTTTTGAGGCATGGTTCACATCAGGCAATGCTTCATGGGAATAGCAAACACTCACATTTTGTGAGTGTTTTTTATATTGCAGGGCAGTTCTAACCAGTATCTCCAATCTCATCTCAGTGATTGGACTTGCCTAGTTAAATAAAGGTTAAATAAAATAAAAAAAATAAAAAATGTAAATGTACAAATAAAACACAATCACTCTATGATGCAATGTAAACATGTATGGTGGAGATAGGGAGTCTGGGCTGAGGTTAGGAATGTTTTTGTCAATCAGATGAGATTGAGGTTAGTTTATGCGATGCCTATGACGATTGACTGTGAAAAGAAGACGCCAAAGGAAGGCAGTGCCATATACTTTTGTCTAAACCAGCATATGGGTGTGGCCCATATGAAAGCTATTTCAGACAATCTCATGAGGCTTTTGTAGGAGAAAAAAAATGTAACTTGTGGCCACCTGGTATGAGGATGAAATAGAAACAGCAGAGAAGACTTAGAGCTGTTTATGTGAGTGTGGGTTTGAGTGAGGAAGCAACCAAAGGATAACCACACCTTAAATCCAGTCATAACATTTTAAATAGACAAGCAAGAGGTGCATCAACCACCCAGTCTTCCCAGTGAACTTGGTCCTTTACAGTTTTAGCTTTCTATGGGTCTCTCTCATATCATGACCACTCACCAGTCTCGCTCCCTTGGGTGGTGGGCGGTGGGTTTTCAGGTAGTAGCCTGCGATGAGAAGAATAGCCAGGAGCAGTCCAGTGAGCAGCAGGGAGACCAGCACTAGCTTGGAGTTCTTCCCCCAGCGAGGAACAGCTTCCTCAAAATCAATCTGGAGAGACGAGAGTTATACACGTTAATATCAGGAATTCAGGGTTTTCATAAATGTGAGGGGGACGCAGGGGGGACGGGGAAAAAAGTTCTAAATAGTTTTACAAGCAAAGAATCCACAATCCCTGCATGGCTGGAACTATACATGGTCTTTCTTACAAAATACCCTGTGTGAATTACAGCAGTCATCTGCATTTTTCTGGTATATATTGTATACTGTCACTAGTAATAGCAGGGCCTCTGATGCCATCTGGATCAGGATATTTTACCCCTAGACTGTAGAGCCGGGATAGGCAACTGGCAGCCCCCTTCAGTAGACCATGAACCAATTAAAACAGTCGGGGTCTCAACTTCCTGTTGAGAGTTAGAATAATAGAATATACAAGGTGCAATTTTAAAATTTGGTTGTGTAACTGTGTTGTTTTTGTCACACTGCTTTGCTTTATCTTGGCCAGGTCGCAGTTGTAAATGAGAACTTGTTCTCAGCTGGCCTACCTGCTTAAATAAAGGTGAAATTAAAATAAAACAAATAAAACTCAATTAGCCTATGTCAGCAATTGTATTTTAGATTGGTAAATTAGTTTAGCGGCCAGCTATCTAAACTTGTGGTAAGCATGGTTGAATTACTAACCAGGGTACTGCCCATTTGATCATCAGTTATCATGTTAAAAACTGCAAACATTTACCTCCACCCTATGGTAAAGTGTGTAGAACTGCAGTAAAATAGCTGTAAAACTACAAACGCAGACCCACATAATGAGTTATGTTTTTTTGTGGCCCCCATCAAAGTTGCCCATCCCTGATGTAGAGGATGACTATACGCTTTCTGTACCCAGGGCTATCGTAAGGCTATACAGTATAGAGATAACTGACTGAGTGGAGAAAGGGCATAATCTCCCAACCCTCCACAGCAAAGTCTGAACACAAAGGTGCCATTGAACTGACTGACCAACATAATGAGAAAAGTGTGGCTGGGTGCAGCTCACTAAACTGTTTTTAGTGCTGCAAGGGGTGTAAGAGCGGGTGTAGAGATGGAGCACAGAGTGTCTAATGTCAAAAGGACAACATGGTTGGAGGGAGCATGAGAAGGATCACCCATTCCTCATTCCCGCTGGGAACACTCAACACCATGTCCACCGGGAAAAAAATGATTTTTCTTTTTCTTCTGTTTGTCATGCAACATCTTCCCGGCAGCTTGGAGCCGTGAGTGAGGAATCATGTCTGTGGTGGAGGCGTGTCTCCTTGTTTATTTCACTGTGGTTAGATCAGGAGCCAAATCAGCACTATGACTTTACCTCACTTGCCACTATGCACAAATTAAAGCCCTTTATTGTAGGTGTTACTGCAGTGGCCACTGAACATAATGTCTTTCTCATGACTCAGACATGGACGTGTACGTGGTGTGAATTCTGTGAACTTCATATGTGGAATTGGAATAATGTGTTGTTTTCCTGGTATTTAATTATACAGAGACGTGAGACTCTACCTTGTCTTTTATATTGTCATTGTTGAACTTCTCTGCCATTCCTTTAGCATCAGCTGTAAGAAGAGAACATGTGATTTGGTTAATATTTTTTCAACAACAGACTATCAGAGTCATCCCACATAATTAAAAAGCAGAGGAGGAGGCTAACCTTCTATGTATTGGCCAAAGATCAGGATTTCATTAGAGTTGTCCTCCTGAAAGACCTCCAGTTTACAGTCCACCCCACACAGGTGCTCCAGAACACTTTCAATTTTAGACCTGGTCTGTTCCTGTGGAAAGACTAGTTGGATTAATAAAGTGTTTGCACTTGGGGCTACAGAACCTCTGGTTAGTCCTTGTCATTTAGATAACAGAAGTGGGAATTGTCTTCCCGAAATGTGCTCACATACAGTACATTAATGTGCATACACATTCACAACTATGGCTCTTTAGAAATGTATACCCTGAGAGGAACCTACCTCATCCCATCTTTCTTTCTTTCCCATAAGCCAAAAAATGATACCAAAACCTTGTGCAATTATACTCCACCCCATGTAACATGATCCAAATAGAGCCACCAGCCCCCACAGACAGCTCTGCTCAAACCCTTGATTCCAGCCCCAGAGTGGACAGCTGGCCTCATTACAAAGCTCACGGGCTCTGCCAAGGAAACTAGACCGCTCTCAAGGCCTCATCTGCTATGGCACTCAGAGCATGTAGAATATAATTAATGTACAGCACACAAACTATAATCTTTATGTTGAAAACAGTTTTATTCACTTCTCTTTTCCCTGAATCAACTTATTTTCGAGTACTCTCTGTAAGGGGTTAGAATTGAGGGGTGAGGGGTCATTGGATGACATGTATTTGCTAGCCTACTTTATGTTATCATTCAGGAATGTTCTATTAGAAGTTTGAGTAGTTGCTGTTAGCTCAAGGTAAAACATGTTTTGCCTCCAGCCCCTGATGCAGCTATATTGTGTAGTGCACCATTTACCTCAGAATTGTATCAGTATTCATCAGTAATTTGTTTATAATTGAAAACATTAAAAAAAAAAATCTAAATATGATCCTCATATAATTGGAAACATACATGGATGTGTCATTAAGATCCCCCACATCAAAGGAAATGTGGTGTCTAACCCGGATGAAGCCAATCAAGTCATAACGCTTAATCTGGTGTAAGAGTGAGCGTGTCACTGATTACATGCCATGCTGCAGGGGCTTTCCCATGCAAGCCTAAATGGAGAAAGAGTGGGGGGAGCTCGGTCCCATTCAATACTGTTACATAGGTTACATAGGCTTCTTAATGGGAGACTCCTCTATTCCAGGGAACCATTTAATACAATTTAATCTTGACTGAGATCAGAGGAGCTGGAGCTCCAGACGGCAGGCAGACAGACACAGCTGAGAAATGCCAGACATCCCTTCCCTTACCTGGCCCGACCTACACGGAGCGGAATTCCTGTTAGCCCAACCGGCACTGCCCCAAGACGCTGAGGAATCACTTTGATACATACGCTACAGCAGCAGCCCCACCACCGCCCAGCCACCCTTCACGCCAAACCTTTCGACACGTTCTTCTCACCCTATCTGGACCTCTCTCCTGAAGGCATACCTTGAGTTGTAACAAACTATTTTGACTCCCCCTTCTCACCTGGCAGGCATAACTAGGGAGGAGAAGGGCTGGTGTGCCACTTCCTTGAAAACTGCCCACTGGAGACATATTAATCACTGCTGATTAATGAAGAGGAATTTCCTTCTTAGCTCATGAGCAATGATTTGAAAAGGGGCAAATTGAAAGTGGCATCTCTGTAAACAAACCTTCCTGTTATGATTTTGCTTCAAGACCCAATCATCTATCTTAGCTTCCGCTCACATTTTCCACCTTGAGACTACCCTCTGGATACAGTTTGAACTGAGGTAGACACTGCTGCCAAGAGGGTTTCCTGAATGTCAGATCAGGAAGGCAGTGGCTTTTCTTTTGGTGAGGTGTGTGTCCATACATGTGCGTGCATACCTGTGGCGTGGACAGTACTTACACAGCTGGACGAGGCCTTTAGTTTCAGACTCACTGCATCTCTGTCCTGGACCGCTTCTTTATCAACACACATCACACCAGCCTGTGGAGAGAGACCAGACCACTTCAGTTAGACTAGAGTGTGTGTCATTCATTCTGTATTTGGATTGGGTGATTTGGATGATATAAAAAATACGAATAATATTATACTTTTTTTTGTACTTTTTACCCCTTTTTCTCCCCAATTTTGTGATATTTCAATTGGTAGTTAGTCTTGTCCCATCGCTGCAACACAGTGCATGCTTAACGCGGAAGCCAGCCACACCAATGTGTCAGAGGAAACACCATAACAACTGGTGACCGAAGTCAGCGTGCATGTGCCTGGCTCGCCACAAGGAGTCACTAGAGCGCAATGGGACAAGGACATCGCGGCCGGCCAAACTCTCCCCTAACCCAGACAACACTGGGCCAATTGTGTGCCGCATCATGGGTCTCCCGGTCGCGGCCAGCAGCGATATAGCCCAGGATTGAACCCGGGACTGTAGTGACACTGCGATGCAGTGCCTTAGACCGCTGCGCCACTCGGGAGGCCCACTTTGGATGGTATTGTCACTGCACTCTAGGATCACCTCTGGAATGAGCACCATGTCACTTGACTGAGAGGTCAGAATCTGCTGGGGAGCCTGGGTCTCCTGGTCGTCGTCTGTGGTTGCTGCTTCACCAGCCTTCCCTGTGGCCTCCCTTATGTCTGTGGTCTCCTCTACCACCTTGGTGACTGGAGCTGCTGTGGTGTCATCTAAAATGTCTGAGAGGTCCAGTCCAGGAATACTGGGGAATACAATGATCTGGAAAAAGGGTGTATCTGCTTCTGAAAAAAGGGTTAGGGTTTTAGGCCTATGTCCAATTGTATTTAATTCATTGTTGACAAAAAAATGATGGGATGAGCCTATAGGACGGTATATAAATACAGCAACACCCATAGTGGCTCTGTGGAGATAATCTGCTAATGGATAAGTGTCTTACCTTCATCTGACAGTTGTGTAGGATCAATGTCATCCCCACGAATGACTCCAGCATCATTCACTGGCCGTGTGGGCCCAGTAACAACCTCATATTCTGCAACTACGCCACCTGGAAGAGAACAACAACTGGATAACTTATAGTATAACACTTGCATCCCAACATGTAGCTACTATGACAACTTTGTCACAACAATGATGTCCAATCCTGAAAGAGTAGAGTCTTCTGTGTCACTTATCTTGAGGGTTGCTATTCTAATTTACACCAAGCTACATGGTAATTTGTGTTGACTTTTACATGACATTGAATTTCCATGCTATGCTCAACTGAGCCCAGACCTATCCTGGCTTATATCACCACATTAATTCTACAGCATGTGTGCAAATAGACTTGACTTAGCACCTGGACTCGCAGAACTGATAGAATTTCCTGCCACACCAATGGGCAATCCTTCACACCTCATGGGCTGTGAATGTAATCTAGAGTGAGGTGTTTGTGTTAAACTAATGGTGCCCGTCTCTAATAGACTCCACCCAGGGCCTGACCTGAAATCAATTAGGCCCCATGCAGCACTAAAGAAGGGCCTGTAATTAATAGCCTAAATGTAGGATAAGTCTTCAGCTCAGCCTGTTCCAAGTTCAAGTTTGTAGTCTTATTAGTCTCATGTACAGGATAAACAAGGTAGACACCGTCCAATGAAATGCTTACTTGCAGGCTCCTTCTCAACAATAATAAAATACAAGAATGCCAACAAAGTAAATGGCTCAGTAGAATATAATAAACATTTTAGCATCAGTATAATACAGGAAGACACAATTTATAATACAATGTTTACACATGTATCAGAAAGGGGGGGATTGTGGGCCAAGTGTTTAAATTGTGCACTATTAGCAATAGTAAATAAGAGTCTGGTAGCTGCAATTGTGATGTGTGTGTGTGTGTGTGTGTGTGTGTGTGTGTGTGTGTAGCATGAGTGTGTGTGAGCATGCATGTGTGCTAAAGGACGGAGAGTCAGTGCAGGTCCCCAGTCCAGTTCAAGTGTATAGCAGTCTGATGGCTTTTAGATAGAAACTGTTGCAGACCATGCTCCGATACCGTCTGTCTGATGGTAAGGGAGTGAACAGCTCATGAGTGGGGTCCTTGATGATGCTGCGGGACTTCCTCAGTAATTGTTTCAAGTAGATGTCTTGGATGCGTGGGAACACGGCCCCAGTGCAAATAAACGTTCTCTTGTCGCTGCCAGCCAGGGAGCCTGACCCCAGACACACTCCCGCAGGGATGGTAGGTACGAGCCCCCCAGGAAAATTTATCTCTGGTCTAATGACAGACATTATGGGACCTATGTGGCAAGTACACTTGCTTTAATACATAGGCCTCTGTGTAATTTACTGGAAATGGAAGTTATATTATTACACTCTTTAAAGTCTTAGTATGTGCATTCATGTCCTCATACCCAGTTAGCTATGTGGCTGGACAGATAAGATTCTTACTTCTTCAAAACTACTTAACTACTGGGGATGTGGATGTGGATTAGTATACACTAAACAAACACATAAATGCAACATGTAACGTGTTTGTCCCATGTTTCATGAGCCGCAGAACTGCAGACCGTGTGGATGGTGTCGTGTGGGCAAGCGGTTTGCTGATGTTCAACAATGTGAACAGAGTGTCCCATAACGGCAGTGGGCTTATGGTACGGGCAGGCATAAGCTATGAACAACAAATGCAATTGCATTTGATTGGTGGCAATTTGAATGCATACAAATACAGTGATGACATTCTGTTGCCCATTGTGAGACCCATTTGTTTTTAAGGTATCTGTGACCAACAGATGCATATCTGTATTCCCAGTCATGTGAAGTCCATAGGTTAGGGCCTAATGAATATATTTCAATTAACTTTTTTCCTCATATGAACAATAACTCAGTAAATATTTTGAAATTGTTGCATGTTGCGTTTATATTTGTTTCGGTATAACACCTGCACCGCTTTCACACTCTCGAAAACGAACTTATAATTTAAACCCTTGAAGCATTTGATATTTCAATAAACCAACCATCAAATATGGTATGTCTAAAGTCTTCTTTGCCAGGCGTTATGCTATAAGAGAGGTGCCACTCACTGCTAAAAGAGGGTAAGGATATCTCTCCAGTGTGTAACACCCATTATCCTCCAACAGGGTGAAACCATGGGCATATAAACGCCATGGCAAGTTTTAAAGTGAAATATAAGACCCTTGTGCCTGTAAGTGGGGCCTTTTGAATGGGGGTCTTGATATATCACTGATACCCTTACATGGGGATGGCCATGTCTTTTAGACTAATGGGATTTGATACTGACTCCATCTCAGTCCTAGCTCTCATATGCCACGAAGAAGTAATAGGAGAGCTGTGCTTCCCTAGACAACACCAGTGCCCGTTTCAGACTCATTAGTCAGTAGAATACACAATATCAAATCATCTAGGTGAATTAAGTTTCCATCTAGCTAGCCTGTTAAACATCTGAACTCCTTGCTGAAATATACTACTCTTTACTGAAATTGTTGGCTCACAGTGATATTGAATTAATACTTTTTCTCCAAAAATGTATTATTTTACTACTTCTACTCATCAGGCCCTCTGAGGTGAAAGCCTGTTTTACGTGAAGTGCCAGACTTAATAGTTTCTACTATTGAATGCTAATATTGTCAGCTACTACGGACAGTGCTAATACAGTGGATACCATGCTGGGCAGTGTATGTTCAATAGACTAAACTGACATAGATATTAGTGTTTTTATACCAGTACTAAGTCATGGTTCTGACTCCCTTTTTCCTGAGATTGAACATGTTTACTGAGATACTAATGGCCCCCTCCTTTCCCTTTCCACTCCTCTCACACAACGTCATTACCTCACCCACTAGGCATTATGATAATTCTGTAGATCTCATTACGACTCTCTCCTCCCTCCCTGTCATTTCTCCATACAGTAACACATTGTTGTTTTCTGGTTAAAGCCACATAAGTCTTGTCCAAGCAAGAACAGGTCATAGCCATTCTAAAATAAAAGTGTGTAGAATAATTGGCAGGGTTTTGGATAGGCTACTGTATCACTAGGTTGGACATTTCCGACTGTCTTTCCACCGTGTTTGCTTGTGGAATTGAACATTTACAGTCAGTTGTTGCAGTGTGTTAAATGCTGTGTGTTGCATTGATTGGATTGGCTAAATCCGTATGATGAGTAGGTGTCAAACAGTCAGCGTGCTGTGTAAACAGATGAGTCAACAGTACTGAGGGAGGTTCTCACACTGGTATACGTAGGCTAGAAACTGTTAATACAGGTGTCACTTGAGTTTGTTTTTTCCTGCAGTTTTGTGGCAGTTTAATTGTGTTTACTAATAGATGCCCTGAAGCCCAAGGCAAAAAAAGAGGAGACTACGGATTATCTTGTTTGAATGACTTAGGATCTCGTTTAAGCGACTTCGTAAAAAATATACATTGTATTTACACCCCTTGACTTTTTCCACGTTTTGTTGTGTTACAGCCTGAATTTAAAATGGATAACATTTCGATTTTGTGTCACTGGTCTACACACAATACCCCATATTGTCAAAGTGGAATTATGTTTTTAGAAATTTGTTCAAATTCATTAAAAATGAAAAAATGAAATGTCTCGAGTCAATACGTACTCAAACCCTTTGTTTTGACAAGCCTAAATAAGTTCAGGAGTACAAATTTGCATAACAAGTCACTTAATAAGTTCCATGGACTCACTCTGTGTGCAACAATAGTGTTTAACATGATTTTTTTCTGACTAACTCATCTCTGTACCCTACACATACGATGATCTGTAAGGTCCATCAGTCACGCAGTGAATGTCAAACACAGATTCAACCACAAAAACCAGGGAGGTTTTCCAATGCCTCGCAAAGAAGGGCATCTATTAGTAGATGGTTAAAATAAAACTTTTAATATCTCGTTGAGCATGGTGAAGTTATTAATTACACTTTGGATGGTGTATCAATACACCCAGTCACTACAAAGACACAGGTGTCCTTTCTAACTTCCTGTTTCCAACAAGGCTCTAAAGTAAAACTGCAAAAAATGTGACAAAGAAATTCCCTTTATGTCCTGAATACACAGTATTGTGTTTGGGACAAATCCAACACAACACATCACTGAGTACCACTCTTCATATTTTCAAGCATGGTGGTGGCTGCATCATGTTATGAGTATGCTTTTCATCCGCACGGACTAGATTTTGTTAGGATAAAATAAAGTACAGGCAAAATCCTAGGGGAAAACCAGGTTCAGTCTTCTTTCCAACAGAAACTGTGAGACAAATTCACCTTTCAGCAGGACAATAACCTAAAACACAAGGCCAAATATACTCTGGAGTTGCTTACCAAGATGTCATTGAATGTTCCTGAGTGGCCTAACTAGAGTTGTGTTTTAAATCGTCTTGAAAATCTATGGCAAGACTTGAAAATGACTGTCTAACAATAATCAACAACCAACTTGACAGAGCTTGAAGAATAAAAAAAGTATAATGTGCTGTAATCGCAGATGTTATCGCTGCCAAAGGTCTTGACTCAAGGGGTTGAATACTTATCTAATCAAGATACAGTATGTTTGTTATTTTTTTTAAATTATTATTATAATTTAATTTTTTACAATTTTGATCAAATTTTTATTCCATTTTGACAGAGTATTTTGTGTAGATCGTTGACAAAAAAATGACAATTAAATCCATTTTAATCCCACCTAGTAACACAACAAAATGTGTAAAAAGTCAAGGGGTGTGAATACTTTCTGAAGGCACTGTATTAACACTGAGAACACCTTCCTAATACTCTGTTGCACGTCCTTTTGCTACCAGCCTCAATTTGTCGGACTTGGACTCTTAAATATTTCGTCTTGCACATTGACCCTCTGAATGGCACACATACACAATGCATGTCTCAAGGCTAAAAATTCCTCCCCTTCATCTACACTGATTAAAGTGGATTTAAGGGATCATAGCTTTTGCCTGGATTCACCTAGTCAGGGTACTGTCATGGAAAGAGCAGGTGTTAATATGTATATACACTACCGCTCAAAAGTTTGGGGTCACTTAGAAGTGTCCTTGTTTTTGAAAGAGAAGCAAATATTTTGTCCATTAAAACAACATCAACTTGATCAGAAATACAGTGTAGACATGGTTAATGTTGTAAATGACTATTGTAGCTGGAAACGGCTGATTTTTAATGGAATATCTACATAGGCCCATTATCAGCAACCATCACTCCTGTGTTCCAATGGCACGTTATATTAGCTAATCCATGTTTGACATTTTAAAAGGCTAATTGATCATTAGAAAAACCTTTTGCAATTATGTTAGCACAGCTAACAACTGTTGTTCTGATTAAAGAAGCAATAAAACTGGCCTTTAGACTGGTTGATTAGTTGGCGCATCAGCATTTGTGGGTTCGATTACAGGCTCAAAATGGCCAGAAACAAATAACTTTCTTATGAAGCTCATCAGTCTATTCTTGTTCTGAGAAATGAAGGCTATTCCATGCGGGGAATTGCCAAGAAACTGAAGATCTCGTACAGCGCTGTGTACTACTCCCTTCACAGAACAGCACAAACGGTATCTAACCAGAATAGAAAGAGGAGTGGGAGGACCCGGTGCACATCTGAGCAAGAGGACAAGTCCATTAGATTGTCAAGTTTGAGAAACAGACGCCTCACACGTCCTCAACTGGCAGCTTCATTAAATAATACCCGCAAATCACCAGTCTCAATGTCAACAGTGAAGAGGTGACTCTGGGATGCTGGACTTCTAGGCAGAGTTCCTCGTTCCATTGTCTGTGTTCTTTTGCCCATCTTAATATTTTATTTTTATTGGCCAGTCTGAGATATGGCTTTTTCTTTGCAACTCTGCCTAGAAGTCCAGCATCCTGGAGTTGCCTCTTCACTGTTGACGTTGAGACGGGTGTTTTGCGGGTACTATTTAATGAAGCTGCTTACATAGGATGAGAAACAATACTCAGAGCCACAGCTCCATGCTACTTGTCAGACAGAGAACTGATACTATATACTCGTGGTTGGGATGGGATTGGCTCATGTCTTGCCCATTGTTAAAATATTTTTGGTCCAAATTGGATGTTAGGTACTATATTTATTGAATATTATACGAATCGTATAAATTAAAATGGCCAATTTTTGGATCCAATCAATTGGCTTAATTTCTCAGAGATCAAATTATATTTCAACAAAATAATGTTGCATGAATGCTAATCTTAACAGAAACGATTTCAGAACAATCTGAGATGGTGGGTGTCAATTCTTGTTCTTGAGCTTTTAGAGTTGGAACGATGCTGAATACAACCTCACTCTACTGGCGTTTCTAGTCACTCTTCAGGTTTCTCTTGTGTATGACACTATAGTACATCTCAGGAATTTGCGTCTGAAAGTGCTGCTTTTAGTGGCTGAGGAATGTGACATTGGACCTCAGTCCCTCGGGGTATAAACACAGCATTGCAGCTCTTGCCTCTGAAACAGCAGAATCCTGACCTGCCAACATCATCTCTGTCTCTGTCCCAGAACCAACCCAGTCATCTTTTCCCTGGCATTAAACCCAGAAAGAGGATGAAGGATCTCATGTTTTCAATCAGGCCCTAATGCTGCACCCATGGCTGCCCCACCCTGCGGTTATGACAGCTAAGTGCTGGGGACTTCAGTCAGGATTCAGTACACACGACATCTGTTTCTACTTGTGTATGTATTTCACTCCACCGATTGTCCGTTACAGTTTCACTGCTGTATACATTACCTTAACTGTTCCTGTCTGGACAGAGTAAATAAGAAAACGTTTGGACATAGATTCAGTCCTAAGAGAATCACAAGGAGATCTCATATCTCCTGCAGACTAATTACTAACATGCCTCTGGAGGTGATATTCAATAACAGTAAGGACACTCATGTCCAGACTGGACTAAACAATATCAGGACACTCAAATGGAAAGGTGAACTTGCCTTTAACAAAAAACTGAATGCTTTTACATTTAGAATGATTCATTTATTTTGGTTTAAAAAAAAATGTTTTAAACAAAAAACGGGGGGGTGAAAGATATAGTTAAGTACTGAGGAGAGAACTGGGTGGAAAAGCAGCCTGCTTCTCATTAGGAATAGCCTAATATTATTATCACAAGTCCATGTGTTGTCTCTGAGATAAAAACCAAATCTGCTTAATTCTGTTACGGGGCGGCAGGTAGCCTAGTGGTTAGAGCGTTGGGCCAGTAACCAAAAGGTTGCTAGATCGAATCCCTGAGTTCTGCCTTTGAGTTCTGCCTCTGAACAAGGCAGTTAACCCACCCATTGTAAATAAGAATTTGTTCTTAACTGACTTTCCTAATAAAATAAATGTGTGTATACCTGAGTAGGTATTTACAAGCAACCCCTTGCTCAGATTGGGTGCTGGGTTTCAGCCGTAGGTCATTTTGTTGGGCATGTTCCTATGTGAGTGTTCAGTAGATGTTGCTAAAACAATATCTATGATTCACATAATTACAGGCCCTGAGGTCAGGTCGAGTTCTTTCTGAAACTAGTAAGCCTCCTTAACCAAGGAAAAGCATATGGCTTAAATCCTTTGTAGTGTGTTCACAAACACAACCTCTAGAAATGTTAGTTAGAGACTTCAGTTAAGAAAACAAGGTGGTTTAACTCAAATTCAAACTTAGACCGGCAGGCATTTACAATCTCATCATGTCAAGGTGTAATAAGGTGGAGAGATTGCAGATGAGATCCATCTATTCTCTGTTTTGTTAAGTTGAACTTTTAGAGGTGACATTAAAAAGTTACAATTGAATCAAGTTTTGGGGTTCCACAACACCTTAGTAGATTCCATCATGCTGCTGTTTTGCTGTAGCTCTTTGAATCGTTTCTCTAACCCCATCTCTCACAAGCCCCTCCTACTACAGCTACTGTTTGCCAGTGTCTTTTAGTTCTGACTCAATCCAGCGTACTACAGTAATTCTGCGTAGTGCTAACATAATACAGCCCTCTCTCTTCCACATCTCTAAAGTTGATGGTAGCACCCAGCGATAAAACAAATGGTATAAATATGAATTTGTTTGAAGGCAAAAAAACTTGTCTCTTCCCAGGAAGTACGGTCTTTAAACAAACTATAGACTGCTTTGTTCTTTTCCTTTCTTTTCTCACTCTCGCCATCTTTCTCCCTCTCTGTTTCTCTGTCCCTACTGTACCTCTTGCTTCTCCTGTTGCTTTTCCACCTCTTGCACCCATGCATTCTCCCTCACACTGCTTGGAACAACTGTAAGGCATTCTGGTACCAGTAATGTATGTCAGCGAGCTTGGCATGGCATTGTGATGCTTATCTTTTCATTGAATGGTGAATTATATTAAATAAGTGTCCATGCATTCTTAAGATTCAAGATTTTGTAAGATACAATACCAGTCAAAGGTTTGGACACACCTACTCATTCATGGGTTTTATCTTTATTTTGACTGTTTTCTACATTGTAGAATAATAGTGAAGACATCAAAACTATTAAATGACACATTTGGAATCATATAGTAATGAAAAAAGTGTTAAACAAATCCAAATATATTTGAGATTTGAGATTCTTAAAAGTAGCCACCCTTTGCCTTGATGACAGCTTTGCACACTCTTGGCATTTTTTTGGTTAAGACATTATTCCATATCTGTTATTTCATAGTTTTGATGTCTTCACTATACAATGTAGAAAATAATCCAAATAAAGAAAAACCCTTGAATGAGTAGGTGTGTCCAAACTTTTGACTGGTCCTGTATACTGATTCCTTTTCAACGTGAATCTACATGCATGTGTTCCTCAGACCGAGGTACTTTCCATAGCTGAACCAGCTGTCTTCTACTCGTAGAAATAGAATCTGATACTTCCACTACCATTGACATCATCTTTAATAAATCCCATGAACATGGCATGAGTTTGAGATGAAACAAATTACTATCTCAATATGTCATCCTCCACGGCAACAAAAGTCTAATGCAATTAAGTATAACATAAATAACTGCTATTGTTGTAATGTTAGTTTATGTGCAGTTTGGTGTTGCCATCAGAACAAAGACACATGGCTCAAAGTTCAAGTGAAGTCTCTTCTCATTGGCAGGAAATGTGATAGATCAGACGCAGATAGTACAGGATTGGGAGGTTTAGCCTGCTATCAGGCATGTTTCCAGTGTTTATGTTCCAGACAATAAATTATATTCTGTCATGTAAAGACTAGTCTATACTCTAGGCACAGTGACTGCAAAGATACTTCTGAAGAGTCTCTACCCTGACCCTTCCTGTCTCTGCAGATGGCCATGCTTTCTTTCAACTTCAGCTTGGAAAGCATGGATGTATGAATTTTGACTTACCGTGAAGGAGTTTGGCGATGAAAAGCAAAGCGAAAGCTATCATTTTGTGGGTCTCAGTCATTCTCCTTTTGGATGCTGCTGCTAACATTCTCCTCCTGTCCAGTGTGAGGGTTTCCTCCTATCTTGAGCAGGGCGGATAAAGCGCCACTTTTGCTCTGGCACTTTTATATGGCTCTCCTCCCTCGTTGAGGCTCAACCCCACACCCCTTCTCTCACTGGTTAATTAACCCTTCCTTAGTGCCCTCTACTGGGGGGGGGGGGGGGGGTAAGGCAGAAGGAGGGGGAAGAGGAGAAAAATGGGGTGTATAGTTGAACATAGTTTGAAAATCTGTTATTTTGTTATACAAATTATATTGGCTAATTATTCAAAGTTAGAATGCCTGCGGTTCATAAAATGAAATGTCTATAATGAGTGGCTATAACTTCACATTGTGAAGTTGTTCACTTCTATTGTGACCCCAGATCACGCCTAAAAGTGTTTGTAGGGAAGCAGTCATTCAGCACACAATGGAAGGTAGACTGTGGGCCATTTGTGTGTTAATGGCCTTATGCAGATGCACTGAGGTAAAATACGCTTTTAAGATGCTAGCCAAAACATTGGTGTGACCTGTTATTAAGCTAAAAATAAGACCTTCCTACACAAGCCTTTACATTTTTCTTTTTGATGCTGGAGAAACAGGCCGTAACCTGATACCTAATGTCCCCTGTCCCTGCTTTGGCCTCGATTCCCCTCTCTCCCTTCATCCATTTCCTCCCTTTCCCTCAACCCCCATCCCCCATCCCCCATCCCCCTAACCAAACCCCTATCAGTAACATTCAATGAAAACAGCAGCCGCTGAGGTGGATAGTTGGCTTCTTGCTGCTTCTCAGCCTGAGCTTTGCCCTCATCCTGGGAGGAGGGGTTGATGGAGTAGGACTGGGGGGGTTGATGGAGTAGGACTGGGGGGGTTGATGGAGTAGGACGGGGGGGGGGGGGAGATGGGGTAGGACTGGGGGGGGTTGATGGGGTAGGACTGGGGGGGGTTGATGGGGTAGGACTGGGGGGAGTTGATGGGGTAGGACTGGGGGGTTGATGGAGTAGGACTGGGGGGTTGATGGAGTAGGACTGGGGGGTTGATGGAGTAGGACTGGGGGGTTGATGGAGTAGGACTGGGGGGTTGATGGAGTAGGACTGGGGGGTTGATGGAGTAGGACTGGGGGGTTGATGGGGTAGTATGGGTAACTGGGGAATGGACACACCACAGCTGGCGTACACTGCCTATGTCACAGCAGTAAAACATTCTCTACTTAGGCTGTTAAATAGTTAGAGGCATTTTGGCTGCTGTTGTCCCAGTGAATCATGACTTCCTCTCATATAGCAGTAAAAGCACAGAATTCCCTTTTTTTCCACTGTGAAAGAGCAGTTGGAAGTGCAATGGCAAATTCCTCTATCTGTTTCTCTCTCATGGTCTCTCTAACTCTGTCTCTTTTTACTTTCCTCTCTCTCTGCACTCTGTCCTTCCCTCTCTTTCTGACTCCAGCTATAGTCTGTCTTTAGATGGCGTGCTGCAGCCCGGTCTGTCATCGTCTCAGCCCAGGAAACCAATACAGACAGCATGTGCATTCCTCTCCAGCCTGTGAAAAAGCTCATCTGGAAGGCATTTCTCCTCCTTACATTTAGTTGTGACTTGAGGCCTAGGCATTAAATATAGCTTTACATTTTTTTACAGTACGTTGACTGTTGGCCAAATCTGTTGTAGCTTAAGGAGTTTCAAAACACAGTCTCTGTGCCATGTAAATATTTATAGGCCTACATTGAGTGTACAAAACATTAGGGACACATTCATAATATTGAGTTTCACCCACCTTTTCCCCAGAACAGCCTCAATTCGTTGGGGAATGGACTTTAAAAAGGTGTTGAAAGTGTTCCACATGCATTCTGGCCCATGTTGACTCCAATGCTTCCCACAGTTGTGTCAAGTTGGCTGGATGTCCTTTGGGTGGTGGACCATTTTTGATACAAACGAGAAGAACTGCAACACCAGCAGCGTTGCAGTTCTTGACACACTCAAACTGGTGCGCCTGGCACCTACTACCATACCCCGTTCAAAGGCACTTCATTATTTTGACTTGCCCGTTCGCCCTCTGAATGGCACACATACACAATCAATGTCTTAATTGTTTCAAGGTTTAACTTGTCTTCTCCCCTTCATCTACACTGATTCAAGTGGATTTAACAGGTTACCTTGGATTCACCGGGACAGTCTATGTCATGGAAAGAGCAGGTGTTCCTAATATTGATTTATTTTTATATATTATATATTATGCATTTTATTGAATATCCAAAACATTCAAAACTATATCCAAAATTTTACTTGCAGTGAAGCAGCTCAACAACTACACCACACCAGTCGTCCAACAAACTCCAATTCAGAGCGACACACAGAAGCATCCAGGGTCAACGCCCTGCTCAAGGGCAGGTCGACAGATCTCCAACAAGGCCAAAAACAGGGACCCGAACCCTCCAAGATCCCACCACAGTTCCCCAAGAGCTGCCTCTCAACCATCCGAAACCTCTCCCACAGTCCCCCCCCCCCCCCCCAAGAAAAAAAAATAATAGATAAATAATTCCATTCCCCACCCCAAGAAACCCCCCAATGCACCAACAACCAAGAAACTGAACTAAAGAGAAAAAAGAAAAAGACAAAACAAAACCGAAAACAACAGTGCAAAAAACATCAAGGACATCTAAAATCATAACAGTAAGGCCAATTGTGTATGTTTGAGTGCATGTCTGGCACTATTTACATGTGTGTCCGTGTATGTGTGCATTTGAATTAGAGTGTATGTACAGTGCCTTGCGAAAGTATTCAGCCCCCTTGAACTTTGCGAGCACTGTGCAAGCGATAATATTGAAATGGAAGGAGTATCAGACCACTGCAAATCTACCAAGACCTGGCCGTCCCTTTAAACTTTCATCTCATACAAGGGGAAGGCTGATCAGAGATGCAGCCAAGAGGCCCATGATCACTCTGGATGAACTGCAGAGATCTACAGCTGAGGTGGGAGACTCTGTCCATAGGACAACAATCAGTCGTATATTGCACAAATCTGGCCTTTATGGAAGAGTGGCAAGAAGAAAGCCATTTCTTAAAGATATCCATAAAAAGTGTCGTTTAAAGTTTGCCACAAGCCACCTGGGAGACATGTGGAAGAACATGTGGAAGAAGGTTCTCTGGTCAGATGAAACCAAAATGGAACTTTTTGGCAACAATGCAAAACGTTATGTTTGGCGTAAAAGCAACACAGCTCATCACCTTGAACACACCATCCCCACTGTCAAACATGGTGGTGGCAGCATCATGGTTTGGGCCTGCTTTTCTTCAGCAGGGACAGGGAAGATGGTTAAAATTGATGGGAAGATGGATGGAGCCAAATACAGGACCATTCTGGAAGAAAAAATTATGGAGTCTGCAAAAGACCTGAGACTGGGACGGAGATTTGTCTTCCAACAAGACAATGATCCAAAACATAAAGCAAAATCTACAATGGAATGGTTCAAAAATAAACATATCCAGGCGTTAGAATGGCCAAGTCAAAGTCCAGACCTGAATCCAATCGAGAATCTGTGGAAAGAACTGAAAACTGCTGTTCACAAATGCTCTCCATCCAACCTCACTGAGCTCGAGCTGTTTTGCAAGGAGGAATGGGAAAAAATGTCAGTCTCTCGATGTGCAAAACTGATAGAGACATACCCCAAGCGACTTACAGCTGTAATCGCAGCAAAAGGTGGCGCTACAAAGTATTAACTTAACTTAAGGGGGCTGAATAATTTTGCACGCCCAATTTTTCAGTTTTTGATTTGTTAAAAAAGTTTGAAATATCCAATAAATGTCGTTCCACTTCATGATTGTGTCCCACTTGTTGTTGATTCTTCACAAAAAAATACAGTTTTATATCTTTATGTTTGAAGCCTGAAATGTGGCAAAAGGTCGCAAAGTTCAAGGGGGCCGAATACTTTCGCAAGGCACTGTATATGTATGTGTACAAACACCTGCACGGCATCGGCTTCAGGCGAACTGGCATTAGCTGTAAAACAGTGCCTCTCGGTGTCATTCAAACGTACTTTTTATTATATTTTATTTTGACTTTATTTTTTATTATTTTATCTTTGACCATTATTCTATCCCCTGTCCAGCAACTCCACTCCCACTTGTCTCTGATTCCACATCCCAACCCTCAGCGTCCCTCAGCCCATCCCAACTATCTCTGCTGGCCACCCTCTTTGGATTTCTACGCAACATACACTACCGTTCAAAAGTTTGGGGTCACTTAGAAATGTCCTTTTTTTTGAAAGAAAAGCACATTTTTGTCCGTTAAAATAACATCAAATTGATCAGATGTACTGTTTGTTGTGCCCTCTTAACGACTGTCTTGCTGTGTTTGGACCATTCTAGTTTGTTGTTGATGTGGACACCAAGGAACTCAACCTGCTCCACCACAGCCCCGTCGATGAGAATGGGGCCGTGCTCGGTCCTCCTTGTCCTGTAGTTCACAATCATCTCCTTAGTCTTGGTTATGTTGAGGGATAGGTTGTTATTCTGGCACCACCCGGCCAGGTCTCTGACCTCCTCCCTATAGGCTGTCTCATCATTGTCGGTGATCAGGCCTACCACTGTCATGTCATCTGCAAACTTAAGGATGGTGTTGGAGTCATGCCTGGCCATGCAGTCGTGGGTGAACAGGGAGTGCAGGAGGGGACTGAACACACACCCCTGGGGAGCTCCAGTGTTGAGGATCAGCGTGGCAGATGTGCTGCTACCTACCCTCACCACCTGGGGGCGGCCCGTCAGGAAGTCCATGATCCAGTTGCAGAGGGAGGTGTTTAGTCTCAGGTTCCTTAGCTTAGTGATGAGCTTAGTGTTGAATACTGAGCTGTAGTCGATGAATAGCATTCTCACATAAGTGTTCCTTTTGTCCAGGTGGGAAAGGGCAGTGTGGAGTGCAATAGAGATTGCATCGTCTGTGGATCTGTTTGGGCGGTATGCAAATTGGAGTGGGTCTAGGGTTTCAATCAGCATTTGTGGGTTCGATTACAGGCTCAAAATGGCCAGAATCAAATAACTTTCTTCTGAAACTCGTCAGTCTATTCTTGTTCTGTGAAATGAAGGCTATTCCATGCGAGAAATTGCCAAGAAACTGAAGATATCGTACAATGTTCTGTACTACTCCCTTCACAGCGCAAACTGGCTCTAACCAGAATAGAAAGAGGAGTGGGAGGCCCTGGTGCACAACTAAGCAAGAGGACAAGTACATTAGAGTGTCTAGTTTGAGAAACAGATGCCTCAAAAGTCCTCAAATGGCAGTTTCATTAAATAGTACCTTCAAAACACCAGTCTCAACATCAACAGTGAAGAGGCGACTCTGAGATGCTGGCCTTCTAGGAAGAGTTGCAAAGAAAAAGCCATATCTCAGACTAGCCAATAAAAATAAAATATTAAGATGGGCAAAATAACACAGACACTGGACAGAGGAAGATTGGAAAAAAAGTGTTATGGATAGACAAATCTAAGTTTGAGGTGTTCGGATCACAAAGCAGAACATTCATGAGATGCAGAAAAAATGAAAAGATGCTGGAGGAGTGCTTAACGCCATCTGTCAATCATGGTGGAGGCAATGTGATGGTCTGGGGGTGCTTTGGTGGTGGTGTAGTGGGAGATTTGTACAGGGTAAAAGGGATCTTGAAGAAGGAAGGCGATCACTCCATTTTGCAACGCCATGCCATACCCTGTGGACGGCGATTAATTGGAGCCAATTTCCTCCTACAACAGGACAATGACCCAAAGCACAGCTCCAAACTATGCAATAACTATTTAGGGAAGAAGTAGTCAGCTTGTATTCTGTCTATAATGGAGTGGCCAGCACAGTCACTGGATCTCAACCCTATTGAGCTGTTGTGGGAGCAGCTTGACCGTATGGTATGTAGATGGTATGGTATGTGTCCATCAAGCCAATCCAACTTGTGGTAGGTGCTTCAGGAAGCATGGGATGAAATCTCTTTAGATTACTGTGAAGGGATTTTTTTTAATCAATAATGACTAATTATGTATACATTTCAATCAGGACTGACTAATCAGAATACTATTATGTTACTGTATAGATGTATGAATTTTAGTTTAATCCTAGTACTGAATATAATGTGTGTAATTATAATCAAGAATTAGAACAATGACTGTCTGTTCTTTGGTAGAAATTAATGAATTTATCGTCAGACTGGCTAGAATGCTTATCTACACAGGGAGGCTTTGGCCTGGTCATAAATTACCTAAACTAGTGGGGGTCGATGTAGGAAGGCTTGAGAACTATACTTCCATTGTACCGGAGTGGAGGAGGGACAGGACAGTTTGAAACCTAATGACGTCATTTTCAGTTTATAACCTGTTGTAAATTCTATCATGTTCAGTACTCTCGAGAATAAACGCTAGTGCTTGATTTTGAGACTGGTCTCCGCCCATTTTATGCAAATAAGTTTCTTACAAATCCTTAGAAATGGGCTGAGTGTATTAATTGAATTGGGTAATAAACATATAGGAATTTAATTCCTCTAACAATTACCTCAGCAAATTGACAACTAGAATGCCAAAGGTTTGCAAGGCTGTAATTGCTGCAAATGGAGGATTCTTTGACGAAAGCAAAGTTTGAAAGACACAATTATTTTTTCAATTAAAAATCATTATTCATAACTTTGTCAACATCTTGGCTATGTTTCATGTTCATTTTGGAACTAATTTCATGTATGTTTTCATGGAAAACAAGGACATTTCGAAGTGACTCCAAACTTTTGAATGGTAGTGTATATCTTTCAACTATGCTGTGATGTTTAACATACAATTTTAATCTATCTAATCGAATAGGATCCACAGATTGTAAATTGAAGTTAAATAATTTGACCAAGAGTATTAGTATATTAGTAATTGACTGCCCCGGTCTCTCCAGATCTCCCATCAGTACTATTTCTACGGTCAATTTGATTCTGTATCCTCACAACAAAATCTGCAGAGCATTGATGATTTTATGCTCCAAATATTGACCATTTTGTTGGTGGCAAAAATTCTATATAATAACTTTAGCTGCAAAGCACGAAGTCTTGAATCGTTTTATATACGTATCAACCCATACACCATGTACCATGGAATCGGTACATCAAAAATCTCTTCCCAACTATTTTGCAATCTGTATGGCACAGTTGTCAACACCCTGGTCCTCAAATAATACTGGTATACTTTCCTATTTATGCTATTTTTATTCCTCTGCAAGTTTTGATCCTTTAAATTGGGCAGACAGACCAGTTCCCTACCACATCTCACTGTCACTTGCCTCCTCCATTCTGGGGGCAATGCTGTAATCAATTGGTTGTACTCTTGGATTGAGCAGATCTTCCTGTACAATTCTGATAACTCCATGAAGGACATAAGTCTACTATTCCAATTTACAATATCATATAAGAACAAAATACCCTTTTTATAATCTGCTAAACCGTTACAATTATAACTGGCTATACTTATTTCACCCCTTACCATAACTAGATACTATTCTCTGTCTAAATTGTCCATAAATAGTGCTTGTAAAGTCACTGCCATAAGAGGTATTATGAAGGTCAAAACTAGAGCTTTCAAATGTCTTATATTTAGAATTCAAGAAATATAGGTTCTAGCAATATTTGTTTTATTCCTTTGCCTATTTGCCTGTGAGCCAATGTCACAGATGTTAGAAAATTGAGACAAGATAGTAAATTTGTGTAGTAAATCTGAGTAGGTTAATGTGTATGATATTGGATGTGATTGTGTGAGATTGTGTACAATGTCTGTATAAGAGTAAGACTATAATGTGTGATGTCCAAATAAATAAATAACCCCAACAATTTGCATGCTTGAGTGTCTGTGTGTAACATGTAGTGTGTGTAGCCTTAATATTCATGATGATAATTGTAATCCATACCGTATCCCCATCATAGTTGCATCATAATTACATTAAACGTCATTAAAAAAAACACACCAGCTTTTCCATAGCAATTGATGTTTCACAACATCATGAAAGAGACCTTGCATTACTATAGAGATGGCTTCACAGTACAAATGTATCCTGTACAATATGTTATTATTCCCAAATGTCCCTATTCTGATATCTTCCCCTTGATTGTTGTCAACATATTTAAACATGTAGAAAAGATAGACAAACAAGAAACATATGAAATGATAGAACAGTTCTCAACAATAGAGAGAGAGTGGAGAGAGGGAGAGAAGAGAGCGAGATCAAATGTGTATGTGTATGTATAAGTCCGTATGTGTAAGCGGGTGTTCCTAATGTTTTGGCGACTCAGTGTAAATTGACTAGGCTATTCACCTTTTCTTGTTGTATTTGATTTCTGACAGCTTTGTGTATTTATTTGTAGCCTGTGTGTGTCAAGCATCTTTTGAGGTTATGTTGTTAGCTTTGTTTGTTGCTCTTTTGATCGTGTGTGTGTGTGTGTGTGTGTGTGTGTGTGTGTGTGTGTTAAATGCTGGGTGAAATGGATAAGAGAAAAGTAAAGGGGTAAATAATAGTTCACCGCAGGATTTGATTTCAACAGCATAACTTTTCATTCTGCTTTTACATGAGGAGCCCTCTAAATTCAACCTCTACTTGAAAGACCACAAACTCTCAAGTTGTGTGCCAACTATCTCACAGACACATGCATGCACACACCCAAATCTAAAACACACTCACACGCATGCCTCTTACAAGCACATACTTTGGCACAATGTATACAGGCACATGCCCACCACTCATGCATGCACACACCCACAAACACATATACCTCCTACATATGGGCATGTGCCTGTATACATTGTGCCAAAGTATGTGCTTGTAAGAGGCATGCGTGTGAGTGTGTTTTAGATTTGGGTGTGTGCATGCATGTGTCTGTGAGGTAGTTGGCACACAACTTGTGTGTGTGTGTAGGAGCTAACAAGCACTGGCTGCATTTTACAGATGCAAGATGGCACTGACAGAGATGGTCACCCCCCTTCAAGTCCTTAAGAAACTATGCAGTAATTTGTTTTTTTTAATGTATTATATCTTACATTGTTAACCCAGAAAATCTTAAGTGTTATTACATACAGCCGGGAATAACTATTGGATATAAGAGCGACGTCAACTTACCATCATTATGACCAGGAATCTGACATTCCCGAAGCGGATCCTTTGTTCGGACCTCCACCCTGGACATTGGATCTAATCCCAGAGGCCGACCCAAAACAACGTCGTCACCGCAGGAGAGGCAGACAGAGCGGCCTCCTGGTCAGACTTAGAAGGCGAGCACACCATCCCCAGCTTCGAAGCATATTACTCATCAATGTCCAGTCTCTAGACAAGAAGGTGGACGAAATTAGGGCACGAGTTGCCTTCCAGAGAGACATAGATTTTAACATTCTCTGTTTCACGGAAACATGGCTCACTCGGAATAGGTTATCAGAATCGGTACAGCCACCGGGTTTCTTCATGCGTAGCGCCGACCGAAACAAACATCTCTCTGGTAAGAAGAAGGGTGGGTGTGTATGCCTCATTATCAACGACTCATGGTGTAATCATAACAACATACAGGAACTCAAGTCCTTTTGTTCACCTGACCTAGAATTCCTTACAATCAAATGCCGGCCGCATTATCTCCCAAGAGAATTCTCTTCAATTATAGTCATAGCCTTGCAAGGCAATCAAACAAGCTAAGCGTCAGTATAGAGACAAAGTAGAGTCGCAATTCAATGGCTCAAACATGAGACGTAAGTGGCAGGGTCTACAGACAATCATGGATTACAAAAAGAAAACAGGCCCCGTTGCGGGCATCGATGTCCTGCTCCCAGACGAATTGAACAATTTCTTTGCTTGCTTTGAGGACAATACAGTGCCACCGACACTTCCCTCTACCAAAGACTGTGGGCTCTCATTCTCCGTGGCCGACGTGATTAAAAGGTTAAAATGTGTTAACTCTCGCGAGGCTGCCGGCCCAGACGGCATCCCTAAATGCGTCCTTAGAGCATGCGCAGACCAGCTGGCTGGTGTGTTGAAGGACATGTTCAATCAATCCCTATCCCAGTCTGCTGTCCCCACATACTTCAAGATGGCCACCATTATTCCTGTTCCCAAGAAATATAAGGTACCTGAACTAAATGACTATAGCCCCGTAGCACTCACTTATATCAACATGAAGTGCTTTGAGAGACTAGTCAAGGATCATATCACCTCCATCTTACCTGATACCCTAGACCCACTCCCAATAGGTCCACAGGTCCACAGACGATGCAATCACCATCAATCTGCATACTGCCCTATCCCATCTGGACAAGAGGAATAACTAAGTAAGAATGCTGTTCATTGACTACAGCTCAGCATTCAACCCCATACCCTCCAAACTCATCATTAAAAACTCATCATTAAGCTTGATTACCAACAATGATGAAACAGCCAACAGGGAGGAGGTGAGGGCCCTGGGAGGAGTGTGGTGTCAGGAAAATAACCTCTCACTCAACATCAACAAAACAAAGGAGATGATCGTGGACTTCAGGAAATGGCAGAAGGAGCACCCCCTATTCACAGCGATGGGACAGTAGTGGAGAAGGAGGAAAGTTGTAAGTTCCTCAGTGTACACATCACAGACAAACTGAAATGGTCCACGCACACAGACAGAGTGATGAAGAAGGTGCAACAGCGCTTCTTCAACCTCAAGAGGCTGAATAAATGTGGCTTGTCACCTAAAACCCTCACAAACATTTACAGATGCACAATCGAGAGCATCCTGTTGGGTTGTATCACCGCCTGGTACGGCAACTGCACTGCCCTCAACCACAAGGCTCTCCAGAGGGTAGTGTGGTCTGCACAACGCATCACCGGGGGCAAACTACCTGCCCTCCAGGACACCTACAGCACCCGATGTCACAGGAAGGCCAAAAAGATCATCAAGGACAACAACCACTGTTCACCCCGTTATCATCCAGAAGGCGAGGTCAGTACAGGTGCATCGAAGCTGGGACCGAGAATCTGAAAAACAGCTTCTATCTCAAGGCCATCAGACTGTTAAACAACCATCACTAACTTAGAGAGGCTGCTGTCAACATACTTACTCAAATCACTGGCCACTTTAATAATGCACAAGCATTTCGCTACACTCACATTAACATCTGCTAACCATGTGTATATGACCAATAACATTTGATTTGATTTGATTTGAAAGCTGCTAAGGGGAGGACAGCTCATAATAATGTCTGGAACGTACCCAGTAGAATGGTATCAAACACATGGAAACCATGTGTTTGATGGAAACCATGTGTTTGATGTATTTGATACAATTTCACTGATTCCACTCCAGCTATTACCACAAGTCTGTCCTCCCCAATTAAGGTGCCACCAAACTCCTCTGCCAACAAGGCAGGATAATAACGCTGATTCTCTCCCCACACGCCCAAGTTTTGAAGGTAGATAAAGTGGAGTTGAATGCTAACCTTGTTCTGCATTGGACATCAGAATGTGATGATGAATGTAGACCTTTTTTCTTCTTTCTGTGCTTTATCTTCATATATAAAAGCTGAGTAAATACGAAGCTCCTTTGTTCTGACTGTAATGTCACGACTCCGGTCTTAATGAGACAGAAAAGGTCATCAGGGATTGGCTCCAAAAGCATATTATTTTCTTGAAGTGGGTTGTTACAGTTACTAATAAGGCTAGCACTGGAATAGCAATGGGTGACAATTTTTGTTGTTGTTGAAATGTTAGAAATACAAGCTCCCTTTTTAATTAATGAGAAATCTCCCTCACTGTAAGGTGCCAATTTAAGTAGAGACATTATGAGGGATTTCAGACCACAAGTATGTTTTGAATTCTTTTTCACATACACTGCTCCTTGTAGACAATTAATTTAAAGCTGTTTTGTGGCAGACTTGGGAAAAAGTTATTGTTCTTGAAACTGTTTGAATGTCTGTGTTGTTGTACCTCTGGTGTTCCACGGCGCTGTTCTTTTTGGACTGGGAGAGAGAACTTTCAGCAGATAATTATTTGTAATTAGAAGAGCCTGAGGCAGAATCCAGATTCCACAGGAAGTTGTAAATGGAGACTCTTTACTAATGTGACGTCATTTAGTGGGAAGAAAATTTATTGGCACACAGTTTGTTACTGACAAGTGGCTTGAGTGATTCATGAATTAGTTGAGACCAAAGAGACACTTTCCATCACTCTTCTGTAAATGACACAGATGTGTGTTTGTTGATTTATTTGAATGTATGAGGCAAAACACACACACACCATTTTTTTTTTACCTTTGAGAGCAGGAACCATAAATCCCACAATCATCTGTGATTGGCTGGAATGGAGGGAACATGTCTTGAAGTGATTTCTGCTGCTGCACTCTGTTAGAGTGGGAGGACTTTCAGTTCAGACTGAGCTGTTGAATATTAGGTAAACAAGAAGCCAACCCCAATTTAGCTTTCAACCCCTATCTATCTGCGTGGTGTGTGGTGAGGAGGAAGCAGAAGGAGAGGGTAGGAAAGAACAAAGAAAGAGGAGAGAGGGAGAGATAGAGGAAAACCAAATGGGAGTTGAGGAATGAGTTGAGGTGAGGACGGTGCATTGTCAGAGAACTGACTGAGGCTGTCCTACCATGGGCTTGTGACCTTTAATCAAATGGCTGTCTGACCCTGTGCAGCTCAGCAGCTACACTCTGGCAACCCTCTGAGACAGACGCCTTTTTGTCACACAGACACTGGCATGTATTTACACACACATACTCACAAATATACAGACATGTATCCAGAGCAACTCATGTCAACACGCAAACAGACAAGTTCACATTCCCAATCTTGATGATTTTATAGCCTAGTGATTTTATAGCACAGTGTTTGCACATCCAACACATTTCTAGGTGTAGAGTGGAAGAAAGTCACACAAAGGGAATAGAACTACCCACACACAGCATTCTCCCATATGTTTGATTGCTAGCCTGAAGAAGCCCACCTAATCGAAATGTTACAATGAAGGGAGCATGCCACATTGTGGGGGTATTTCTATTCCTTTCCGAGTTGTTTATTCCCTGAGGCTGTGATAATGCATTTGGCCAGGTGATGGCGCCATCAGACTTTTCCATAATCAATTGTGAAATGTGTGAAAAACTTTTTGTCAATATTCAATTTAACTCAAATTGTATTTGTCAAATGCACCGAATACAACGGGTGTAAACCTGACATTGAAATGCTTATTTACAAGCCCTTAACCAACAATGAAGTTTTAAGAAAATCCCTGAAAAAGTAAGAGATAAGAATAACAAATAATTAAAGAGCAGCAGTAAATAACAATAGCGGGCCTATATACAGGGGGTACCTGTACAGAGTCAATGTGTCAATGTGCGGGGGGCACCGGTGTCAAGGTAATTGAGGTAATGATGTACATGTAGGTCGAGTTATTAAAGTGGCTATGCATAGATAACCGAGATAGCAGCAGCATGCTAGTCTGAGTAGCTATTTGATTAGCTGTTCAGGAGTCTTATGGCTTGGGGGTAGAAGCTTCTTAAGAAGACCTAGACTTGGTGCTCCGGTACTGCTTTCCGTGCAGTAGCAGAGAAAACAGTCTATGACTAGGGTGGCTGGAGTCTTTGACAATATTTAGGGCCTCTGAAACTGCCTGGTATAGAGGTCCTGGGTGGCAGGAAGCTTGGCCACGGTGATGTACTGGGCCGGACGCACTACCCTCTGTAGTGCTTTGCGGTCGGAAGCCGAGCAATTGATGAAGCATTGAAATGCTACACTCACGTCTGTAGCATTTCATGACTACAGACGTGAGTGTTATAAGTTGGTAGCCATTTAGGCAGGTTACATTAGTGTTCTTGGGCACAGGGACTATGTTGGTCTGCTTGAAACATAGTATTACAGACTCAGACAGGGAGAGGTTGAAAATGTCAGTGAAGACACATGCCAGTAGGACAGCACATGATTGGAGTACACATCCTGGAAATCCGTCTGGCCCAGCGGCCTTGTGAATGTTGACCTGTTTAAAGGTCTTACTCACATCGGCTGCGGAGAGCATGATCACACAGTCAACCGGAACAACTGATGCTCTCATGCATGTTTCAGTGTTACTTGCCTCGAAGCGAGCATAGAAGTTATTTAGCTTGTCTGGTAGGCTCGTGTCACTGGGCAGTTCTCAGATGTGCTTCCCTTTGTAGTCTTTTGTTTGCAAGCCCTGCCACATCAGATGAGTGTCGGAGCCGGTGTAGTACAATTCAATCTTAGTCCTGTATTGATGCTTTGCCTGTTTGATGGTTCGTCGGAGGGCATAGTGGGAAGTTTCCTGGTTCGAGTCCCACTCCTTGAAAGTGGCAGCTCTACCCTTTAGCTCAATGCGAATCTTTCCTGTAATTCATGGCTTCTGGTTGGGGTATGTACGTACAGTCACTGAGATGACAACGTCCTCAATGCACTTATTGATAAAGCCAGTGACTGATGCTGTGTACTCCTCAATGCCATCGGAAGAATCCCAGAACATATTCCAGGCTGTGCTTGCAAAAAAAGTCCTGTACTTTAGCATCTGCTTCATCTGACCACTTTTTATAGACTGAGTCCCTGGTGCTTCCTGCTTGAATTGTTGCTTGTAAACTGGAATCAGGAGGATAGAGTTATGGTCAGATTTGCCAAATGGAGGGCAAGGGAGAGCTTTGTACGCGTCTCTGTGTGTGGAGTAAAGATGGTCTAGAATTTTTTTCCCTCTGCTTGCACATTCAACATGCTGATAGAAATTAGATTAAACTGATTTAAGTTTCCCTGCATTAAAGTCCCCGACCACTAGGAGCGCTGCCTCTGGATGCTGTTTTCCTGTTTGCTAGTGGCAGACTACAGCTCATTGAGTGTGGTTTTAGTGCCAGCCTTGGTCTGTGGTGGTATGTAGAGACAGCTATGAAAAATGCAGATGAAAACTCTCTAGGTAGATAGTGTGGTCTACAGCGTATCATGAGATACTCTACCTTGGGCGAGCAAAACCTTGAGACTTCCTTAAATATCATGCACCAGCTATTGCTTACAAATATGCATAGGCCCCCGCCCCGTGTCTTACCAGAGGATGCTGTTCTGTCCTGCCGATAAAGTGTATAACCTGCCAGCTGTATGTTCTTAATGTCGCTGTTCAGCCTTGACTCTGTGAAACATAAGATATGACAGTTTTTAATATCCCGTTGGTAGGATATGCTTTCTGTTTGTCCCATTTATTTTACAACAATTGAACATTAGCTAGCAGAACAGAGGGCAAGGGCAGATTAGCCACTCGTCGCCTGATCCTCACATGGTATCTGATCTCTTTCCACAAAACGTACATTTCATTTTCCAGCAAATCACGGGGATCTGGGCCTGGTCGGGTGTCCGTAGTATATCCCTTGCGTCGGACTCATTGAAGAAGAATTCCTCGTCCAATTTGAAGTGAGTAATCCCAGTTCTGATGTCAAGAAGCTCTTGTCGGTCATAAGAGACGGTAGCAGCAACATTATGTACAAAACAGGTTACGAACAACACGAAAAAATAAACAATATAGCATTGTTGGTTAAGAGCCAATAAGACAGCAGCCCTACCCTTCGGTGCCATCTATTATACCTGATACAGCCAGTGGCGACACGTCATTCAGGGCAGGTGGGGCTGTTTTGAGTCCCACATTTTGTTTTATATATATAAATATATTTTTGGGGGCTTGCTTGTTTTGTATGTTATTTTGGCATTAATACATATCAGTTAGCAAATAATGTTAAAAAATATATATCATTGAGTTAATAAAGCCTCATACACACATGGTCTCTTTTTTGTTTTCTTGAGTAAGGCAGCTCCAAAATGCAGATGTTCAGCCTAGCTCAGTGCTTTCTGTGGTAGTGGGGCGAGCCAGCAAAAAATAGGAGCATTGCGCCATGATTGGCTCAGTGTTCTGTCACTGATGGGGACACTACTTCATCGCAGAGATTATGTCCTTAGTAAGGGTAGATATCCAAAATTTCAGCCCTTTGGGTCCTGCATTAGAGTTATATTACAAGTGCTCTTCCAAGAAGGCTCAAGGCCATTGGCCACAGATAAAATGACGTCAAATCACGTCATATGTACAGTAGCTTTGATTGGACAGATCATGTCAATATCTTACTTTCAAAGTCTTAGCTAGCAGTCATCATCATGAATCAAGTCGACAATCTACTGGCAAATCCTTTTTAATCCTTGTCATATGAAGAGAAATAATGAAGAGAAATTATAGATAGAACATATCGGTGCTCATCGGCCATTGGACATAAAGATTACACAAGTTGGAAATCGCAAATTCAACAATGAGTCGTGTGGAAGGAATCAGTGGCCAACTGCAAGCAGTGCAATGCAACCAGTAGCCTGCTATTCAATGGATGGCTGTGTGTGTTTTTTTCTGAGTTCCCACCATGAATCCAGAGAATGCCAGACTTTGAGGACAAAGTTTGATGACAAAACCGCCGCACCGCCTTCATGTTTATGTGAGCACATCACAAGCCAATGTGAGTCCAAACATGTATTGTATGCTGCTGCATACATTATGTAATATGCCAGGGAGATATGTATACTGTAGCTAAGAAAGTAGTACTAAGTTTATGTTGTGTAGTAAGCTGTTAATAGCCAGTGTGCTTCACCCTAATAATTTGGTCTATTTTCACCTCTTAATTTCGCCGAACGTTACTGTTCTAGTTATATTGACTACGTCCGTCGTAGCTCGCTCATTAATGTCTTCATCGAAATTACGGAATGACTCTTGTCCGCTCATCGTTCCCTTATGCCATTGTTCGTGCTTCTACACCTGCATTGCTTGCTGTTTGGGGTTTTAGGCTGGGTTTCTGTACAGCACTTTGAGATATCAGCTGATGTACGAAGGGCTATATAAATAAATTTGATTTGATTTGTATATCTCAATTGTTAGTAGAAACCACATTTGTTTAAGCAAGTCAGCTATATCAGCTATGTCTTTTAAAAAGGCAGTAAACGAGGCTGAATTAATTGTTTCGCTGCCAAACAAGACTCCGCTGATAGTCAGGTGTATTGGTAGTAAGGATTCACTCCATTGTGCTTTATGTTGGCCCTAACAGTTTGTGGGCACCTCTTATTGCCATTATAGTGCAATTAATTTATTGTTTTTAGTGTTGTGTAGGTCTTTGCTGGCATGCATCTAAGAAATACAGTTTGCGTTTGCCCCACCAGGATTTACATGCTAAAATCGCCACTGGATACAGCAAAATGGCACTGTGTACCTCCACCTACAGTGGGGCAAAAAAGTATTTAGTCAGCCAGCAATTGTGCAAGTTCTCCCACTTAAAAAGATGAGAGAGGCCTGTAATTTTCATCATAGGTACACTTCAACTATGACAGACAAAATGAGAAGAAAAAAAATCTGAAAATCACATTGTAGGATTTTTAATGAATTTATTTGTAAATTATGGTGGAAAATAAGTATTTGGTCACCTACAAACAAGCAAGATTTCTGGCTCTCACAGACCTGTAACTTCTTCTTTAAGAGGCTCCTCTGTCCTCCACTCGTTACCTGTATTAATTATCAGTAAAAAAGACACCTGTCCACAACCTCAAACAGTCACACTCCAAACTCCACTATGGCCAAGACCAAAGAGCTGTCAAAGGACACCAGAAACAAAATTGTAAACCTGCACCAGGCTGGGAAGACTGAATCTGCAGTAGGTAAGCAGCTTGGTTTGAAGAAATCAACTGTGGGAGCAATTATTAGGAAATGGAAGACATACAAGACCACTGATAATCTCCCTCGATCTGGGGCTCCACGCAAGATCTCACCCCGTGGGGTCAAAATGATCACAAGAACGGTGAGCAAAAATCCCAGAACCACACGGGGAGACCTAGTGAATGACCTGCAGAGAGCTGGGACCAAAGTAACAAAGCCTACCATCAGTAACACACTACGCCGCCAGGGACTCAAATCCTGCAGTGCCAGACGTGTCCCCCTGCTTAAGCCAGTACATGTCCAGGCCCGTCTGAAGTTTGCTAGAGAGCATTTGGATGATCCAGAAGAAGATTGGGAGAATGTCATATGGTCAGATGAAACCAAAATATAACACCGCCCAGGCAACGAAGGAGTGGCTTCGTAAGAAGCATTTCAAGGTCCTGGAGTGGCCTAGCCAGTCTCCAGATCTCACCATCATTTGCAAATAAATTCATAAAAAATCCTAATGTGATTTTGTGGATTTTTTTTCTCATTTTGTCTGTCATAGTTGAAGTGTACCTATGATGAAAATTACAGGCCTCTCTCATCTTTTTAAGGGGGAGAACTTGCACAATTGGTGGCTGACTAAATACTTTTTTGCCCCCCTGTATATGATGTTCAGGGAATATGTAATTGTCACTCAATATGAGATGCCACAGCGTAAAACAGAGAATGATTACTTCTCTTATATCGTTGCCAATAATAGCCCTATAGTAGCCCTATAGTTAACTAGAATAAAACAATGGAAGACAAATAGACTGACACAAATGCTTTTGCAGTAAGTCATTAGTCTAACATGTAATGGTGACTTTTGAATAGAATGGGTCCGGCCACGAACACTGTTTCTCTCTATCCAGGTCTCTGCAGTATTTTCCCTACTCAAGAGGGAGTTGTTTTGGCCAGCCTTGTTTTTTTCTCACTGAGGTTGAATCAATACTTTTTTTAAAGTGCTCTCTGATACATGGACATTTCATTGAAAAAGCACTTTTCAGGCATTGATGAAAGTTTCCTATAATGCAGTTTACACCTCCCAGCCTAAGAACTAAATGATTGTTGCCATCTGATTGTTGCCTACCGTCTAGTGGCATGAAAATGAATTATTGACTAGGGTGTATGAATCTTATTTAGATATGACTTGTGAATAAGTGTGTGAAAAAAAGGTTAGGTAGACTTACAAGTAATCACCTTGTTCTTAACATGAGATGAAGCATGAGGCACCAGACTGTAGATTATCAAGCAACAAATATTATAGGTCTAGCAGTCTAGACTATCCATCTATCTAACAACACAGACTATGATGGCTATACTTAGCGCTTTCTTATCATAAACAATCATTTAAAAATACATTATGACAGAATGTGTGTTTGTAAATGTGCACCTGCATAATGTATTATGTGCTTGAGAAAAAGTGACGTTAGATATTAAATGATAAATAGTAGATACTAGTATGATTTTGTGTGTAGAGAATGGCTACACTTTACATGGACTGTTCTGTTGCTCAGGGTCCAAAAAGACTCCAAGGTCTTTCCCATTTAGTATTCATTGCACAGTAATAGCTATGAACTGAAGTATTCTCCAAGATCTGCAGTGAAAGCAAGGTCTTGCTTTGCCTGGCTCAAACATAATGCAGCCAGGGCTGTGGAGGAAGACGAGTTCTGGACTATTGAAGCAGCCATATTGTGACTAGATAGAATCAAGTAGGCTTATTTATGTTCCCATCAAGCAGGGGAAATGCACTCTCAGATTGTATGGTTGTTGGGTTGTGATTAAAGTGACACAGTGTGTTTCTTGTAGCTTTACTGTAGTGTGAATAAATCCAGTTGGTTTCTAGCCATATGCCAAATAATAGGACTTCATGTAGGCTGATTGTCTGTCTGTCTGTCTCCGTCTGTCTGTCTGTGGGTGGAGAAGGTGTGAGCTCGAATGATGCTCCCCAGTGTTTCTCGGGGAGGTGAGCTGAATGCTAGCTGCTGGGTGGAGGCTCTCTGACAGGCAGAGAAGTCAGGCTGTTAGTACTGAAAAAGGCCCCTCTGCCTGGATATGACAGGTACAGTATAGGGTCTTAAAGGCAAGGTACCTCTCCCCCACTCCTTTACATAGAGCCCCAGAGGGTTAGTATCAATAATTAATTACTCCTATGGTAAGTACCCTTGAGGCCCCCTCTACTGTACCTACATACTGTAGAATTGTGTGCTGGCTGTAGGACAAGTGGTCAAGTACCATCTCTAATTCAAACATTTTCTTTGTTCAAATATAACCACGTTTGTGGCTCGTATTTAATTCATTCTATTTTCCACAAATGGATTTTCAGAGATTCTGAGAATCCAATCCCTCTTTCATTTGCTCAAATGATTTATCTTAGCTCAATAAAATACTCAGGACAATTTTTTGAGAAAATAAGACAGACCTGAAGTTATTATTTACTTTTCCAAGCTCTTTCTGAGCTCTAAAGGCATCAATAATGGAGATAGCCAAATCAATGTTAGCAATTACCCAGATTAATGGACAACAGTTGAACAACATCCCAAAGATCAGTGTCGACCTCTGACATCAGACTGTGGGAGCCCTGTTCAGAGAACCACTCCAGGCAAAACCGATACCAATTTACAACACTATTCAATTTGCATGCTAATGCAGCCAAAGCATGATGAGTAGAGTAGGCTACAGGGCTGGTTTGGTTCTAGTGCTGCTTACGCCGGCAGACAAATCACCTCCCAATAATCGCATCAGACATTGGCTCCAGTGTAAGAATGGGAACATGAAGTGGAGTTGCCATGAATTATGAAACACAAGATGCTTCAGTAGAAAATCCACTGCATGTTAGCTTCATTGTGAGGCAGAAGGGCCAAGTCAGCGTCAAGGCGTCTATTCTATTGGTCTGAAATATTTTAAAGAATAATATGCATATCCATAAGCTACAAGTGTAACATATAATCAAGGCCTACACATGCTGGCAATGACTCATTTATAATCCAGACAAATGTATTTCCATCAGTTGACATTTTAATGTATAGCAACAGTACAAAGTGAATCGTTTGCTTCCAAAATAGTAATGTTTTGTATGTACAATATTTATACAATAATTTATTGTTTAAAAAAGGTTCAATGGTAAAATGTATTACAGTTTATTGCACCACACATTTATAAATTATCATCATAAAAACATCACACATGAAACATTTAACACTTAAACAGGACATGGGTTTTCTTATTTTGATTCAACTGTTACGTTTTTAAAACTCTTTTACGAATATCTATTTGTGGATTGCCCTCCAAAGTTGACCAAAATGACCAGGGCCCGGTTTCCCGATTGCGATGGAATTTAGGCTTAAGAGTGTTTTAATAAGACATCTTTCCTACAACTGCCAAATATGTAACATGCGTTTCCCATACTGATAGACTCTCAGATCAGCTTTCTCCATGCAAATCTTTCCTTAACATTCTAATTATTTAACAATACTGACGACGGATCAGTTTCTAGAGAGATATTACCACCTACGGCTGCAAATATTATAATAACGCTTACCAAATTACATTTATGAAAATGCACTGAATCACCGATTTGGCATATCATTGCGTACATTATGTTACACATCATTAAATATATAGAGACAAATACAGACAGTAGTCTACAAATAGCAAAATAGAACTCAATTGATTGAACATTGCAAAAATCCCTGAAGCTGGAAACTCATATCTCCCTCACTAACTTTAAGCATCAGCTGTCAGAGCAGCTCACAGATCACTGCACCTGTACATAGCCTATCTGTAAATAGCACATCCAACTACCTCATCCCCATATTATTATTATTATTATTTTTTTTGCTCCTTTGCACCCCAGTATCTCTACTTGCACATTCATCTACTGCACATCTATAATTCCAGTATTTAATTGCTAAATTGTAATTACTTCACCACTACGGCCTGTTTATTGCCTTATCTCCCTAATCTTACCTAATTTGCACACACTGTACATATAATTTTCTATTGTGCTATTGACTGTACGTTTGTTTATTTGAGGTGTGTAACTCTGTGTTGTTGTTTGTCTCGCACTGCTTATCTTGGCCAGGTCGCAGTTGTAAATGAGAACTTGTTCTCAACTGGCCTACCTGGTTAAATAAAGGTTAAATAAAAATTTTAAAAAACATTAAATGTATTTCTATATGAATGAAACAGGCCTACTGTTTATATTTTAATGTACTCATCTCAGTTTTCATTTGAAGCATATTTTTATACGTCGTATGTTTGTATCAATTGCAAAGACATTGGCAACTTTGGATTTGTAGTCAGCTTTGTTCTGAAGTCATTGGCGGCCACAGACACTGATAAACCATGTGATTCTAATGTTAGTGGATATCCTCTGTGTATAATGGGACGCAGGAGGGAAAAAGCATCTAAGGACGCACTTAGCTGTTCTGCAAGTTGTCTGCGACAGGCATGAGATTACGATTGGTTCCAAGTGCTACATTAATAACGATGGTTTTGGGAAACAGCTTGGAGATGTAATAATGTTCCTACGAAGAAGGGTCTAACGATGAACAATGCTTTTGGTAAAACGGGCCCAGGACAAGTAACTGGTCAAAATTACTGGAGAATAATGGAGAAATCATCAAGAGGGTAATGAATGATTTCAGTGCAGATAAACATATCAAACAGAAACCCTGAATTAAAGCAATCCTATGGAGAGTCCAGTTTTATAATACTAATCTTTAAGATGACACTCAGTGAATGTAACAGCAAAAATCATTTGTCATTTGAATATGTTAAATTCAAACCATTTAAAAGGCTATTCTCTCATCTTGACCTCATCTTTTAAAAACGTTAATGGGACATATTTAAAAGAAAGCTACAGTCTACTTGATACAACAGGAATCTTGAGTTTCCACCTTTGAAAGTATGCTATGTAGAAACCTGAGGATTCTCTGAAAGTATAACACAATGATCTACTGAAATTCAAGTATCATGTTCAATGTAAACATTGACTGATGGCTGAGGGGTCTCATAAACCAGGAGGAAACTGATCTGACCCACAGGAAGTGTCATTAATCTTCCAGCTCTAAGGAATGATTCCCAAAGCTCCATTGGCTACTTTGGGTCACTGCTAATATACAGTTGGTTAAATAAATGGTCTAGAAACCCACTTCCCTCATTTCTGTCATCCCCAGAGTGCCTTAATAACTTAAGACCACCTTGTTAAACTTTTCTAAATATAATTTCTACTTTGGCTACAGGGCATTTTACATAGTATGAAACATGAGAAACTTTTAGGACTAAGAGCAAGGGTCAACAGGCTGAAGTGATCATTTTAAATAATGGGTATATTTGGAATGGTTTTCTATTCAGATTTATTCTCTTTACACATGTACTGAATTCTGATGGCTTAATTCAATTCAATCTGGACTGCAGTATGTACACAACAGCATAAATCAATTCAAATAGACTCATAGAAGGTTTTGGGCACCAGATTACCTCCCCTCACAATGCATCCAGTTCCCAGATTTAGGCACATGTTTGCACAGGCAGTAGGCAGAGTTACTGTGTAAACATTACTAAGGCAGATTTGATTGAATCCAGCCCAAAGTACGCCATAATAGAATTGACCCCCCCCCACCCTGTAATAAGAGCTTTGTGTGGGATTTTATGATAGAGTGCTCAGAGTGTGTCTGGTAATTGAGTGTCTGGCAGGGCGGTAACCAAACAAAAATGTTTTGCTACCTTGGATGATCTGGAGATGACATTTTAATGTCACCTAATCGCAGAGTTCATTAACTGAAACCTTCAAGGAGCCTTCATAAGGCTTCCTGAAGACTTTATGATGCAGCATTAGACTTGTCCGCTGAAAAGGGAATGTCAGTCCAAGGCCAAGGCTATGATATGCATGTATTTAGTTTTTGTGGTACTGTTTAGTAGTCTCTTGTTGCCTGCTCATCCCTTACACCTCCACATGTGGCCCCACTGCAGCAGACAGAGAGAGGACAACAGTGCTTGGTGAATTTGCTTGTATATCTGTGCTCTTCCCTTGTTGAACGCTCAGGCTGAATTATTATGTTGTTCAGTTTCCTTCACCTGCTGCTTGTGGGGCTGCTTGCTCTTCTGGTAGCATGTGACCTGTGTCCTGGGCCTTGTCTGTCTTTGTGTCTCTCAGTACACATGTCTGCCTCAGCTCTCCACAGACATGGCTGTGATGATCTGCTCTACTTTGTAGGCCAGCCTCTGCTTCTGGGCCTGATCATCCTGCTCCAGGGCCTCAATGATCTGACACATACACATACAAGACAGACACGAAATCAGCAAAGCAGGCTGGGAAACACAAGGTTACTGTACTTTGTGCTGCAAATACCCTCCTGTTACTACAAATAGGCAGGCTAAGGGGTACTTTTATTTACGTTGAATCTAGATGCCCCTGTTTTGGATGCAACCCTAGCCCCCTACTGTATTTTGTAAAGACATTGAGGTATAGGGCCTCACCTCTTGGCTGTACTTGCTGACGTAGGCATACATCTCATGCAGGGCACACAGCACATTGAACTCATTGGAGTGAAGACGGGCCTGCTCGGCCAGGTAGGCATTCATGTCCTGGTCACTGATGGCAGGTAGGCGGTTTATGTCCGCGTAGTACCTAGCGGGAGACAGAAACGCACACAGGCTGTTCTGTCAGCCAACATGTAACCTAAACACAGCAGGCGTAAAAGAAACACCTGAAACTACACACCCCACATTCTGGACATGACGAGATAAAAAAATAAAAAAATGTTGACAGGTTCTCTTCTGCACTGTTCGACCAATCCAGTAAGTGTGGAGGACAAGTTAAGATGGAGTGTTGTCTTGTTAATATTCCGGGTGGAAACAACTTCAGAGCGCAAACTGGCAAACATGTCGTAGCTAGCTGCTACCCACTGGGCACAGACATCAATTCAACATCTACTCCACGTTGGTTCAACATCATTTAATTGAAATGATGTGGAAACAACATTGATTCAACTAGTGTGTGCCCAGTGGGTATATGTTTCACTGTGGACTGTTAACAAAAAGCCTGGACACTGAAGTCAGTCTTCCTCTGTGATTTCAGTGTAAAGGAATAACTATGAATCCATTAATAATATTACAGTTGAGTGATTTGAGTAAAACACACACTCATCTCACCTCTCCACCCAGCTCTTGTAGTTGGGGATGTCCTTGGCGTAGAGTAGCTTGGTGGAGGGGGAGTCCTTGCCCAGGCGATGCTCTGAGGTAGAGCAGGAGTCCATGAAGGTCTGAGCCACCACAGACAGACAGGCGTCTGTGATGCTGCTTTTATGGATGTCAAACACAAATTGCGGGTTCTTGATCACGTTCACCCAGAAGCGCAGAGGCAGGCTGGGACAGAGGGAGGATCAGAAAGAACAGTTTATAGACAGTCTATATATTGACACGATCAGCATAAAATCATTATTGCTTTCAAGTAGCACATTAAATCTGCACTCCCTTACCAGTTGCTTTTCCATGTGTGGCGAACGTCCATGTCATGGATGCCGTGCTTGTCAGCCTGCTCGTCCAGGAAGTCAAACATGTACTTGATGGCGAGTGGAAGAGCACTGCCCCGGCACACAGTGCTGAACAACGTCTCAAACAGATCATCCACAAACTTCTGCAGTGTACCCTAAATAAAAAAAACACAGCAATGTTAAAAACACACCATAGCATTGGAACAAAATGACTGAATCTGTAATTGCTAAGATGCTCTGGGGGGAGAGTAAGGGAATACCTTAGTAGCCAGTAGCCTGGTCAGGTATATCTCGGACACCATCTTGGAGCCGCGCTCACCCTCCTTCTGGTCCCCATGGTCGTGGTTCTTGACCAGGTGCCACACCTTCACCCCACTCTCCATGTCCGGGGTGAGCATGGGCACGCGGGAGTGAGGGCTGTCAGGACTGGTGGGGGTGGAGCGGAATGGTACATCTACAGAGAGAGAGGGTCCCAGACAGACTGTCACGATATATTATCTCAGTCGGTCTGGTAGAATAATGAATAGGTAAGTGAGTGGTTTGGTGGTGAGAGTGGCTCCAGGGCAGGTCTGATTGACTGACCGTATCTACTGATGCTGCGTGGGAAGCTGGCTGAGGAGGGCAGATTGTACGAGGACATCTGCTTGGGCACCAGGGCTACCACACAGTGGTCTGACACCTGCAGGATTCATACGGAAAACACAAGGGTTCATGTCAGTTTGACCCACTCCCAAATCCACATTATTGGCTCAGAACATGACATTGATATGAGAAATTTGGCCCGATGAAGACCTATAGAAGTTATTCAATTTACAATTTGTGATATGCAGTATAATAAACTTGAACTTAGGGGGTAGGCAATGGTGAAGATGTGGGTTTTTAGGTGGGGCTGAAAGATAGTGATGAACTCAGAGTCACAGATGGCTGGAGGGAGGGAGTTCCAGACGCTCTGCGCAACACTGGAGAAGATGCTGTCACTGAAGCTTCGAAGCTTGGACCTGGACACGAGTCACAAGGTGGCCTGCTGTGGTAGAATGGAGTGAGTGTGTGGGTTGCACAGGAGGTTGGTGGCACCTTAATTGGGGATGGGCTCATAATAATGGATGGAACGGAATAATTGGAATGGTAATTCAAATCCTCTCGGACCCTTCTTCTCCCTTACCAACCCAGCACAGGAGGCTGCTCATAATAATGGCTGGAACCCATTCCATTCACTTCATTCCAGCCATTATCATGAGCCATCCTCCCCTCAGCAGGCTCCTGCGGTGGGTTGGTAGAGGAGAAGAAGGTCAGAGAGGTGTGCATGCCTTTTGCAGTAAAGCAGGCTCCCAGCATGAGTAGAATTCACTGCTGCTGCTCTACAGGAGCCACAGACCGGGCTGTCACAGAACCAGGTACGTAGCAGAGGGGAGCATTTCCCCCCCAGAGAGACTAAAAGTAATCGAGGGAAATTGTTCATTTCCTTGATAGATTTGATCAACACATTCATCTCTTTCAACCCCCCCCCCCCCCCTCCTGGTGTGGCAGCTAAAGTTGGATGTCTTTGTCTCTTGGCTTAATGCAAACATGTTTTACACCCCATAGTCAGAGTGCAGAGTGAGTGCAGAGTGAGATGGACTTTAATGTGTTTACACTAGTGCTCTATTTAAAGCTGTTTAACATGAACACCCCTCATGATCTACCCGTAGCAGGAGGCAGCTGACTCATACAGGAGATGAGAGAGGTGGATTAGTTTGGTTTACTATGGCCAGAGGCAGCATTGTGGACAACCGAATGTACCGAGGCTGTGAACTGTGTTAGTGAACTGTGTGATGGGGATTGAGTGGTTTGACCTGATAGTGCATGAGGGTGTTTAGTCTCTTCCAGTCTCCTTCAATCTTAGTGGTGATGTCTTCATCCTGCAGGACCACACGTGCCGTTCTCCCCTGGCGCCATTCTGGTGGGGGGAAAAACCCAGGTGTGCATCTATGAGTCCCTTTTCAAGGTTCAATAAGTCAGACACAAGCAGACAGGGAATAACCACTGTATTAGTTATTGTATGTCATCCATTAATTCTGACTGGAGCCAGTCTGTCTCACCCAGGTCCATGTCCGCAGCCCGAGGCCTCTGGGAGAAGTGCATGTTCCTACAGACAGCATCCAGAATCTTCTCCTTCACCTGGGTGATGGTGTCACAGTTGAGCACCTTAACGGGGAACTCAGGGCTGTTTTCGTTGTCCGGGTTCACACAGCTCAGAGTCTGAGGAGGGACCAGAGAGAGAGAGAGAGAGAGAGAGTGCTGTTATTAGTATTCACTGTCCCTCTCTTTAAATCGGCCTCCTGGCTGCATGGAAAAGGCTCTCCTCTCCTTGTGTGCCATCTCTCTCACAGCTTTGGCCAGAAATGTAATTTCACACTTTCAGCTGAATGTCGGGTTGCCAGCTCTAGTGGGGCATTAAATGGATAATGAGACACAACCTCTCCCACAGGGTGACCAGAGACGTGTCGTCTTGTAACTGGGCTGCTCTCAGGCTAATGCCTCTGGGGGATGAGCCACACTGTTGCTGCATCCAACTTCTGCTTTAGCTACGGACAAGTTCTCCCAGGGGCCAAGCCTTGATTACATCATCAGGTTTAACTCTTAGCTGATTGTGTCACTGAACAGCATGTCAAACATGATTTGTATCATCCTTTTGGCTCTTTACTGTTGTATTATCTACATACCCTGATGAAGACAGCTTGGCTGTCGAAACGTTGGTAATTACATTTTTGCATCTGAGCTCCTAGAGTGTGCGGCTCTCTTTTATTTTCAAGTTTTCTACTCCGCTAGCCAGCACCTCGTCTTAATAGGTGTGCGTTTCTTTTTCTTCTAGATCGTATTATCTACAGTAGCCAATGAATGATCTCCTATTCAGAGCTTTGACATAAGGGCACCATGAGTTAATATTTACAGAGGCGCTGCACAGCATGTCCCCTACCAACTGTGGTGTAAGCAAGCCCCTCACTTTTATGGTGGTAACTATGATTAAGAAAATACTCCAAGTGGTTTTAATAGAATCCGACATCTAAGACATATTGTTGTATGGTATGGTGACTCACCAGGGTCTTGTAGTCAATCTGCTGGCGGATGAGTTTGTCTTCACTGAGGGAGTAGCGCGCCTCCCCGGTGATGCAGTCGATAGGTCCCTTCTCCATCTGCTGCTTGATGGCACAGTAGAGCATGAAGAGAGGCTCACCTGCACACTCCTTCGTCCAGGAAGGAAAGGACGTGTGCGAGAGGAGAGGATTGAGAGAGGAAAGGAGAGGAGATGTACATTGTTCATAAAACACGTCCATATCACACACGTGTAATCCCAACGCACATAGAAATCCATCTGGTGTATCATCAATAACAATAATTCGAGGATTGGAGTGGTATATCATGGTGACATCTGCAGTGATGAGGTTCCAAGTCATTGATATTACCTTAAGGAATTTGTGAAGTAGGAAGGCAAACCAATTAGTCAGCATCTTCTCTGCAACTGACTCGGTTCTGCAAGAAAGGAACAGACGGATACATTTTAAAAGAGGGAGATGTCGGAACGTAGAGTGGTCTGACCATTTAGGTAGAGAGAATGCTTAAGAGGGACGGTAGACAACCCAGTGTTGTGTAAAAAAACAACATGGTGAGTTAGTTTATGTAAAAGTAATATGCTGCTCTGCATGGTCTCAGAGGACTAACACCAGAACCTGAGTGCTGCTGCTATAGAATGGAACCTATTTGGGTCATGACATAATTGTGCAAAAGCTACTATCTGACCACTTTCTCTCCTTTCACTGTGTCAGCAGTGCTCATCCCATCAAACGCTATGTGGGCAAGATTGTGATTTATTATGTATCAATAGATACACTAAAACATACTTGTATGTTCTATCTGATACAACATTCAAAGATCTAGCTGTTAAATATGAACCTTTCGCCTCCCCTTAGAGGTAATACTACAGTATAGCTCCATTGCAGCCTCCTAACTTGCTCATCTCTTTCCTTCTCGAAAGATGGTGCCGATAGACATGGTAGCTCTGCTTCTAGCTCCTAGCTCCTGCTCAATGCTCATTCTCATACATATAGCTGGCTAGCACTTCTTTCCCATTGCCTGCATTCCATTACCTTTGGGATTGTTTTTGTGACTGCAGAATGTTTGGGCTAACAAGGTCAGCCTTGCTGGCTCCCATGTTAACACATCCTTATATTTAAAGAGTGTGTCTCAGATTGAGTGCCTCCTATGAAAGATTTAGCAGGCTTCTCCCAGTCCTGGGAAAACAATGTGCTGTGCAGAATAAAGTGAGGTGGAGGGGAGGAAATGTGAGCTTCAGCTGAATGTTTCATGAGTGGCACATAGAGTATAAGTCAGACTGACAATGGCTGTCTACCCTCGCGCTCTCTCTGTCTCTCTCTCTCAATTCAATGGCTTTATTGGCATGGGAAACATATGTTATCATTGCTAAAGCAAGTGAAATAGATTATAAACAAAAGTGAAATAAACAATAAAAATTAACAGTAAACATTACACAGTAAACATTACACAATAAACATTACAGAAGTTCCAAAAGAACAAAGACATTTCAAATGTCATATTATGTCTATATAACGTGTTGTAACGATGTGCAAATAGTGAAAGTACAAAAGGGAAAATAAATATACATACATATGCGTTGTATTTACAATGGTGATGGTTCTTCACTGGTTGCCCTTTACTTGTGGCAACAGGTCACAAATTGCTGCTGTGACGGCACACTGTGGTCTCCTCTCTCTCTCTCTCTCTCTCTCTCTCTCTCTCTCGCTCTCTCTCTCTGACAGTTATTCTGTGTGATATGAGGTTTTCAGCATTCAGAAAAACAGGTAACAAGTGTTCTCTGTCTGTACCTGCGCAGCAGTAGTTTAGGGTGGTTCTTGCTCTCCAAGTTGCGCTCGATGAGGTCAGAGAGGAGGTGTTTGAGCACGTCTGTGGCGTACTCCAGGCGGCCCTGCAGCGCAGTCATGATGAGCGAGGCCACATAGCCGCGGTCACGCATGGAGAAGGAGCGCTGGAGTTCCAGAGTACGGATAAATGTCAGCAGGAACACTTTGTTATTCACCAGCTGGGCAAACTGCTTCAGAGCCTTCTCCACACCCTGCTGCCCACTCCCAGACACCTACACACAGAGACACACAGAGACACACAGAGACACACACAGAACCCTCAGAGAGTAGAGGGATCTTGCATGGGGTATATCATCTGATTCTACAAATAATGTACAGATACAGTAGATGGCAAGGGGTCAGGTGTTGCCAGGTTTGTAATGGTTGGTTACCTCCAGCTCCCTGAGTACAGGATGGTCATCGAAGCCAGGGAAGAGGACCCTCATGGTATAGGTGCGGTAGTCCAGGTGGGGGATCCCAGCCCTGTCCAGGTCACTGGTCAGCTCGTTGATGTCAGTCTGCAGCTCAGCGAAAGCTAGGCACAATTACGAAGAGAGAGAGAGAGAGCATGATTGGATTAGCATTTTATTGTTCTCTTGTATGGGCAGTTGAGATTGTCTGATAACATGTGCTGGTCAGATTCACCTTCCTTGCACTCCAGAGCCACTCGCGACTCCAGGTTGTCCATCTGCATCTGCAGGCGTTTGAGAGTGAGGTCATTCTCGTGCGACTTGCGTCTGTAGGCCAATAGGACGATGAAGACGATGATGAGCAGCAGGCCTCCTCCAGCCGTGATGCTGAAGATGGCGGGGAGGGTGAGCAGGCTGTCTGAGCGGATGTGGACTGCACCAGGAGAGATGTGGAGACCACCCACCTGGACCTGTACATAGACAATAAACCATAAACACACGTGTACATAGGCCCTCATGCAAAATGTAACACATAGATAAACTATACTGATCAATACTTTCCTTTTTATATGTTTGTTTGACCTTGGCCAAGCTGCATTTGACTTAAAGTCCAAGTGCAGTAAAAATTCAGTTTTCCGGTGTTTTGTATCATATTATATAGCAGCTAATGAAAAGAACAGTGTAAAAGTCTGAAATAATTTGATCAGTGTTATTTCCATCCAGTTGCTGGTTGAAAATACAATCTACTCAAGAACTTCTAATCAGCAGGTTTTGCATGGGTGGAGTTTTGGCTTGCTTGGTGACATCACCAAGTGGCAAATAAGTTAATAGACCGATAATAAAGAGAGTTCCAAACCAACCTGTCTACCATTAACAGATAGTTTTCAGTTTTCCCCTCCCCATTCAGACCACTCACAGACTGTCTTATCAAAATTCTTCCTTAATTGTTACACAGAAATTATTTGATACAAAAACGTCTGCTTTGGGCCTTTAATAGTTTATCTAGAACTGGACTTCGACAGACAAACTGACCAGGACTTTGTGCCGGCCTGTGAGGTTGGGTGGCTCACAGAGGAGCTGTGTGTCAGAGACGGTGAGGGAACAGGGTGTGTCCCCGATCAGAACAGTGTAGTTCAACCTGGCCCCTCCAGATGCCGAGGGCACCAGGTTACGCCCCTGCAACACAGAGAGGGAAACCCCACATCCGTCAGGTCAGTAGATAGAACTCCTCATCTTATGACAGTACTGCTACAGAGTTATGGGCTGCTTTAGGTTGGGCTGGGTGGTCCCACCTTGAGTATGATGGGAGAGCCAGGTTTCTGCTCCAGCACCCCAGACAAGCTGAGGGGCTCTAGGTAAGGGTTGGGGTAGTAGATGAAACTGGTGCTGTTGTAGGTGAGCAGGGCCTGCACGTTGTTGAAGACAAAACCAAACTCCTCCACGTGTTTCACTGACTCCTGCTCCGGTGTGTACTCTGCCTTCAGGGAGGGAGCAAAGCAGCTTATCGTGGTGGTGTTGAGCACCTTACACACCTGGGGAGAGATCCAAGGACAGAGACAGACAAGAACAAATAAATAATTGTCAACACTTTTGAAATGACAATTAGAATTGGCCACCATTTCTCAGGACTAGACAATATACAGGACAGGGGAAAGAGATACAGTAATATGTTATCAGTGGACAGACTCACGTTGACAGACTCGTGACCGGCATACTTGACCCTGACCCTCGGCTCCTGCACCACATCTAGGTTGGTCCCCGTCACCATCAGGGTAGTGTGTCCACTAGAAAACACAACACATACACCATTTTACACCTCCATATTGGCCACTGAATAGGTGATCCGGGAGATAAACGGCAGTTTCCTCTTCCTGTCGTCATCAAAATCACCTGATATGTATTGAATTTTACTTTTTTCAGCATAAATGCATCTTTGGTACCAGGAAAACATTGAACTGTTCTGGCCAGTTAGAGCCAAGTGGAACGGTTCTGCTAGCTGGCTTCCTGTTTATTCATCTATCAGGTATCCAAGACGGGCATTTCCTGAATGCTACCTGATTGTGTTATATGTATTAACACAAACAAACTAACCCTGTTATCACTTGGTCTACATGTAGAGCTCAGAATAAAATGAGACCGATCTGAAGAGAAGAGAGAAACTAAATGGAAAAGTGGAACATCTGTCTAGTTAGCTTGAGATGGATCCAGTCATTGCCACACTTCAAAGGATACCTAAGCTTTGGTGGCCACATGGTGTGACTGCACACAGATGATGAGACGATGGGACTTTAATTATAAGTCTGTGAAATCCTCTGTCAGTTGACTTAGTAGAAAGCCACTAGCCACTCCACTGCACAACTTCTCCCTGGCTGGCTGTTTCTGTGTCCTCGAGTCACACCCCGCACTGCACCAACTATCATGCATAATCTTTGACAGGAAGGCCAGCAGAGCAGGTTGCTGTGGTGCCTTGCATCTTCACTCACCTTATCCCTCAGTAATATACAGCTGAACCAAATGGGGGAAAAACATCAATAGTTTATTCAAATATCAGTTTATTCTTTGCTGGGTGGGGGTTACTGTACCTAGTGATGCTCCACTCTGGCTCGATGCGCTGGACTGTGGGATCCTCAATGTACTCAAAGCTCAGGTTTCCTGGCACCTTGGCCAGATCCACAATGAGGCTGACCTGCACCAGGCCAGCGCCAGTCACAGAGGGTGCCGAGAAACACACAATCTCCGACATGGTCCGTCTGGGAAAACCAACAGGGAAAACCAACAGGGAATACCAACAAGGTTCAATTCCTTTGATTCTGTCTGTGCCTACTCTTTACCGCATGGGAATCTTAACTCTACTACAGTGAGTTATGCACATTACCATGCAGGGGGAGGGAGCATTACTGTCTGCCTCTTCCTCAGTAGAGACACGTTACAGAGGAAAAGTGGTAATTAGAGGATTTATAGCTAATGGTTCCTCTTCTTCACCATACTGACTCTCACAACGAGGCCTTTTTGATCTTTAAAGGTCCAAAACAGTCTTTTTTCTCTCATTCTCAAATAGCAACTCTTCTGGGTAACAATTAAGTACCTTCTGGGATTGTTTTAAATTAAAATGGTCAAAAATAAACATAAATGGCTTCTTAGCAATTTCCCAATAAATCATTTCTTATTCATTTTCTTGGTCTACTAACTAAATTAATGCCTGGTGCTGTTACCAGGCAGGCCAAAACTCCATCCCACCAATTTCAGGGAGTATTTTCAAACAGCTCTTACACTAAAAGAGCATTATCATAATTAATACAACCTCATAGTGTGGAAAAATACACTGTATATACAAAAGCATATATACAAAAGTATATATGCAAATGAGAGGATTCGGCTATTTCAGCCACACCCGTTGCTGACAGGTGTATAAAATCGAGCATATAGCCATCTAATCTCCACAGACAAATATTGGCAGTAGAATGGCCTTACTAAAGACTATGGCATCCTCTGACTTTCAATGTGGAACCATCATAAGATGCCACCTTTCCAACAAATCAGTTTGTCAAATTTCTGCCCTGCTAGAGCTGCTCCGGTCAAATGTAAGTGCTGTTATTGTGAGGTGGAAACTTCTAGGAGCAACAACGGCTCAGCAGCGAAGTGGTAGGCCACACAAGCTCACAGAACGGAACCACCGAGTGCTGAAGCGCGTAGTGAGTCAAAAACGTCTGTCCTCATTTGCAACACTCACTACCGAGTTCCAAACTGCTTCTGGAAGCAACTTCAGCACAAGAACTGTTCGTCAGGAGCTTTATGAAATCGGTTTCCATGGCCGAGCAGCTGCACAGAAGCCTAAGATCACCATACAAAATGTCAAGTGTTGGTTGGAGTGGTGTAAAGGGTGTCTTCATTGGACTCTGGAGCAGTGGAAACGCGTTGAAACAGTTCAACAGAAGAATCTGGGAAAATCACATATTTAACTGCACAGGACCTTTTAAAATTGGTCCCGAAAAAATAAGAGTAGGCACTTTCATCAAGTCCCCACTTTTATATAAGGATCTTTGTAGGAGCTTCTGTAGAGGGTTCTCTTTTGGCCTTCTCCTCTGTACTCACCTGTACAGCTCACAGGTCTGGTTTCCAAAGGTAACATTCACTCTGCTACCAGCACCCAGGTTCTCCCCCACGATGGTGACCTTAGTTCCGCCAGACTCAGGCCCTCGGCCAGGGGTCAGTCCCACCAGGTTAGAGGTCTGGGAAAAGAGCATTTTCTCAATATTCCACATGGCATGTTACTTTGTCAACTCTGTTGTCGATGACTCATATGATAGTCTATGAGAACAAATTGTTCCAGAACAATAATAATGAAGTAGAGAGATGTGTACTATGTATGCATATCATACCACAAAGGAGTAGAGCTGGGAGGACTGAGTTCGTAGTTCTGGTCTACATTCACCAACACACAGCTGGACTGGACCAGGTGCCCTTCCCTGAGACGTAGAGTCCATCTCACACACAATCCTGTCAAGTCACAGACACACAGAGAGGGAGAGGGAGAGGGAGAGGGAGGGAGAGGGAGAGGGAGAGGGAGAGGGAGAGGGAGAGGGAGAGGGAGAGAGAGAGAGAGAGAGAGAGAGAGAGAGAGAGACTACTGTATGCTTATTGTTATTGTTGAATGTATGGTTATTTTGACACTTGGTTATTGTTGTCACTGTTGTCCTGTTGACAATTTCGACATTAATAAGCTTTGGCAATATGTACATTGTTACGTCGTGCCAATAAAGCAAAATGAATTGAGGGAGAGGGAGAGGGAGAGAGAGAGAGAACTTTGCTGTACACGTTTTTCAAGTGAACAGAAAGTGCTATTTTCTGTTGGTCTCTCCATTCAATGTGATTGTGGCAGACTTTCAAAGTAGTGGTAGGTCAATATGGAAGGCCATCGTTCTTCCTAATGGAAAACCAATAGCACCAATAGAATAGCAATGTTAAACTACACCCCATCTCTACCACCCACCATTAACTCGGGCACCATGGCAACAGTGTGTTCTCCATAAATTTGTTTCTCGTGTCAGGTCAATAAGATAAAGTATGCAATGAATAAGTCCTTGTAAAACTGACCTACAGTAAAAATAATGGTTGTAATACCATGCTTTAAAGCACTGTGTGGGGCCTAAATGAGCAGTCCCATAAATGTCTTAGGGATTAACCTTTCACCTGACAATAACAGGACCCAATGAATCCTCTTCTCGCCCCCCTCTGCTATGTCGGGCGAGTTTTCCAATTTTCTGCTGGCATGTTTCTTTATACAAGGATATAAATAAGGTGCCCTCAGCCATGGACCAATTGAATGACATGGCTGTGAGAGAAACCCATGGCTAACAGATTGTCCCTGCAGTCAGTGACATGCAGCGCATTTCAATTACAGCGGTGCCGTCAGCATCACGAAGACACACAAAACAGCTCTGCTCTCCACTCCTCAGTACACTAAAGCAAGCCAATGCAAACTGTTTATCTCTATCTCTATCATTGGTTGTAATCTTTGTGTGTGCGTGTGTGTGTGTGTCTTTGCGTGTAAGTGCCTGAGTTTGTGCATGCATGTGTGTCTGGGTGCTTCTGTACGTGTTGGTTCTTACTGTTCTGCAGTGATGTAGCCCTCTTCCTGTGGAGTGCAATGTACCCCTGCCACCTCCACGTTCCCCAACAGTTCTGAGAAGGACAGGCCCAGGTTCATTCCCTGTATGGTGACCAGTGTCCCCCCCTCTGGAGGCCCTGCCACTGGACTCACCTACAGGGAGGAGACAGTGGCATGGAGAAGTGCGAGACTTGTGTTTGAAAGTGAGAGGATAAAATAATAGGTAGAAAACATATCAATCAGAAATCATGCGGTTGAAATAGAGCCTTTAAGTAATATTCCATGCGTAGGCCCTGTAGCAGCACTGCATCACTATGTACAAAGATAATTATTCAGAAGCTCTCCTTAAAATGGTTTGACCACACAAACACCCCTCAGGTCTGTAGTGCAGCTCTATCCCTGTTCCCAGCAGCAGGCAGTAGCAGTCCGGGTCTGAATCAATTCCCTCCCAGACTGCCACTGAAACACTAATAATGTGACAGGGACTTCAAAGGCTTGCGGCTCTTTGAAGTGGGAGCATTAGTTATATGTCTGTCTGACCCACTGTGTCTCTTGTAATAAAGAAGGAGTTAGGGCCAAAAAGACTCACAAAATAGGCTGCATAGTGCACGGCTCATGGCTGCATTCATTTGGTTGCAGAGATAATGTATGTGGCACTCGCTGTGTCTCGTAATAGTCCTTCCTTAATTGTGTTCTACTGATTTGAAGGAGGATATGATGCTCATGTCTAAGGACTGATCCCAGTGTTTTTACTGGTTATTTCTGAGAAGGCCTCTTATTACTAAGGCCCTATGATGGATAATGATGAAGGTTAAAGTAGAGGTTTGCAGGAAAAGGTAAGGGTCTCACTGATTAACTAACCTCGGTGATGCGTGGGTTGGTACACTTGACATTCCTGCCGGACAGGTTGAGCCAGCGGCTGGCGTAGGGGCTGATGGGTGAACAGTGCTGCTTCATGGTGCAACGGCCTTCTCCACTGCACCAGCCACACTGGAACTTCCTCTCGGCCCTCAGACACATGCCACAACTGTCCCGCTGGGCACCACACTTATACAGGTGCACTGTGGGATAGAGGAGGACCGCAGTTGAATTATATTCAGTGCGTGTATATTTCACAGTATTTAGATAATGAATGCCACTATTCTACAACCAAATACATAATGGAAAGAGTTCTAACAGTCAGAAACCAAAAATGGTAAACACAAAAGTTCACCCTTCACTCTCACAGCACAAATGATTGGCCTTACTAATAACACAGTAGAGCGTGAGTGCCATGTGAACTTTATCTGAAGGCAGAGGGAAAGCTTTGACGTGGGCTAGACCCCATTCATCCCAACAGAGTGACTGTTTTCCACTCCTCAGCAATTGCAGGCAATGATGGATGGCACAGGCACCTTTAATCTTCTCGGGATTGTCGATGATGAAATTGCCGTTCCAAACGATAGAAAGGTCCACCGCCAGGTCACTGATCTTTACACCCTCATAGATGTACTGAGAGAGAGAGAGAGAGAGAGAGAGAGAGATGAGGCTTTTAACCACCTGTCATTTCTGTGATCACTATCTGCTCCTCTACCCTGGGACTTGCCCATATTGGGACAGGACTCTGCGGGGACTAGAGAGGCTGTTCATTGGACGTGAGAGAGGAGAGTGAGGTATAGATACATTAAAATGTCATGTAGTCTGTTTAGCCCTGTCTGCCACTCTTCCTCACTCAACTATCTGAGAAGTTGGTCTCCACTGAAACTTGAGTCTCAAGGGAAGCACAAGGACCTAGATGTATGTATGTTTGAATGACACGGACATGTTAGGTTTCAGACATAATTTAGATGTCTGTTTTAGTCCTTCCACTGCAGACAACCTACTTCTAATTTTATAGAGACACCGCATGACAGATCATTTCAGTGGGATGAGATCAGATTCAGATTACGCTCAGACTACCTCAGATGTAATTCACTACACTAGAGATAATGGTCCTGGATAATGCACAGCCAGGTTGAGGCTGGTCCCAGCGGGAGTGTTAGAGAGGGTCACACAGTGCGTACCGAGCTGTTCTGACACTGCACACTGGAGCTGTTAAAGCGCAGGGCGGTGACGCGGTGGTTGTTTCCCTGGACGTGGAGCACACACTCGTAACCCCGCTGGCCAGACTGGGGTTGGGGAAGGTTCCGGGCCCTCAAGGTGATGGGTCTCACCTCCCCTGCTGGGATCAGGATCTCTCCAGAGTGCAGCAGCTGGGGGCAGTCCTGTAGAACGTACGCCAGGAGTCAAAGGTCAGACATCAAAAAGCTTCTATCAAGGTCCATTCAATTATAAAGAAAGATTAAACACTGGTTAATGTAAACATGTGTTAATGTGTATTATAGAGACAAAATTGTTAATCTAGTGTTTGTTAATCCATAGCCATGCAGCTACCTCTGAGGCATTGACCCGGCCCTCCTGAAAGGAGCAGCTGGAGGGGTTGTGAGTACACAGGTTGCGGTATTTACACCAGTGGCAGCGGAAGGTACTGTTCACACAGGACAGACACCTGCAGGGCAAAGACAGAGGGAGGGACAGATGGACACGTTACAGACATCATATGACCAACCAGCCAACAGACATCCAAATGCTTCCACACTCTGTGGCCAAAACACATGATCTTAGTATGTCTCTAATGATCCATCCAAGATGCAGTGCATGAAGAGAGCATAGTTAGTTTCCTCAACATTGTACCACTAGCGCATAATTTTAATACAGCAGTGTTTCAGAAAGGCCACGAGCAACAGTAAGTCAGTATGTTCTGTAACAGCTCTGTATTAATAGAACTGGCCTGCCAGGCCGTTTCAAACACAGGATAATTAATCACGGAGGCTGATGTGATGCTGCTGTGCTGTGTGAGGCAAAAAAGGGAGGGGAGAGAAGGGGGAGGCTGTTTAGACTGACATATTAATCACACTATAGACCAGAGAGGGTCGCTAGCTGCTAATGGACACCTCATTCTGATGAATTGGATGTGATGAGGCTTTGTACTGCATTTATATTATAGTAATATGTTAAAGTTGACCTGAATGTACCTGCCAGAGAGCTACACTACTTCACCAAAAGTATGTGGACACCTGCTCATTGAACATCTCATTCCAAAATCATGGGCATTAATATGGAGTTGGTCCCTCCTTTGGTGGTATAACAGCCTCCACTCTTCTGGGAAGGCTTTCCACTTGATGTTGGAACATTGCTGCGGGGACTTGCTTCCATTCAGCCACAAGAGCATTAGTGAGGTCGGGCACTGATGTTGGGTGATTAAGCCTAGCTCTCAGTCGGCATTCCAATTAATTCCAAATGTCTTCGATGGAGTTGAGGTCAGGGCTCTGTGCAGGGCAGCCAAGTTCTTCCACACCGATCTCGACAAACCGATTCTGTATGGACCTCCCTTTGTGCACAGGGTCATTGTCATGCTGAAACAGGATAGCGCCTTCGCCAAACTGTTGCCACAAAGTTGGGAGCACAGAGTCCTCTAGAATGTCAGTGTACGCTGTAGTGTTAATATTTCCCTTCACTGGAACTAAGGCCCCTGCCCGAACAATGAAAAACAGCCCCAGATAATTATTCCTCCTCGCACTATGCATTGAGGCAGGTAGCATTCCCCTGGCATCCGCCAAACCCAGATTAGTCCGTCGGACTGCCAGATGGTAAAGTGTGATTCATCACTCCTGAGAACGAGTTGTCACTGCTCCAGAGTCCAATGGTGGCGAGCTTTACACCGCTCCAGCCGACGCTTGACATTTTGCATGGTGATCTTAGGCTTCTGTGCGGCTGCTCGGGCATGGAAACCCATTTAATGAAGCTCCCGACGAACAGTTCTTGTACTGACGTTGCTTCCAGAGGTAGTTTGGGACTCAGTAGTGAGTGTTGCAACCAAGGACAGATGCCTCTGTACTCAGTGGTTCCGTTCTGTGAGCATTTTCTGTGAGCATCTGTGGCCTACTACTTCGCGGCTGAGCCGTTGTTGCTCCTAGATGTTTCCACTTCACATTAACAGCACTTACAGTTGATTGGGGCAGCTCTAGCAGGGCAGAAATTTGGCAGACTGACTTGTTGGAAAGGTGGCATCCTATGACGATACCACGTTGAAAGCCACTGAGCTCTTCATTAAGGCCATCCTACTGTCAATGTTTGTCTATGGAGATTGCATGGCTGTGTGCTGGATTTGATACCTCTGTCAGCAATGGGTGTGGCTGACATAGCCGAATCTACTCATTTGAAGGGATGTCCATATACTTTTGTATATACTCTACTGTTCAAAAGTTTGGAGTCACTTAGAAATTGTAGCTGGAAATGGCTGATTTTGTATGGAATAACTACATAGGCGTCCAGAGGCCCATTCTCAGCAATCATCACTCCTGTGATCCAATGGCAAGTTATGTTAGTTAATCCAAGATTGTCATTTTAAAAGGCTAATTGTTCATTAGAAAACCCTTTTGCAATTATGTTAGCACAGCTGAAAACTGTTGTCCTGATTAAATAAGCAATAAAACTGGCCTTCTTTTGACTAGTTGAGTATCTGGAGCATCAGCATTTGTGGGTTTGATTACAGGCTCAAAATGGCCAGGAACAAATAACTTTCTTCTGAAACTCGTCAGTCTATTCTTGTTCTGAGAAATGAAGGCTATTCCATGCAAGACATTGTCAAGAAACTGAAGATCTCGTACAGTGATGTGTATTACTCCCTTCACAGAACAGCGTAAACTGGCACTAACCAGAATAGAAAGAGGAGTGGGGATGCTATTTAATGACGCTGCCAGGGTCCTCCCACTCCTCTTTCTATTCTGGTTAGATCCAGTTTTTGTTCTACAAATAAGGTTCAAGAAAACTTAAAGCTGATTTACCTAACTCAGTAGAGACCAAAGGAATTTCCATAGTTAGCCATCCTTAAGACCGGGTGTGGTAACTAGTATGTCTAAAGTTTAGTTTTGATGGTAGGTACAGTGGGACTTTTTGTAAAATAGCTTTATAAATGATAACGTAGCAATGTATCAACCTACATGACATCAAAGAGGACCAACCAACCTTCTGGTAGATGATGCAGTGATGAGTACTAAAATTGTCACCTGTAATAAAGCGTAGTGCACTATGATAAACTGCATAATCTAGTTGATGATCCCTGATGTACACTGTTCCTCAGGGAACCATTCTAGAAACACTAAGTAGAACCAAATAAGCTAACAATGCGGGGTTGACTGCCTAAGGTTGACCTGAATTTAGAGGTTACCTGCCTGCCTGTACTTAAGTGGGGTTGCGTACATCAATGCCCTTAATGAGGTTGTACTCTACTATCTATTGAATGGATCAGATCATGTGTGGGCCGGGGGGTGTTGTACTCACGTGTGATGCATGCTGCAGTTATAGAACTTGACCTCTGTACTGCCCAGCATTTGACCTGTCTCCTTGGAGTTCAGACGCAGCTCCACACTCAACCAGTCTGATAGATGGGGGGGGGGGTATATTTATGAGTATATTTATGGATTTCCAGGTTTTTGGTTATACAGTGCTTAACTTTATTTAGGCTGTTGGTCCTCTGAAAAAGAGGTCACATCTGTATCACTGAGGAACACAGAGAAATAGGTTATATACTGGAGCTATATCTTTTCTCACCTTGTCCTTCAGGTATGTGTGGGACCTCCTTGCCAGACGGGGACAGACACATGACTCTGTTGCCGTTGACATGACCCTCCATCTCCGCCTGCTCTCCAAAGGCACAGCTAATCCCAGCTGAGAGGTCAGGCACGTTGCTCACCTCCAATAGGAGCTATAGCAGAGGAGGAGAGAGGGATAGCTGGTTTGGAACTGTCTGGTCTGTCATGAAAAACTCAGGACCACGTCACCAACATCAACTCAAAACATGTAAGAATCAGTTTGATCAGAAGAAAAGAACGAATGGTTAAGACTTGACTCACGGGAACACTGTGTGCTGACACGGCAATGCTGTCTGGGTGAGCGATAATCTTCACACAACGTTCGATATCAGTGGCGAACCGGAAAGGCTCCTCTGCTCTCTGACACCGGTCTCTTCTGGCACACCTATGGATGGGAACCAGGACATTATTCAAAATGTTAAGGGACATCTTAACAACATTGCTGCAATGTCAAAGCAATTGAGGTCAACTAAGGAAAGTGAGCCCATATCAGTGTGATTGGATTGTTCTGGATTGTTGTAAGATGGGATAAATTGTGTTTTATGTTGGGGTTATATAATCAGTCTCTTTAAATGAGAAATTGTGATAGCTTGGGACGTGGAGATTTAGAAAATGCACACAAACACAAAAAAAAGCATTTAAGACATTGAGAGGATCTCAAGGTTGCATCTCTCAGCGATCACGCTTCCTCTTGATGAGGATTTGACAATAGAGCGGGTCTCTCTTTTACATTTGTAATGCCCACTGCGGGATGAGACGGTGCTTAATGAACTCTCAGATGTTGTCGAGGGTGACATCTCATGAGAGCCTTCAAAGCGCACAGAGACCTCAACTGTAATTACAAGACAATGAAGGCAGAATGGATGGTTGTTGTTCCTACCGTCTCCTTGATACAGCCTGTACCCACAGGGAGAATAGACACTAACTTCTTGGCCTCTCATTAATTGAAGTGCCTCTGGACAGCCATTTCATCCCAGACGCCCTTTCATTCCCTTTTATCTCATTTCCCCCTCCATGTCATGTCTGATAGAGCTGTTTGTTCTCCTGTCCTAGCCCCTTAGACATTAACCCACCACACACACTCTTCTGTAGGTCACATGGGGTTTACCTCCACATGTTTTGGGTGGGCATATACAGTGATTGCATGTTGCATTTTCTAACTCCCTGTTTTACTCTTGAGAGACAAGTTGAGTATTTAATTCAGGCAGTATAAGCTATATAGTGAATAGTAGCTCATGGAAGTTGCATGCATACAGGTATAATACTGGGACTTGGAGTGGAAACTGCACTAAAGTAAACAAATGACGAGTACCAAAACAAAAATATAAATGCAACATTTTACGGAGTTATAGAGTATATAAGGAAATCAGTCAATTGAAATAAATAAATGAGGGCCTAATCTATGGATTTCACATGTGTGGGATTAAAGATACCTTAAAAAATATATATAAGGGCGTGGATCAGAAAACCATTCAGTATCTAGTGTGACCACCAAATGCCTCATGCAGCGCGACACATCTCCTTCGCATAGAGTTGATCAGGCTATTGATTGTGGCCTGTGGAATGTTGTCCCACTCCTCTTCAATGGCTGTGGGAAGTTGCTGGATATTGGCAGGAACTGGAACATGCTGTCGTACATCAATCAATCACATCAATCCAGAGGATAACAAACATGCTCAATGGGTGACATGTCTGGTGAATATGCAGGCCATGGAAGAACTGGGACATCTGTGAAGAGCACACTTCTACAGCGTGCCAGTGGCCATCGAAGGTGGGCATTTGTCCACTGAAGTCGGTTATGATGCCGAACAGCAAGACCCTGGTGAGGACGATGAACACGCAGATGAGCTTCCCTGAGCTCATCAGCTTCTCTCAATCAATCCCTATCCCAGTCTGCTGTTCCCACATGCTTCAAAAGGGCCACCATTGTTCCTGTTCCCAAGAAAGCTAAGGTAACTGAGCTAAATGACTATCGTCCCTTAGCACTCACTTCCGTCATCATGAAGTGCTTTGAGAGACTCGTCAAGGATCTTATCACCTCCACCCTACCTGACACCCTAGACCGTCTCCAATTTGCTTACCGCTCCAATTGGTCCACAGATGACGCAATCGCAATCCCACTGCACACTGCCCTAACCCATCTGGGCAAGAGGAATACTTATGTAAGAATGCTGTTCATCGATTACAGCTCAGCATTTAACACCATTGCACCCTCCAAACTCGTCATTAAGCTCAAGACCCTGGGTCTCGACCCCGCCCTGTGCAACTGGGTCCTGGACTTTCTGACGGGCCGCCCCCAGGTGGTGAAGGTAGGAAACAAGATCTCCAACCCGCTGATCCTCAACACTGGGGCCCCACAAGGGTGCGTTCTCAGCCGTCTCCTGTACTCCCTGTTCACCCATGACTGCGAGGCCATGCGCGCCTCCAACTCAATCATCAAGTTTGCAGACGACACTACAGTTGTAGGCTTGATTACTAACAACGACAAGACGGCCTACAGGGAGGAGGTGAGGGCCCTTGGAGTGTGGTGTCAGGAAAATAACACTCAAACTCAACGTCAACAAAACAAAGGAGATGATCGTGGACTTCAGGAAACAGCAGAGGGAGCACCCCCCTATCCACATTGACGGGACAGTAGTGGAGAAGGTGGAAAGTTTTAAGTTCCTCGGCGTACACCTAAAACCCTCACAAACATTTACAAATACACAATCGAGAGCATCCTGTTGGGCTGTATCACCGCCTGGTACGGCAACTGCCCTCAACCACAAGGCTCTCCAGAGGGTAGTGTGATCTGCACAACGCATCACCGGGGGAAAACTACCTGCCCTCCAGGACACCTACAGCACCCGATGTCACAGAAAGGCCAAAAAGATCATCAAGGACAACAATCACCCAAGCCAATGCCTGTTCACCCCGCTATCTTCCAGAAGACGAGGTCAGTACAGGTGCATCGAAGCTGGGACCAAGAGACTGAAAAACAGCTTCTATCTCAAGGCCATCACTGTTAAACAGCCATCACTAACATTGAGTGGCTGCTGCCAACATACTTACTCAAATCTCTAGCCACTTTATTAATAAAAAATTGGATGTAAAAAATGTATCACTAGTCAATTTAAACAATGCCACTTTATATAATGTTTACATACCCTACATTACTCATCTCATATGTATATACTGTATTCTATACCATCTACTGCATCTTCCCTGTGCCGCATGCCATCGCTCATCCATATGTTTAAATGTACATATTCTTATTCATCCCTTCACATTTGTGTGTATAAGGTAGTTGTTGTGAAATTGTTAGATTACTTATTAGATATTACTGCATGGTCGGAACTAGAAGCACTCGCATTAACATCTGCTAACCATGTGTACAGTGCCTTGCGAAAGTATTCGGCCCCCTTGAACTTTGCGACCTTTTGCCACATTTCAGGCTTCAAACATAAAGATATAAAACTGTATTTTTTTTGTGAAGAATCAACAACAAGTGGGACACAATCATGAAGTGGAACGACATTTATTGGATATTTCAAACGTTTTTAACAAATCAAAAACTGAAAAATTGGGCGTGCAAAATTATTCAGCCCCTTTACTTTCAGTGCAGCAAACTCTCTCCAGAAGTTCAGTGAGGATCTCTGAATGATCCAATGTTGACCTAAATGACTAATGATGATAAATACAATCCACCTGTGTGTAATCAAGTCTCTGTATAAATGCACCTGCACTGTGATAGTCTCAAAGGTCCGTTAAAAGCAAAGAGAGCATCATGAAGAACAAGGAACACACCAGGCAGGTCAGAGATACTGTTGTGAAGAAGTTTAAAGCCGGATTTGGATACAAAAATATTTCCCAAGCTTTAAACATCCCAAGGAGCACTGTGCAAGCGATAATATTGAAATGGAAGGAGTATCAGACCACTGCAAATCTACCAAGACCTGGCCGTCCCTCTAAACTTTCAGCTCATACAAGGAGAAGACTGATCAGAGATGCAGCCAAGAGGCCCATGATCACTCTGGATGAACTGCAGAGATCTACAGCTGAGGTGGGAGACTCTGTCCATAGGACAACAATCAGTCGTATATTGCACAAATCTGGCCTTTATGGAAGAGTGGCAAGAAGAAAGCCATTTCTTAAAGATATCCATAAAAAGTGTCATTTAAAGTTTGCCACAAGCCACCTGGGAGACACACCAAACATGTGGAAGAAGGTGCTCTGGTCAGATGAAACCAAAATTGAACTTTTTGGCAACAATGCAAAACGTTATGTTTGGCGTAAAAGCAACACAGCTCATCACCCTGAACACACCATCCCCACTGTCAAACATTGTGGTGGCAGCATCATGGTTTGGTCCTGCTTTTCTTCAGCAGGGACAGGGAAGATGGTTAAAATTGATGGGAAGATGGATGGAGCCAAATACAGGACCATTCTGTAAGAAAACCTGATGGAGTCTGCAAAAGACCTGAGACTGGGACGGAGATTTGTCTTCCAACAAGACAATGATCCAAAACATAAAGCAAAATCTACAATGGAATGGTTCAAAAATAAACATATCCAGGTGTTAGAATGGCCAAGTCAAAGTCCAGACCTGAATCCAATCGAGAATCTGTGGAAAGAACTGAAAACTGCTGTTCACAAATGCTCTCCATCCAACCTCACTGAGCTCGAGATGTTTTGCAAGGAGGAATGGGAAAAAAATTCAGTCTCTCGATGTGCAAAACTGATAGAGACATACCCCAAGCGACTTACAGCTGTAATCGCAGCAAAAGGTGGCGCTACAAAGTATTAACTTAAGGGGGCTGAATAATTTTGCACGCCCAATTTTTCAGTTTTTGATTTGTTAAAAAAGTTTGAAATATCCAATAAATGTCGTTCCACTTCATGATTGTGTCCCACTTGTTGTTGATTCTTCACAAAAAAATACAGTTTTATATCTTTATGTTTGAAGCCTGAAATGTGGCAAAAGGTCGCAAAGTACAAGGGGGCCGAATACTTTCGCAAGGCACTGTATGTGACCAATAAAATGTTATTTTATTTAACAGTTTCTGACAGTTTGTGCAGAATTTCTTCGGTTATGCAAACCAACAGTTTCATCAGCTGTCCGGGTGGCTGGTCTCAGACGATTCCACAGGTGAAGAAGCCAGATGTGGCGGTCCTGGGCTGGCATGGTTACACGTGGTCTGCGAATTTGAGGCAGGTTGGGCGTACTGCCAAATTCTCTAAAACTAAGTTGGAGGTGGCTTATGGTAGAGAAATGAACATTCAATTCTCTGGCAACAGCTCTGGTGGACATTCCTGCAGTCAGCATGCAAATTGCATGTGTTGTGTGACAAAACTGCACATTTTAGAGTGGCCTTTTATTGTCCCCAGCCCAAGGTGCACCTGTGTAATGATCATGCTGTTTAATCAGTTTATTGATATGCCACACCTGTCAGGTGGAAAAATTATCTTAGGCAAATGACAGGGATGCAATCAAATTTGTGCACAACATTTTTGAGAAATAAGCTTTTTGTGCATGTGGACAATTTCTGGGATCTTATATCTTAGCTCATGACACATGGGACCGAGATTTTACATGTTGCATTTATATTTTTGTTCAGTATAATTAGGATAAATCTATTCTGTGTTTTGCTAGTCAAGTAGGATGATAAGAGTACACTCCAAGAGCTGCAATTTAGATAATAATGATCGTAGAGATTGCTGAAATGCAAATGCAATATAATACTGCATATTAAATCCTTTCTGAGGTCTGTTTCAGTCAATTTTCAGATACACTGCCTGGGTTTTAATCTTCTGAATCCCTTCTGGTCTGTCCTGTTCTATTACGTAAGCTAACATGCCGGTCAGACAATTAAGATGTAAGCCCAGTCTCTCAAAGACCAAAATGTTATAGAGTCTGCAGCAGCCCAGTGGGTTACCCTGTCTACTCCCTGTAATCCTTCTGTACTCTGTCCCCATTGTCTCATTCTGTCCCCCCATACCAGCAGTGACAGTTTGTCTGTCTGTATCTGTGTGCTCAATAGCATAATTTATTCATCTATTCAAGGGATTCTATAAACTCTTACTCCTTTTTTTCCATCTAAACTCCAGGTGTTGGTAAGTTAAGTTATGCCATTGTGCCTTTTAAGAATAGTGTGGTAGTGGACTTACATGTTCTGCAAGACACACCAGCCACAATGAGGATCCTCAGAGCTCAGACACTCTCCACAGGTCCCATACTGCTCACAGGCCTCCACTGGGACCTTGGTCACCTACAACACAACAGAGGAAGGCTTAGATGCAGCACAGAGGCCATGGAGGCTACAACATTCACATTCACATAGATATGAGTAGCATATGATTTAGAATAAGTGTAAAACATATTGCTCTATATAATTGCTTCATTACTTTTTTAGCTGGTCAATTGTGTGTGGTATGTGATAAATGTCATGTATCCATTGAAATAGTGTCTGTTGGCTTGACCAATGACACACGGTTTACATTATCTAAGGAAATTGAGAAAAGACTGGAGGTCCATGAAATCAGATTGATTCGGCTGATTGATTGTGGGTGTGTTCAACAGAGGAAGTGGCTCTGGCAAACAGGCTGAGAAAGGAGTAAAGCCACAGCAAAGATAAGCCTGATCTACATGGGTGAGCTCACAGCCTAGATCAGCCCACACACACACACACACACACACACACACACACACACACACACACACACACACACACACACACACACACACACACACACACACACACACACACACACACACACACACACACCTCCTCTCTGTGTGGACGCCTGGCAAAGCATACGCTCCCATTAGTCGCTGTGACAGACATGGCTGTTGAGTGGGCAGCGCCAGCAGCCAGTGCATTCACAAACAGGTTGTGAATATATTTTATACTTTGCTATTATTCTCCCCTTTGACGAACAATGCAAGCAATTTATTGTTGTAAGCAATCACAAATGAAGAGTGAATTATGGATTAGAACATCTCTGCTGCACTTGATAGAGTAAGTGGGTTCTCTCCCAGGTCTGTGTTAGCAAAACTGATTATCTGCCTCTTCCCGCAAAATCTGTTTTTATTTTTTTAAGTGTTCAGAACACAGTGCATTCCATTAGGAAAATTATTTTAGAAGGGATGGACGGGCAAATCTGATGCAGGAGGAGTAATCGACTAAACCAACCCAACTCAGATCAGCCTCTTCTAAACTAGCTGAGAATGGGAAGGAGCAGATAGACAGAGCCTTGGTGTCACTGTGCCAACAGCGTGCCTCTGGTGCTGCGCGCCTCTGGTGTTCAGATGATGGGAGTTTATTTGTCCATCGGATTTTACCTGAGCATAAAGGCATAGCTGTGAATCACAATGAGATGACATTGACAGCAGGATTTTTTTAGGACCACATTCTCCTACAAATGTACAGCCCTAGAAAATCTATAGAAATGTAACTCAAATTAATTTTCACATTGAAATCATTGGCAGTCACTTGATGAATGCTTCAGATTGTTATCTTTCTTCAACTGACCCTATCCATCAACCATCAGCTTATTATGTGACTAGTCGATCTGCTGGGAGGACAGACAGAGGTTGCTCTCCTCCCTGACCTGTTGTGTTCACAGCTGCTGACCCCTTGACAGGGATAACAAAAGGTTCAAGGACGGGTCAGGACAGAAGCCAGGACAGAGACTTAACCCTTCCTGTCCAAACAACCGCACACAAAGTCCAACCAAATCACGCTCAACAAAATGCCCAGATACGAAGTATTTCCTCCCCTGCCTTTGTTCCTTGACGAGACGGGTCATGGCTGCCTTTATAACAGGGCTCTCCGACCCTGTTCCTGGAGAGTTACCCTCCTGTTGATTTCACTCCAATCCCAGGTGTAACTAACCTGATTCAGCTAATCAGCCAGCTAATTATTAGAATCAGGTGCGCTAGATTGGGTTGGTGCGAAATCCTATAGGACATTAGCACTCCGGGAACGGGGTTGGAGAGCCCTGCTCTATAAGCACTACAGGCAGCCTATATTGTTTATGTACGATGTGTAGCCTGTATGATGATGTTACATTTCACCCGGGTTATAGCTATTGCCTTCAGGTTAATTATACTGACTAAAATGGGAATAAGAGGCCTATTCATTATCTAATGTGTCCTAAACAATGGTACTCTCAGAAATGGAGTTTGTGAAGCAGATGTGAAACTTTTAGCAATTATTTCACATTTTACAGTGCAGCACTTTTAGAGAAATTGCCTTGTAGGCAATGCAGGTTGTATTCCCTCTGAGTAAATAACTGTAATAACACCATCAGACCATTACAATTCAATGAAGAGTGTGTATGTTTGGACAATTTTTTTACCTTGGCAAGTCAGGTAAACAAATTCTTATTTTCAATGACGGCCTATTTTCAATAAAGGAATGTTCAGGGGAAGAACGACAGATTTGTACCTTGTCAGCTCAGGGGTTTGAACTTGCAACCTTCCGGTTACTGGTCCAAAGCTCTAACCACTAGGCTACCCTGCCGCCCCAATACTTCTCAAGGTAAAGCAGGGATAAATAGATGTTTCAACAACTAATCAACCTGAGGACATTAAACAGATCCACTATTATAAAGCTGCATGGTAGGATAAAAAAAGTACATTCTTAGACTACTTACACACACATACACACACACACACACACACTCCGTTCCTCTCCACTCTGCATCATCATGCTCGGCAGGAGACAGAGAGGCTCATTGTTATTCTGCGAGGGTCGCCTGATCGCAGTCAAATCTGTTTGTGCCTCGCTCCTCATTTCACATAATTTCTCTATTGTTTGGCTCAGAGAAATCCCCAAATCCCCATACTCTGGGATCGGCTAGGAAAGCAGGAAATCTGAGAGAGCAGCCCAGCAAGCCCCTCTCCTCCTGGAATTCCTCTGTAAAGCTCTAGGAAGGTCTGATTGGAATAAGAGAAAGGGAGGAAGGCTTTACTCCTTTCCTGGTCCCTAGGGGCCAAAAGCCACAAGCAGACTGTATGATTCCAATATTAGGAGAGAGCGAGTGCATGGCCATGGGCTGGTTTGGTTGGTTACATGCATCCATGTTCTCATACTACAGTCCGAATGGGAAGAGTATCTCCTTGAACAACCAGGGCTCGTCAATAAGTGATGTCCTGTCTCTTCCAGTCTATCACACTCTAGGAAGTGCTTCCTTCATTTGTATCAAGAGACACTTATGTACAATGCCTGTGCCCGTTTCTCCCTCATTTCTCACAGACAACCTCATTTATTGATGTTTAGAGATTATTTCTAGACACATTAAAGAAATTCATACCGCCTGTGTTGTTCAAACGCCCTCTGCCTCTTTGTCCATCAGTTTAGTTTAAAAAATATATTCCAACAGTTGGGAGACAAGTGAGTGTAGCAGTGATAGCAGGCCTTTTGGCCGTACTGAAATCTAATCCCATTACACAACGCCATGTGACTGTGCCAGAAAAATCACTTGATGGGAGTTGAAAGTGATTACCACTGTTCCCTCTTATCTCCAAAGAGTCCAGAGGATATCTGCCAACAACAACAGCTCTGCTAGCTGCTGTGATGCTGGCCCAACTGGAGAACACCAAAAAACATCCCCAAACCAATGAAATGTCTGGTTTTCAATGGGATGTGTGTAGCATGTAGATTAGAAGATACATCGAAGGCAAGTCATTTCTTTGGGATGTGTGTAGATGAATGTACTTGTAATGGTTTTCTGTGGGATGTGTGTAGTATGAGATACATGGTAGTCTAGTGGTTTCTATGGGATGTGTGTAGTATGAGATACATGTTAGTCAGTGCACATGGGTGAGTAATTAGAGCATCTGTCATTCTGTCTGAACATGCCCTGCATATTTTACACACAACCCAACATGGAGTGTACATATAATATAATCAGAGAAGAATAAAACATGTACAATAGTATCACAATGTGTGAAGGAGAGCACAAGATCAAATATTTCGGATCAAATTCATCTTTACTATTTTCAATTCTCGTTATATACCCTACATGGCCATAAGTATGTGGACACCTGCTCATTGAACGTCATTCCAAAATCATGGGCATTAATATAGAGTTGGTCTCCCCTTTGCTGCTATAACAGCCTCCACTCTTCTGGGAAGGTTTTCCACTTGAACATTGCTGAGGGGACTTGAATTAGTGAGATTGGGCACTGACGTTGGGTGATTAGGCCTGGCTCTCAGTCGGCATTCCAATTCATCCCAAAGGTGTTTGATGGGGTTGAGGTCAGGGCTCTGTGCAGACTAGTCAAGTACCTCCACACCGATAATGACAAACCATTTCTGTATGGACCTCCCTTTGTGCACGGGGGCATTGTCATGCTGAAACAGGAAAGGGCCTTCCCCAAACTGTTGCCACAAAGTTGGGAGCACAGAATCGTCTAGAATGTCAGTGTATGCTGTAGCGTTAAGATTTCTCTTCACTGGAACAAAGGGGCCTAGCCCGAACCATGAAAAACATCCTCAGACCATTATTCCTCTTCCACCAAACTTTACAGATGGCACTATGCATTCAGGCAGATAGTGTTCTCCTGGCATTCGCCAAACCCAGATTGGTCTGTCAGACTGACAGATGGTGAAGTGGGATTCATCACTCTAGAGAACGCGTTTCCACTGCTCCAGAGTCAAATGGCTGCGAGCTTTACACCACTCCAGCCGACGCTTGTTCTTGTGCTGACGTTACTTCCAGAAGCAGTTTGTAACTTGTGAGTGTTGCAACCGAGGACAGACGATTTTTACACACTACACGCTTCAGCACTCGGCAGTCCTGTTCTGTGAGCTTGTGTGGCCTACCACTTTGGGGCTGAGCCGTTGTTGATCCTAGACATTTTCCCTTCACAATAACAGCACTTACAGTTGACCGGGGAAGCTCTAGCAGGGCAGAAATTTGACGAACATACTTGTTGGAAAGGTGGCATCCTATAATAGTGCCATGTTGAAAGTCACTGAACTCTTCAGTAAGCCAATTCAACTGCCAGTGTTTGTCTATGGAGATTACATGGCTGTATGCTTGATTTTATACACCTGTCAGCAATGGGTGTGGCTGAAATAGTCAAATCCACTCATTTGAAGGGTGTTCACATACTTTTGTATATATAGTTTATATTATACACATTACCCTGAACCATAATAATGTTTGTTAATCATCTATTTCTTTATTTTTCTTTGAATCACAACTTTGAACTCATACAGTACGTACGTACATCATTCTGTTCATAGTTAAGGGTCTTGTTAACCTATAAACATTTGCTTCTGATACAGCAGGAAATGGGAGATTCCTCACCAGACTGTCAGACATGACGTAGAGAAAGTTGCGGTCCAGAGTGAAGGCCATGTCTCGGAGGATAGGACTGCCATCTGTCATCACGGTCAGGGTCTCATACTGCCCCCCGCCCTCAGGAGGCCCATCCACTCGGATCTGAAGGAGAGAAAGACAGACATGGGTCTGGTTAATTACATCTGTATGCTTGAATATGAAATAAAGGGATGGTTTTGACCAAACATACCTATGGATGACTGTGGTATTAGCTTGGCTTTGTAATGCTGTCCCTACTCCAGGATTAGTTAATGCTGTTACTGGTGGTGGCATTTTTCTGGCTTGTTTTCAAGTAAACCAGACTCTAAAGATTTGACTTTGGCATGACTTTCAAACCACCATCTTTTTGGAGCTCATTAAAAGCATGCAGGCGGATAGGCTTCTACTTCCAAACAGACAATTGAATTCCCTTCCCCTACCCCCTTCTGTCCACAGGCCACATTTTCATCAATACACAGAAAACACTGCCCTCATTAGTAGGCTGTATCAGACATCTGAATTGCTCCATACATCACAGTACATTATTATCACATCTACCCTGAGTCTTGACAGACAAAATTAATAAACCTTCAAGTTCAACACCCAAGAGAAAATATCCTCATTAGATGTACAATCTCAAATTTAATGGCTGCTAAGAAATCAGGCACAAAAATATAATTCAATGTACTTTTTTAGATAAAGACAATAATCCTCTAAATACAGTATAAGAGAAGCCCATAATAAACAACATATCCTCCATTCTAGTTATCTGGACACTACAAATCTCCAGCACCAAGCTCAGGTTGGACTGCAGCAAATCTCCCTGCGTGCCAGGCCAGTACACACAGTCCCTGGCAGACTCACAATGCTCTCTCAATAGACACAGCAGCAATCAATACAAACGGATTGCATGATTGGATCCCCTGGGCTCCAAAACTGCACCAATCAATCAACCCTTCCACCTTCCAGTCAGAAGTTCTCTCCTCCAAGCTGGGCTCCCCACCAAAAACAAAGGGGAGTACAGAGAAAAAAAATCTCTTGGGCTGAGATGGGAGAATCCTACAGGACAATCCCTCTGGGACAAACAGACCAACGCCTGGCAAGCAGCCCCACAGTCAGGGGATTCTCTCAGCAGGATCACCAGAGGATCACGGTGTCCACTTGGCTCCGTTTCTCATTTAACCAGCTCTGTCCACCATTGATTTGTCACGTTCAACCTCCTAACCAGTCACTCAATAGAAAGTTGTTCTCTTTAACTTCTCGTCTATTTAGTGGATCCCTGCCCCCCTTCCCTGTCTTCCCCCTCACCCTCGGACTCTCTTACCACAATCCCACACAAAGCGGAGTCGGCTTCCATTCCATTTCCCACACTCCATATTTCATAAATAGAAACCAAAGCTTGTATGCGTTCCCTTAGCAAAATGTTATCGTAAATAAATCCTAAATTGTCCATAGAGATATTTAGCAGGGCATTAGGAGGTTGACCAGGGGCCACCATGGTGGACAGGGTCCAATTCATGAGCTCAGATGAAATGTTGACCTTTTGACCAGCCCAGAGTTTGATTTCAATCCATTTATACATGGGTTTATAATCTAAAACAGGTTTGCCACGGGCTCTGGCCCTGTGGAACTACAACATGTCTTCAATCTGTCTTTAAGCCCGCAGTCCGTAATGAGAGAAGGAGCCTTTCACTGGTTTTATAATGAGCCTGCTGGTAGCTGCTGACATGTGCACAGTTTCTAGAAGCTGTCCTAGTTCAGCCAGAGTTTGTGGTAATGTACATGATGAAAAGTGGCTAGTTCACAAGGATCAACCGATGACTGCTGTCCTATCAACCTTAGTCATCTAATGAAGAAAATGTTTTGTCAACAGAACATATGAACCGCAAACCACAAATAATTTAATTTCAAGGCTCTTACTGTATGTGCACACAAAGATGTTCACTCTCTCTTTGTGTGCTGTCGATTTTACTGGATAGAAGGACATACAGCAAATTTGAGATCAGAATTTAACATCCACAGTGTAAAAACGAACACTTTTCAAAGTTTTGACAAACTAACACCCCTAAAGTGTTGGTTTCCTAACACTATGGGTGTTGCAAATTCTGACTGAAATGTTTTGTGTTATGGAATAACACATGTAGTGTTACAGTATTTTGGGGGGTAGATGTTGTTTTAACACTTTAGGGTGTAAAGCCTTGATTAAAGCCTTGTTTAAAGCCTTGTGTAAAGCCTTATTTCCCAGCATGCCTTTTTTGAGTGAATTTGAGACCCACCCATGGCTGTGTTTGTTAGTGACAGACATGATTGCTGCATTCAATAACTTTTAGTCTTAATGCCTTCACCAAGTGACTATCTACAGTAAATGGCTGCATTTAAATGAACTGTTTATGACCATATATTATACATTTGATAAGGCCTTTAGTTATGGCTTAGTTATCCTCACCATTGTGTTCTGAAAATACTGGCTCATGGGCCACATCAGACTTTCAAGTCACAATATGCTGGTTTGTGAAGTGATTAGTAATTCCTATTAGAATCCAGCCAGAGGGAGGAAATCCAACAATTGGAATATTGTATCACCCACAACCTGCATTCAGAATGACGGCTATGGTGAAGGATTTAAAAACAATCTAAACTGGAATAACTATCTCAGTAACAGGTGCGATCAATCAAACCCCTTACAGATTGGATTAGTTTAGAAACGTTTTATTTATTTATCTTTGTATAGTATAAGATCAACGAATCAATCAATGTGCATGCAGAAACAAAGGTATTGAAACAAACTATTCTAAGAATCAACTTTCAACAAAGCATGCTGGCAAATATGATAATGAGGCCCCTCCCACATTTAGTTTCACTCAGAGAAATAGTTTAGGTTACCCGGCACTGTTTCCAAATACTAACTTTTTATCATTTGTGGCACAAATCCCATTCAAGTCATGGCACCGATGTTAGCATTTTTCAAGAATCATGTGAAGCTCACCAAAGTCACTTATCGTCACTAAAATGTTAGCATTTGGAAACAGCGCCAGCTACTGCCAGGGAAACTAAACCAAATCATAGATTGCTGTCATACCTTGTCCATAGACTGTTTACAGGGTAAGGAAACCAATGTGTCATTTTCTAATTTGGGTGAGCTATCCCTTTAAATGTCCAAACTCACCTATAAGAGGAAATGCTTCTCACTCCTGAATCATATTTATACCTACAATGGTGTGTTTTCCTTTCTGATACTGATGGAGGAAATGAATCTTAACCCCCTTAGAGACCGACATTGGATACAAACAAGAAAGTCAAATAACCCAAATAACTATTGGAATTTCATATGATCCCACGTAAATCTTAGTTATGAAAACAACCTGTCCCCCCCCCCCCTGTCCCCCCCTCCCAGCTCTATTGGCATGGTATGATGCTTTGTTCAGCTTATTTTCATTGGTTGTTGGTCTGTGCTTCCATCCTTAAAACAAAAAACACAAAACCTAAGGCTAAGATGTCATTAAAAAAATTGCCTAATTGGGTAGTTTGAAAGTTGCAGGACAGCTACCCCGAGTCACATCTTTCTAATTTCTCCTCCTTTAACAATTAACATGCAGGATTGATTATGAGATTATTATGATCAAGGAATCAATTTAAAAGGGTTCTAGAAGAGGTACACATTTCTGTACATAAATGTTCCTATAGCTTTCCATTTCCCTGGAGGTTTGTGTCAAAGGTGATCAGTTTACAGTATGTCGTTGGCCTGCCATTCCCACTAAATGTGACCAGATGTGACTAGCATGGGCAAAGTGTGTTTAGTGTATGCTAACATATGGATAATAGACTGGGAGCAATCTCTTCAGCTAGCCTATACGTTTTAGTCTAGTATCCACCCAGTGTCCCTTATTCCTTTGCCAGATACAGTATGGTAGTAGGGACACTAGCAACAAAAATTCAAGACATTTTCCAAGCATCTCTTTCTAACTGACTGAAAATACAGTGACATAAAGCCAGTACGTCTGGTAACCTTCAGGGTTGAACGGCTGTGTGTTTTGGCAAATTCTAGCTGACAGACTGGAGTGGACATTGATTAACCCGTATCCATCATGACTTTGGCTGAATGCGTGTGTCTGTCCTGTTAAGACAGGATGGTGCTGTAGTGCTTAGTGTTTAGTGAGGTGGAGGTCTGTGTTACACACCTGCTCTAATCAGTCAGACATCTCATCACTGCTACTAAGAGAGCTGTATTGATTCCTGACATTGAACAAGCTGTATGTTAACAAATGCAATTGCCAAAGATGATTACTTACTAGGCTTACTGCACTCTAATTGTGTTTGTGTGTGTGTGTATGCTGTGCGTACGTGCGTACGCATGTGCTGTGTGAGAGGGCTCGTCTGACAAAGAAAAAAAACATACAGCATGTGTGTCAGTGTTGGCCCAAAGGTATGAGGTTTGCTGAATGATCCCTGAGTTTTTCCCTGAACTTAACATTCTACATTGTGGCTAGCTTCCAAGCCCCCATAACACCATTTCTACGACATGACCACAGACTCATCTAGGTCTCTGTGTTTTCCCTTAAAAGCTTTTGGGTTCTCGTTCAGGGCCCTGCTTCCTGTTCTCTTGTTCCTGTCCTCCTCTATACCCCCTCCTCCATTCCTTTTGTTTTAGGGGGCGATTCAGGCACTCATCTGGACTTAATTTTCTTAACTGCTATTTAACGGATGCATCCTGTTTGTGTGTGTGTGTGTGTGCGCGTGTGCGTGTATTTTTGCACGTGTGCATGTCTTAGCCTGCATGCTCATGGGTGTGTACTAAGTGCAGTACATGTTTCAGTGTCCTAATGCAAGCAGAACTCAGAAATGCAAGCAGAAACAGAGGATATATGGACATAGCTGCCCTTCTATCATGCATGAGAGTACTGTTCCGGACAACTGTGTGATGACGCTCTTCATAGCCCATGTGTTGTAAGACCTTAAAACAGGTTAACATTCACAACACCACAGGGCCAGACGGATTACCAGGACGTGTACTCAGAGCATGCACTGACCAGCTGGCAAGTGTCTTCACTGACATTTTCAACCCAGTCTGTAATATCTACATGTTTCAAGCTGACTACCATAGTCCTTGTGCTGAAGAATGCCAAGGAAACCTGTCTCAATGACGACCACCCCATAGCACTCACATCTGTAGCCATGAAATGCTGGTCATGGCTCACATCAACAACATCAACACCATCCTCCCAGACACCCTGGACCCTCTCCAATTCGCATACCTCCCAAACAGATTCACAGATGACGCAATCTCTATTGCACTCCACACTGCCCTTTCCCACCTGGACAAAAGAAACACCTACGTGAGAATGCTGTTCATAGACTACAGCTCAGCGTTAAACACCATAGTGCCCTCCATTCGGGGCCCCTCAGGGGTGAGTGCTTAGTCTTCCTTCTGTACTCCCTGTTCACCAATGACTGGCTGGCCACCCATGACACCATCATCAAGTTTGACGATGACACAACGGTGGTGCCTGATCACTAATGATGATAAGCCTATAGGGAGCTCAGAGACCTGGCAGAGTGGTGCCAGGACAACAACCTCTCCCTCAATGTGGGCTAGACAAAGGAGCTTATTGTGGAATACAGGAAATGGAGGGCCAAACATGCCCCCATTCAGGTCCTTCGGTGTCCAAATCGCTTAATGTTTTTATTTATCCGTTATTTTACCAGGTAAGTTGACTGAGAACACATTTTCATTTACAGCAACGACCTGGGGAATAGTTACAGGGGAGAGGGGAGGATGAATGAGCCCATTGGAAGCTGGGGATGATTAGGTGGTATGAAGGCCAACTTGGGAATTTAGCCAGGACACCAGGTTTAACACCCCTACTCTTACAATAAGTGCCATGGGATCTTTAGTGACCACAGAGAGTCAGGACACCCATTTAACGTCCCATCCGAAAGACAGCACCCTACACAAGCCAATGTCCCCAATCACTGCCCTGGGGCATTGGGATAATTTTTTTTAGACCAGAGGAAAGGGTGCCTCCTACTGGCCCTCCAACACCACTTCCAGCAGCATCTGGTCTCCCATCCAGGGACTGACCAGGACCAAGCCTGCTTAGCTTCAGAAGCAAGCCAGCATGGTCCAAACACACCAACATAGTCGTGAAGAGTGCACGACAACGCCTCTTCACCCTCAGGAAGCTGAAAAGATATGGCATGGGCCCTCAGATCCTCAAAAAGATCTACAGCTGCATTAAGAGCATCCTGACTGTCTGCATCACAGCTTGGTATTGCAACTGCTCGGCATCCGACCGCAAGGCACTAGAAATGCTAGCATGTACGGCCCAATACATCACTGGGGCCAAGCTTCCTGCCATCCAGGACCTCTATACCAGGCGCTGTCAGAGGAAGACCCAGTCAAAGACTCCAGCCACTCAAGTTTTAGGCTGTTCTCTCTGCTACCACATGGCAAACAGTACCGGAGTGCTAAGTCTGGGACCAAAGGGCTCTTGAACAGCTCTACCCCCAAGCCATACGTCTGCTAAATAGTTAGTGTATAGTTAACCAAATAGCTACCCAGACTATCTGCATTTTATTTTTGACTCTATGCACACACTGGACTCTCCCCACACTCTCACACACACTGACACTCCAACACATACACACACACTGGACTCTCCCCACACACTCACACATACTGACACTCCAACACATACACACACACTCACTCACACATTACATGTACACACAAGCACACATTCGCCACACACACACGTAAACACTTCCACACTCATCACATACGCTGCTACTACTGTCTATTATCTATCCTGTTGCCTAGTCACTTTACCCCTACCTATATGTACATATCTACTTCAATTACCTTGTACCCCTGCACATTGACAAAGTACTGCCACCCCATGCACATAGCCAAGCCATCGTTGCTCATTGAGTATTTATTCCTTGTGTTACTATATATATTTTTTGTATTATTATAATAATCATTTTTGTTTGTATTTGAGATGTTGTGGATCTAAATGTGAATGTTGTCTCTTGCTATTTAGAATATAATTTGTGGTGAACTGTCTATCTGCTGTGAAGATATCTTTACTGAGGCTACTGTTCAAAGCATGCCGTTATGAAAATATTTTCAATAGAGACTCAAACACACCTTCATTGCCAGTCCCCAACTTCCTGTCTGAGATTCTCCTCTAATCACTTCAATTACCAAATATTTCCTTTCCGCTCTGAAGCTGTCTTTGAAAAGCTCAAGTAATTTAGTACATACATATTGGAAAGTGTCCTCACTTGGTCAGTTCTCAAAAAGCTATAATGAATGCAGTATCTGCAATTGAGATCATTCATGAGAGCTGTGTGCTTATCATATTAATCCAAAGGAAATACTACTAAGTGATTATAGCTAACCACTGAGAAGAATATTGGATGCATTCATGTCCTTCTCGTGTTTTGCCATGCAACACCTATATTACAGAGGTCAATGCCCTCTTCTTGGCAAGTGAATAACTATGTCAAAGTAAGCCATAACCTGCTGACACTATTTAATCTGCATTATACCATTTAATCTTATTAGAATGGAGCCTTACTGTCACTGGTGGATTACATACTCGGCATGGGTGTTGAGTTTGAGCCAGGAAAACACAGTAGGCTAAACAATGGAACAACAGAATCCAGAAATTATCCAAGAAGACCATACTCCAACAACAAACATACAGACATATCTAATCCATTGATAAAAGACATGTGAAGTCAGGTTGGAAATGGGTGTTGCTGGGTGTGATATCCCCAGATGCTGGACGGTGTGTTGCTTATTCATTTGACCTTCTGACCCCTGACCTTCCAGTGTGTTGAGCCTGCCCTTTCCAATGGCATTGTTGCCTGACTGATCTCCTAATGGCATGTAATGTCATGCCCCACTTCCACTCTCTGTGACCATTTGGAATGATGGAATAGGAGTGCGACATGATGTTCCATGGGGGAACTATGGAGTCTGCATCATGTCAGTGTAATGATAAACCCTGTCCTTACGTACACACACACACACACTGAGGGAAGAGAAAGCAGAGGAGTTATTGTCTAGTTATGTGAGCCTCTGCTCCAAGTCCGCCCTCCATGTGTGCCAGACAGGCTGACACTGTGCCCACTGGCTAATGTCACAATGTTCCCATTCATCCATACAATAATCTTTCCCTATCTTAATTTATGTCAATACAGTTATGTCAATACAGTTAAGTCAGTTAAGAACAAATTCATATTTACAATGACATCCTACCCCCCTGGCCAAACCCTCCCCTAACCCAGATGTTGCAGGGCCAATTGTGCGCCTCCCTATGGGACGACTGAACACAGTCAGTTGTGACAGCCTGGGAATTAACCAGGGTCTGTAGTGACGCCTCTAGCACTTCAATGCAGTGCCTTAGACCACTGCACCACTCGGGAGGCCTAAATCAAGAGAGACTCTTGAAGAAACTAAATACTGTCAAAATTGATTTGTGCCTCTTGCATAGCAATTAAACCCAGGGGGCTATAATCTATGATATTGCTAGTCTTGGCTGTTGATTTATTTTTCCTGTTGATAAATCCTCATTTGGTCTCTAACTGTTGGCTGCTTACTGTACGTGACTGTGGAGAAAGAATTCCCCTGTTATATCTGTCAGTGTATTACCCATGCTTACCTTCTTCAGTCTGCCACTCCTGGTGCCAAGGAAGGCCACACTGTAGCCGTTATAGACGTAAGAGATGACCGAGGTCAGCCTGTCCCTGGTCTCAGTGTACACAGTCAGGCCAGATACCAGCTGGGAGCCCCCCAGGGGCTGGTTGATGTCCAGCCCACAGAAGTGATCATCGATAGGCACAGGCTGCAGAGAGGGATGGGGAAAGACAGGGAGAGATGGGTGAGACGACAGAGAGCAAGAGAAGGTGTAATAATCTTCACATTTGTTACCATGGTATTCAAAGTTAGCGACTTCAAAAGATATTGGGGCTGTTAAATTTGTCAACAATGCCAGGAGAGTGTGTTTGTTGATCATTTTAATTGCTCTTGGCAAACATGAAAACACTATGTATTTGGTGCCGGTTTCTGTGATTTTAAATCGCTAGATCTGACATCACACAAACACACAGCCCCAGAGATGTCAGCTTTTGATTTAGCATCAAAGAGGCTCACAAGCTAAGCAGTCCTGCTACAGTACATCTAGCACAACCTACCTCAAACCTCCACTAATGGCCTGTCAGGCAGAATAGAAATCTCACTTTTTAGGGCAACACATTTGTACTTTAATTTCTTGCACCTCTCAAGAGAATCTCTTCTTTCTTCTGCACTGGAACAGTGATGACAGGGGTAAGAGGCAGTATGTGACTATTGTCGAAATGGGTGGTTGTGTGAGAGTTGCTGAATAACAACCTTGATGGATGTCCTTGTTACCTGTTTTTCTGAATGCTGAGATACTCCTATCATACTGAATAACAGAAAAAGGGAGACAGAGAGAGAAACATAGAGAGAGAAGGCTGACTTCAATTTTGGACGTTTGAAACGGTCCTGAGAACGCCTTCCTCTGCACTCACCAAAAAAATACAAATAAATAACCCAGCACTGGCGCTAACTCATGATGCTCGGAAGAGAAGCGCGCTGCTCTGACCACTGCGCCACGCAGGGAGAGCCTAAACCTCTGAATGGTATAAAAGCCGCATATAAAACTCCTCTGATTAGAATTATAAATGAATCTCCCCCACTTACTTCTCTGTTGCTCTTGTGGAATATAAAAACGTTGAATGGGACTCTGTAACTGGATTTTGGCTACCTTGGGGCCTATTAACTACTGTTGGTGTAATCAAGGCTGTGGGGTAATCAAAAAGCTTTAAATATTCAATTATCTAACCTGTCACCTTCACTGTCTGAATAATGTGTCTGTATGCCACATCAGAGGAGCCAGTGCTGGTCAGCCCCTGGCTTGCTGGATGCTAATGAAGGGACTGGTTGCAAAGCCCTCTTCAGGTAGCTACAGGTACCTACCGCCTTGGTGCACTGCACATCCTTTCCCAGTAGCCAATGTAGTTCCAGGTTGCCCTCTCCCTGGTAGCAGGATTGCAGGCGCTCTTTGATGCGGGCATTAATGTCTCGTATGGTAAAGATACACAGGGCTGAGTTGTCCAGGGGCTCGTGGTACTGCTTCTGGCCCTTGGTGAACACAGCAAAGAGGACGTCATCCTGGGCACTGATGTTGAGGGACCTGGCCAGTACTTTCCCTGCCTTGGACAGGTGGGCGCCCTGTAGGAGTTGATACTCCTCTCCCTTGTGTACACAGCCCACTGGCAGTGACACATAAGAGTGGAACTTCCTGTCCCCTTTGCAGAGGCGTATGATGCGGCTTGTGTAGAACAGGTCACCTGGGGAGCTGCCAGCAGGCATCCCATTCTCTGGGGTTTCTGGCTGCACGGTCAGGAAGTAGACAAAGTTCCCGCTGGCAAAGCCATATATGTAGTAGATGTCAAACCGCGGGACCAGAGCTAGCGTGTCAGAGGGGATCTTAATGAGAGAGGATACAAAGTCAGTGTGGAGCTCGTAGTCCAGCATGGCAGATGACTCTGGGTCACGGGGCAGCTTACGACTGGAGATGGTAGGGAAGTAGTCCTGCTTCCCACCCACGGCCGTGCCGATGAACAGGGTGCCGTCCTGGCCCTGTGAAGAGGGCACGATGACCCCATACATGGTGCCTGTTTGGTTGACACTGGAGAGGTAGTGCTCTTTCTTGTGGGTGGGCTCCACCAGGATAAACAGGTCGTCCTGTCGCATTAGCTTACAGACGCCTTGGTAGAGGCTGCCGCAGGCCAACAGGCGGTTGTGGGAGTAGTCTATGAGCAACAGTTTGTTGATGTTGTCAGTGGAGGCCAGGGGCTCAGAGCAGGGCTGCACTATAAGAGGAGGGTAGCAGGCCTTGTTGTCGTACTCAGGTCCTGTGTCATGGGAGACCAGGAGGGTCAGGTTGGCAGATAGCTTGTAAATCCGGTTCACAGCACCAACATAGAGAGCGCCAGTGGTCTTGTGCACAATCAGGTGGTTCAGGGTCCATTCCCTTCTCTCTGACTTGAAGGTGTTGAGGGACTGGGACTGGCCTTGGCCCATTGCTAGGGAGATGGGCATCAAGACCAACAGCCACCGTGTCAGGGACCATGACTGCCCCTTAGTACTTCCGCTGTAAATGCATCCTATATCCAAACACATCCCCATCCCCATAGGTCTTCTAAGAGATGGCAAGTCCAGACTAAATATCTAGTGCTGTAGGGTAGGAATGAATAAGACTGTTCTCAGTCAGGCTGCACTCTAGTTGATATCCGCAACAATGGTCTTCACATTATCCTGAAAGAGAAAATAAATGGTTTGGTTTAGTCTTGATGACCTAGAATACTTTGAATGATTTAGAAACAAATCAAAGGCGTTATAATAAACCTTTCATAAATCTTTAGCAAGGACTCATAAAATAGGTTTTTATTCATATAAGGTTTTGGTTCAAATAAATATATGAATAACCTCCCTCCAATTTTACTAGGTTGACATTTTACAGTGACAAGAGTTTTCCATTATAAAATACAGGGCTAAGAAGAGATACAGGCCAGAGACAGAACAAAATCACACTGATAAATACCATCTTGAAATGGTTTCACCATTGTTGTTCTCTCCCACTCTGCTTTCTCAGACACAACATACATCAACAGAACATGTAAGTCCAGTAATCACTTCACAGGAGCAGTGTAGATCTCCATCCCCATTGCAATCAATACAGAGTGCCAGATTAGCAGGAGCGGTCTCTCTGCTTTCCCTATCTGCAGGGGTTCATTATCTCTCTGTGACGACCAGGGAGGTCTGTAGCCTATTACTTCAACAAAGCAGTGACAAACAGTGACTCTGTGCTTTACATACTGTTTAGACAGCTAATTAAATAGGATCCAAATGTATTAATTATGCTTACATATTTCCAGCTGCCTGTTTTCTTTCCTTCCCTCCCTCTTGTTCTCCTAAATGGTTAAATCCTCCAGGAATTAATCACTCTTTCCAGGACGTCTGACATTCCTAAATTAATCAGGCCTTTTGGCGGTGAATCATTAAGGATTCTGAGTCGGACAGCATCAACCCTTTCATTTCCCCTTTTAACTTCATTAGCATATTTTACTTCAACCAGGGGACAAACAATGGCCCTAGAATACTGCATGGAATGGATGGATGGATGGATGAGTGGATGGATGAGTGGATGGATGAGTGGATTAGAGAAAGGAGAGTGAAATCTTTATTCATGACTTTCTTTCTTTTCACAATCTATTCATCATGTGCTGTATGCTTTGAGTTTGCATCTGTCTAAATAAATAAAAATCTCACACCGATGAGATAACCTGGTTAGTAAATTTGGACCTGGAAAACAAATTGCACTTCTACCTTTTTTATATGACTCCTTATTAATCTACGGTAGGGAACATTGATCACAATGAGGTAGAATTGTTGGCTTCATACATGCACTCACTTCATCCCAGTCCATTATAGTAGTAATAAAAGTGCCATGCGCGGAGGAGAGGACTGTAAATTAGGAGCCCACATCTGCGTGCACCCGCTTCTTTTGTCTGAGTCCCAGCAGCTCTAGAGACTTAGCCAAGCTGTCTCTCTAAGGCTGTGTTGCCGCCACACGCCACATGCTCTGTCCTGTCTGATGCCAGACCAATAGCTCTCTACTGTAGCCTCACTGCTTCACAAAACATTCAACTTCCCAGTGGAATGGTACGGAAGCCCCTGACCAGCTCAAAGCCTTTAGCTTGGAGACAATTGCCTTCTTTCTCTGTCCCAGGTCCCCTTAAGATAGGAAAATAGATAATTTAGCTCAATGACACTTCCTGTTTAGAATAAAGTTTAAATAAAAATTGTAATTTGTGTCCTCGCAGTGGACAGCAGTGGCCATGGCTGCACTCCATTGCTACTACTAACAGGGTGTCCGGCAGGGTGTGTTGTGTAGGAGCCAGAGATGGAGAGGGCAGACAGGAGTGGAGGACTGACACGGTGGTGTCTGGGTTTTCTCCAGCTCCACTCCAGCATCTCCTCTCCATCTGTCCCTGCCTCAAAGACGTCAGGGGGGAAATCACTGGAGTGTCCCTGTTTCCTCTTGTCCCTTTGGCAGGCAGACACTCTGTGCATTCTCTCCCTGTTCTCTACAACATACTACACATATCCGATTATATACTCACTCTCAAACTGACGACAATTATACACTGGTGTGCAAAACATTAGGCACACCTGCTCTTTCCATGGCAGACTGACCAGGTGAATCCAGGTGAACGCTATGATTCCTTGTCAATTGTTAAATCCAAATCCAATGTTTAAGCCTTGAGACAATTGCGACATGGATTGTGTATGTGTGCCATTCAGAGGGTCAATGGGCAAGACAAAAGATGTAAGTATCTTTGAATGAGGAATGGTAGTAGGTGCCAGGTGCACCGGTTTGTGTCAAAAACTGCAATGCTGTTGGGTTTTTCAGGTTCAACAGTTTCCCATGTGTATCAAGATTGGTCCACCACCGAAAGGACATCCAGCCATCTTGACACAACTTTGGGAAGCATTGGAGTCAACATTGGCCAGCATCCCTGTGAAACGCGTTAGACACCTTGGATATATCCATGCCCCAACAAATTGAGGCTGTTCTGAGGGCAAAAGGGGGTCGGGGGGCACAACTCAATATTAGGGAGGTGTTCTTAATGTTTTATGCACTATGTACATACTGTCACCGGCATTGCTGGCCTGTTATGTTGTCATCCTGTCATCATGCAGTTATTTGGTTGTAATTCATGTCAGCTACAAATTTAAGGCTGGATGTTAGAAGGAAAATGTCAAAACTCTCTATATCCAGATAAAAAAGAAAATGTGTCATTGCCCTTGCAGGCTGTACTGTGCAGGATCCACATAAAAGTTCAATCCTGTGGCCCCTGGGAGGGAGAGCAAGAGATGCTAACTCCTGACAGTGCCTTTCTCACGTCTGCATGATGTACAGTCTGAACAGGGCTGGAAAATTCTGGATTTTCTGGAAAACCAGGGAATTGATTGAAATTTTAGAGCCCTAACTCTGAGACTTTCCTGATCTAGTTTCTATTCTGATATGTACAGTGCCTTGCGAAAGTATTCGGCCCCCTTGAACTTTGCGACCTTTTGCCACATTTCAGGCATAAAGATATAAAACTGTATTTTTTTGTGAAGAATCAACAAGTGGGACACAATCATGAAGTGGAACGACATTTATTGGATATTTAAAACTTTTTTAACAAATCAAAAACTGAAAAATTGGGCGTGCAAAATTATTCAGCCCCCTTAAGTTAATACTTTGTAGCGCCACCTTTTGCTGCGATTACAGCTGTAAGTCGCTTGGGGTATGTCTCTATCAGTTTTGCACATCGAGAGACTGACATTTTTCCCATTCCTCCTTGCAAAACAGCTCGAGCTCAGTGAGGTTGGATGGAGAGCATTTGTGAACAGCAGTTTTCAGTTCTTTCCACAGATTCTCGATTGGATTCAGGTCTGGACTTTGACTTGGCCATTCTGGATATGTTTATTTTTGAACCATTCCATTGTAGATTTTGCTTTATGTTTTGGATCATTGTCTTGTTGGAAGACAAATCTCCGTCCCAGTCTCAGGTCTTTTGCAGACTCCATCAGGTTTTCTTCCAGAATGGTCCTGTATTTGGCTCCATCCATCTTCCCATCAATTTTAACCATCTTCCCTGTCCCTGCTGAAGAAAAGCAGGCCCAAACCATGATGCTGCCACCACCATGTTTGACAGTGGGGATGGTGTGTTCAGGGTGATGAGCTGTGTTGCTTTTACGCCAAACATAACGTTTTGCATTGTTGCCAAAAAGTTCAATTTTGGTTTCATCTGACCAGAGCACCTTCTTCCACATGTTTGGTGTGTCTCCCAGGTGGCTTGTGGCAAACTTTAAACAACACTTTTTATGGATATCTTTAAGAAATGGCTTTCTTCTTGCCACTCTTCCATAAAGGCCAGATTTGTGCAATATACGACTGATTGTTGTCCTATGGACAGAGTCTCCCACCTCAGCTGTAGATCTCTGCAGTTCATCCAGAGTGATCATGGGCCTCTTGACTGCATCTCTGATCAGTCTTCTCCTTGTATGAGCTGAAAGTTTAGAGGGACGGCCAGGTCTTGGTAGATTTGCAGTGGTCTGATACTCCTTCCATTTCAATATTATCGCTTGCACTGTGCTCCTTGGGATGTTTAAAGCTTGGGAAATCTTTTTGTATCCAAATCCGGCTTTAAACTTCTTCACAACAGTATCTCGGACCTGCCTGGTGTGTTCCTTGTTCTTCATGATGCTCTCTGCGCTTTTAACGGACCTCTGAGACTATCACAGTGCAGGTGCATTTATACGGAGACTTGATTACACACAGGTGGATTGTATTTATCATCATTAGTCATTTAGGTCAACATTGGATCATTCAGAGATCCTCACTGAACTTCTGGAGAGACTTTGCTGCACTGAAAGTAAAGGGGCTGAATAATTTTGCACGCCCAATTTTTCCGTTTTTGATTTGTTAAAAAAGTTTGAAATATCCAATAAATGTCGTTCCACTTCATGATTGTGTCCCACTTGTTGTTGATTCTTCACAAAAAAATACAGTTTTATATCTTTATGTTTGAAGCCTGAAATGTGGCAAAAGGTCGCAAAGTTCAAGGGGGCCGAATACTTTCGCAAGGCACTGTATTTATTTTATTTAACCTTTATTTAACCAGGTAGGCAAGTTGAGACAAGTTCTCATTTACAATTGCGACCTGGCCTAGATAAAGCAAAGCAGTTTGACACATACAACAACACAGAGTTACACATGGAGTAAAACAAACATACAGTCAATAATACAGTAGAAAAATAAGTCTATATACAATGTGAGCAAATGAGGTGAGATAAGGGAGGCAAAGGCAAAAAAAGGCCATGGTGGCAAAGTAAATACAATATAGCAAGTAAAACACTGGAATGGTAGATTTGCAGTGGAAGAATGTGCAAGGTAGAGATAGAAATAATGGGGTGCAAAGGAGCTAAATAAATAAATACAGTAGGGGGAGAGGTAGTTGTTTGGGCTAAATTATAGATGGGCTATGTACAGGTGCAGTAATCTGTGAGCTGCTCTGACAGCTGGTGCTTAAAGCTAGTGAGGGAGATAAGTGTTTCCAGTTTCAGAGATTTTTGTAGTTCGTTCCAATCATTGGCAGCAGAGAACTGGAAGGAGAGGCGGCCAAAGGAAGAATTGGTTTTGGGGGTGACCAGAGAGATATACCTGCTGCAGAGCGTGCTACAGGTGGGGGCTGCTATGGTGACCAGCGAGCTGAGATAAGGGTGACTTTACCTAGCAGGGTCTTGTAGATGACCTGGAACCAGTGGGTTTGGCGAATAGTATGAAGCGAGGGCCAGCCAACGAGAGCGTACAGGTCGCAGTGGTGGGTAGTATATTGGGCTTTGGTGACAAAACGGATGGCACTGTGATAGACTGCATCCAATTTATTGAGTAGGGTATTGGAGGCTATTTTGTACAATGACATCACCGAAGTCGAGGATCGGTAGGATTGTCAGTTTTACAAGGGTATGTTTGGCAGCATGAGTGAAGGATGCTTTATGCGAAATAGGAAGCCAATTCTAGATTTAACTTTGGATTGGAGATGTTTGATGTGAGTCTGGAAGGAGAGTTTACAGTCTAACCAGACACTGAGAATATGTGGACAACTACAAATACCATCTAACCAGACACCTAGGTATTTGTAGTTGTCCAGATATTCTAAGTCAGAACCGTCCAGAGTAGTGATTTTGGACGGGCGGGCAGATGCAGGCAGCTATCGGTTGAAGAGCATGCATTTAGTTTTACTTGTATTTAAGAGCAATTGGAGGCCACGGAAGGAGAGTTGTATGGCATTGAAGCTCGTCTGGAGTGTTGTTAACAGTGTCCAAAGAATGGCCAGAAATATACAGAATGGTGTCGTCTGCGTAGAGGTAGATCAGAGACTCACCAGCAGCAAGAGTGACATCATTGATGTATACAGAGAGGAGAGTCGGTCCAAGAATTGAACCCTGTGGCACCCCCATAGAGACTGCCAGAGGCCCGGACAACAGGCCCTCCGATTTGACACACTGAACTCTATCAGAGAAGTAGTTGGTGAACCAGGCGAGGCAATCATTTGAGAAACCAAGGCTATCAAGTCTGCCGATGAGGATGTGGTGATTGACAGAGTCAAAAGCCTTGGCCAGGTCAATGAATACGGCTGCACAGTATTGTTTCTTATCGATGGCGGTTAAGATATCGTTTAGGACCTTGAGCGTGGCTGAGGTGCACCCATAACCAGCTCTGAAACCAGATTGCATAGCGGAGAAGGTATGGTGGGATTCGAAATGGTCGGTAATCTGTTTGTTGACTTGGCTTTCGAAGACCTTAGAAAGGCAGGGTAGGATAGATATCGGTCTGTAGCAGTTTGGGTCAAGAGTGTCCCACCCTTTGAAGAGGGGGATGACCGCAGCTGCTTTCCAATCATTGGGAATCTCAGACGGCATGAAGGAGAGGTTAAACAGGCTAGTAATAGGGGTTGCAACAATTTCGGCAGATCATTTTTAGAAAGAAAAGGTCCAGATTATCTAGCCCAGCTGATTTGTAGGTGTCCAGATTTTGCAGCTCTTTCAGAACATCAGCTGACTGGACTTGGGAGAAGGAGAAATGGGGAAGGGTTGTGTGAGTTGCTGTGGGTTGGTGCAGTGCTGTTGACCGGTGTAGGGTGCCAGGTGGAAAGCATGACCAGCCGTAGAAAAATGCTTATTGAAATTCTCAATTATAGTGGATTTATCGGTGGTAACATTGTTTCCTATCCTCAGTGCAGTGGGCAGCTGGGAGGAGGTGTTCTTATTCTCCATGGACTTTACAGTGTCCCAGAACTTTTTTGAGTTTGTGTTGCAGGAAGCAAATTTCTGCTTGAAAAAGCTAGCCTTGGCTTTTCTAACTGCCTGTATATATCTAGCTTCCCTGAAAAGTTGCATATCACGGGGGCTGTTCGATACTAATGCAGAACGCCATAGGATGTTTTTGTGTTGGTTAAGGTCAGAACCAAGGGCGATATCTGTTCCTGGTTCTAAATTTCTTGAATGAGGCATGCTTATTTAAGATGGTGAGGAAGGCTTTTTTTTTTAAATAACCAGGCATCCTCTACTGACGGGATGAGATCAATATCCTTCCAGGATACCCCGGCCAGGTCAATTAGAAAGGCCTGCTCGCTGAAGTGTTTCAGGGAGCGTTTGACAGTGATGAGTGGAGGTTGTTTGACCGCTGACTCATTACAGATGCAGGCAATGAGGCAGTGATCGCTGAGATCTTGCTTGAAAACAGCAGAGGTGTATTTAGAGGGCAAGTTGGTTAGGATGATATCTATGAGGGTGCCCGTGTTTATGGCTTTGGGGTGGTACCTGGTAGGTTCATTGATAATTTGTGTGAGATTGAGGGCATCAAGCTTAGATTATAGGATGGCTGGGGTGTTAAGCATGTTCCAGTTTAGGTCGCCTAGCAGCACGAGCTCTGAAGATAGATGGGGGGCAATCAGTTCACATAAGGTTTCCAGAGCCTAGCTGGCGGCAGAGGGTAGTCTATAGCAGGCGGCAACGGTGAGAGACTTGTTTTTAGAGAGGTGGATTTTTAAAAGTAGAAGTTCAAATTGTTTGAGTACAGACCTGGATAGTAGGACAGAACTCTGCAGGCTATATTTGCAGTAGACTGCAACACCGCCCCCTTTGGCCGTTCTATCTTGTCGGAAAATGTTATAGTTAGGGATGGAAATTTCAGAATTTTTGGTGGTCTTCCTAAGCCAGGATTCATACATGGCTAGAACATCCGGGTTGGCAGAGTGTGCTAAAGCAGTGAATAAAACAAACTTAGGGAGGAGGCTTCTAATGTTAACATGCATGAAACCAAGGCTATTACGGTTACAGAAGTCACCAAAAGAGAGCGCCTGGGGAATAGGAGTGGAGCTAGGCACTGCAGGGCCTGGATTCACCTCTACATCACCAGAGGAACAGAGGAGGAGTAGGATAAGGGTACGGCTAAAAGCTATGAGAATTGGTCATTTAGAACGTCCGGAACAGAGAGTAAAAAGACGTTTCTGGGGGCGATAAAATAGCTATAATGTACACTATAATGTACAGTATAATGTACAGACAAAGGTATGATATGATGTGAATACAGTGGAGGTAAACCTAGGTATTGAGTGATGATGAGAGAGATATTGTCTCTAGAAACATAATTGAAACCAGGTGATGTCCTCGCATGTGTGGGTGGTGGAACTGAAAGGTTGGATAAGGTATAATGAGCAGGGCTAGAGGCTCTACAGTGAAATAAGCCAATAAACACTAACCATAACAACAATGGACAAGGCATATTGACATTAAGGAGAGGCATGCTTAGTCGAGTGATCATAAGGGTCCAGTGAGTAGTGAGGTTGGTTGGGGTCACGGCGATTCAGACAGCTAGCCGGGCCATCGGTAGCAAGCTAGCATAGGATGGAGGTCTGTTATTAGCCACCTTGTGCGTTTCCGTCGGTAGATTAGTGGGGTTCCTTGTGGTAGAGGGGATCAATCCAATTGGTAAAATAGATATAGTTATAGTGACCCAAGAAATATAGTCCGATTGACCTATTCAGATAGCAGCCGATAAGACAGCTAACGATTAGCGGGCTGCAGATGGGCGTTCAGGTAACATCGCAACGGAGGGGCCAGTTGGATAACTCCATCGGGCAGATAACGTCGGTAGGCCAGTCGTGAAGGCCCGGGGGGCTCCGCATCAGCAGTAAAACGGGTCTGGATAGGTGATTGTAGCCCAGAAGTGGCTGATGGAACTCTTCAGCTGGCTAGCTCCAGAATAATTTATATTTGCTCCGGGATTTAGGGTTTCCAATAGTCACACGGATAGCAGCTAGCTGCGAGATCCAGGAGTAAATGTCCAGAGCTTGCGGTTGAAATCCGGGGATATGGAGAGAAAAATAGTTCCGATATGTTCTGGTCTGAGTCGCGTTGTACAAAACATGCGATAGCTTTTCGAGCTAAAGGATAGCTGATGACCACAAACCGTGTTTAGCTGAATACGAACGTTAGCCAGTAAACTGGCTAGCTTCTGGCTAGCTTCTGGTTAGCTTCTGACTAGCTTCTGGTTAGCTTCTGGCTAGCTTCTGGTTAGCTTCTGGCTAGCTTCAGGCTAGCTTCTGGTTAGCTTCTGGCTAGCTTCTGGCTAGCTTCTATTGTGGATTTCAGATTTGAGGTAAATAATACCTTTTTTTAAATTGGTGAGGCGGGTTGCAGGAGATTGTTTTGAAGTTGAGTTTTTAGAAAATAAAATATCTAAAAGATATGCGAAGAAAGATAAATAGGTAAATATATATATACACGGGACACGACAAGACGAGAACAAAGGACGTGTGACTGCTATGCCATCTTGGTATACATGTGGTAATATAATAACATACTGTATTCAGTTGGTCTTTGTAGTGAAGGGCCCAGAGTGAGTCTCTGGGCCCTTCTACAGGATTCACACACAGGTGTGAGTCGTAGCTCTGTTTTATGATGGCTTCAGGGCAATCTGGTTTGTCTCTATGCAGCATTTAATTGTTGTACATGCAGAGAGTGAATTCCATTAACAGGTTCCGCAAGCAAATGGATTGTCACTAATCATTTTTATCCCCCCAGGAGTACACCCCATTTCAAACTCTATATTAAGCTCCCAGTTTACAATATCATGGAAGACCACCTTGAGTTGCTGTGTTCAGTGGTTTGGGAAATCCAATATTTTATTCTAAACAATTCCAATCCAAAATCATATGACAAACTTCAGTGTTATGAACCTCAACATAATTTGCTTTAAGATGTTAGTTGCGCCTCAAGTGTTGTGCCTGTGTCTGTGCAAAATGATAGGTAATCCCTCAATTTTAGTTCCGCAATACAGAGACCTACAGAGGTTAATTCAGTGTTGTGAAGTTCAAGTTAAACATAACAAGGTGGGCGAGAAGCAGGAAGTAACAGCAGCCCATCTATTTATTTTCTTCTCGATTCAGTCTCGTCTGAGGCGTGCAGTAATGCTGCTCTGTTTACCCTAGATTGTAGAGACAGCATCTTGCTGGCTGCAGCCCTCCCTGCTGAATACACTGCCTCGTCAGTCAGATACGCTCCTGCCAACCCCAGCCTCAGCCCCAGACGTGACTCATTCACACAAACTCATAGAAGAACATGCTCAGGCCTCTGGCTACGGTGGCGGTGGCGGGCACCAATCTGAGTCAAAATTTCGTGCCACCATTTTTCTTTTGACCTTAAGAACCCCACTGAGATCCACAGGGCTGTGCCTATGTTTCCAGCATGCATTGGGGTGACATTCTGGCATAAACTCTGCAGTGTCTTATTATGTGTGATTCATTGGAGGGTAACCGTCTGTAACCATACATAAACATGAACTAAAATTATCACAGAAATATGTATCCTTCTCCCCCTTTATGCACTTCATGCACAGTGCTTATTGTACTTTATGGCTCAGTGGGGCCCAATGCGTTCCATTTGCAGCAGCCTTTGAGGCTCCTGCTGGTCACAGGCTGATAACATGTGAGAAGATTGGAATCAGACAGACTGACACCATCTTTCAGGCTGCAGGACAGACACAATGTTCTCGCACTGAGTCAACAATAGCGTTGTGTTATTACATCAGATGTGATGAAAATGTTGTGTCTTGTGGCCTAGTCTGATCAGGCTGGACAAAACTGAGTAATAACACAGGTTGGAGGCACAGGGACAGGAGTGTACAGATATAGGATCTTCATTGGACCAATATTTGCAGCAACAGGATTTGAACAGGTTTAGGCCTTGATGTTGCTTGATCGATGGTTAGGATATTAGCTGGTCAAAGGTAGGCTACATGAAAAGTACAATACTGTTAATATAACGGGTGTTAGTGTGGGTTTTCAGTGAATTTATGTAAATCACGAAACTCCCCTGCATATTTTAGCAACAAGGACAAACAAAAGAGTGATCAAATTAACATCTGTATGTGATCTGGTCATATCAAACCTGCACTGCCTCCAGAGAATTGCTCAACATCAATGTTCCCCACTTCTAGGCTTTAGGGTGGAATATCAGGGGCGTTGCAAAAACTTTACAAAGCCATATACCCATAAAGATATCTTCATTCCTTCTAGGGCTTGTCAATGCATTCTGTTCGGTATATTGTCATGTGCCACACTTCTAGGTTAGTCACAATGGGACACTGCAAAAATGTCTCGCACTCAAAATGGCACTCATTTAATCATTGGCTAAATCACAAAACCTGATGGGATACCTTTGTCGTGGGGTCTGCCACAAATCCATGTGGATGAGTCATGGGGGGAGGGGAGAATTGTACACGTCACACATGAATGAACTGGGAGGGCGCCAGCCCCAACAGAACTTGACTTCCAAATGAATAAATGAAAGCAATTAGTAGATCTGTTTACAATGATGCGGAGACAAAAGTAGGTCATACGTGGTGGAGATGGGGGGGGGGAGCGAGCCAGAGCCGGAGGCTGACACTGGTACCTACAGTGATGGGAAGAGGAATTAGGACATGAAAATGCCGTCTTTGTTAACGATGACTTTTAAACGAATGTCAGATTTAATCACATGGGACCTGTGGGGTTTATGGTAAAATAAATGTTTTGTGATCACTCCTCCGTGTCTTATTTGTGTTCTCATTGGAGGGCCAGGCCCGGGGCTATGGATTCTGCTTTTATTGGTCTTCTTACAAACCCACATTCAGCTCTAAAATGGCTATAATGACATATGGATGTTCATTTAAACCACTCAATACTGTGATTATTGGATAGGCATACAAGCAGTGAATTCTACCATTTAGTGACCATATCCCTCTTCAAATAAATTCAAGCTATTCATAATTTTATTTGATAGCATAGTTTGTTGGATTGTTTGTTATACATAATATTATTTTTATATAAATTGTGTTGTTCAGTGAACAATTCTCAGATTGCTAGCTTTAGAGACCAAGCATTAAGAATGATGGCAGGGTAGCAGAGGACGTTTATGGGGAACCATAAAACAGCACTCTGTCAATCTAGAATGGTATACTCATAAAAAACCACAGGGTGGTGAACCAAGGTTGTGGAAAGGAATCTCTTCAAGCATATTGCCAAAACACAATCAGTGACCTCTTGACAATGCATGGCATTATGCACAGCGATAAAATAGACATTTCTGCAACACTGCAGAATTCTGGGTCCGCATGGAAATATAGAGCATCCCAATATTGCCATAGTCAGATTCGTTCATAAATGAACTTCCCTGGGCTCTGTCTTCCATACCTTTCACTGTAGATCTCTACTGGCTCATTGTGACTTGAAACAGGCTTTTGAATCAGGGAGTGCTCATGTTGTATGTACTGTATGATGACAATCAAAGGGGAAAGTCAAAGTGACCTGTGCAGCCCAAGTGCAACACCAGGTCTTCTATAATTCAGCATTCAGTGAAAGACAGAGACCCACTATGTTCTGCTGTAGCCAGAGCACGTCTGTACGCTGCTACGGCACGCCCATTGGTAGTGACTAGAAACAGAACAATGGGAAGAGTAAAGCTACTAGTGCACTGTTGGAATAACAGCTGATGGGAATGTGGAATAAGGCCAGTGAAATACAAGCTCTCTTCTCCAGTGTGATTGGGACAGGGACAAGGAACAACTATAGAGTTCTGTTTGGAAGTGTTCCCTCAGCTAGATACTCAGACAGTTTTGCGCTGGTACAATATGACAGTCCGTTTCTGCCATGAGTTAATTTTTTGGTATTGCTTACAACATCCTACAGTTATTGTAACTGCCCCTGTAGATCAGGTATGACTGTATAGTTCGCTATACTGTGTAAGGTTTGTTGGCATCAATCATTCAGGATAGAAAAGTGAAAGCAGTGCAGATGTTGCTCTCTCAACTGATAGACAGTAGACTTCCATATACAAAGTAGGCTTCGGGGTACAGAGTACAGCATATGAGGAGGAAATAACATACACAATAGAACAAAACACATGAAGCACATATTCACACATGCACACACACCCTTATATGGACATGCACACAAAGCCAATAATAACTGATTCAGACCAAGGCTGTATGTTTCCTCAATTTCCCTCAACTGGCCCATATGGCTGTGTAGAGAGGAGGATGCCAATGATGGAGGTAGCTGGCACGAATAATTACGATCAAAGATTTACAGAGCATCTGCTACCTTCACTGCTGACAAAAATCGCTGGAAGCCCAGAGAGAAACACAGCAAACAGGGAAGAGGAGGAGAGACAATTCATGCTGTCTGCTATTCACAACTTCCTCTCTGGAGTCTCCGGGTGCACCGGCAGCACCCATTCCAGATTTAATCCTAAGTGTAAATAAGGCCAAGGAGGTGGCTCACACACAGAGCTATGCAAATACAAGCATCAGCCTAGCTTCTTCCCATGGTCTGGAGGGTCCGTCCTGCCCTTACCCTGATGCCTGATTCAAGGGCATGGTACAGGGAATAAAAGCATAGAGACTGACTTTGCTGCACAAATCATGTTCCCCTATACAGTATGCAGAATTGCTTCCTCCTCACATTACATGTCTGACACTGTCAAGTTCCCTCCTAGAGTCCTGTATATCTCTTTATCTCTGCTCTTATCTCTTAGTTCTCAACCCTGCTCATCTATTCAATGTCCTGTCATTGGTCTCGTTCTCTCACTAATTCATCAGTGTGTCTCACTTAATATCTAAAAGGCTCACCCATTTACACTGGCA